>NC_042514.1:15309368-15909368 GCF_900963305.1 Echeneis naucrates
CAGCTCAAACTGTAACACAGAGAAGATACACCATTTTGATTTGGTACAAGATTCTTTGCAGCAAAAAAACATGTAAAGAAAATATTAAAAAAAGTCTGTTTTTATGGTGGCATTAATAATGATAGGAAGAAATGTTGAAACATAAATTCATGGTTCAAAACCATAAAGTAATCATAATTAATTCCTTAAACAAAACAAGCATGTTTCCTAAAGCTATATATTGTGGAATATGCAGCATTCAATTGATTAAAATAGGAACAATACAGACATTGTGAATGTATCTAGTGTCTGCTGCCTTATATGAATGATGAACCCGATAGGTACTCAGTCTTTAAGAGTTGTGTGTGTGTGTCTCTGCGGGTGCCTGAGACCACAGTGCTTATGTTGTCAGAAGCTGCACTATGCACACACTCTGAATACAGATTACTTGATTTTATGAGGAAAAAAAAAGATTGGCACCTCAGCATCTGTACGTTCTAAAAAGTTTCAGACTGACTTGTCAACAGTATACAAGTACTCTAAATTCCCTGTGTGTATCAGAGCAAGGCTAGATTTGCACCATTGTACCTTTCAAGCTCCTCTCCAAGGCCATAGCTCTTAGTTGATGAAAGAACAGTATCTAAGATTTTTCCTGCAGATAAAATAGAGAGGAGAAGTAGAGAAATGTAAAAAGTGAGCTGAGGATTACAGAAATCGCTCTCCTAATGCAATCAAATTCAAAACTAGACATATTGGCAAATGAGGCTGCTCTAGGTAAGCAGACATGTTACAATGCTATACAGCTATTAAAGAGAGGAACATGGGAGCCTTTATACACGTCCCTGGCTCTTTTGGGCATGCAAAGAAATTGACAGCTGAGGGAAAAACTTAACCAAATGAGAGAGCGGATATAACATGGCTTTAGGATAGAAATCTTGTTGTCATCAGGTTTGACTTTGGTCTCTCTGATTTTTAGGGACGTGTATCATTTGCAGTTACAAAAAAAAAAAAATCCTGGGTCACACTCTCCCTCTAAACTGTATGCACTTCACTTGGACAGCATGCCACCCACCGCACGAGTACATTCTCAAACTAAGCAAAACACTGAACACATGAGTCTTTGGGACAATTGGCTCTTCAAACAGCCAAAAAAGGAGAGGGGAACTAGCACTGTTGAAACAAATGAGATGCAAAAGAATGCTTTATCCAAATTAGTCAGCGTTTTTTATCCTTCAGTACGGTCAGATGCCAGGCCATTCAAATTAGTTTTGCAGCTAGTGGTTAGAAAATCCAATTAACTAGAGAGCAGTGGTCCTTAATTTGGGTTGATCAACTACAAAGACAAATGTGTAGACATACCTTGAGATTTATTCCAAATGGAAGTAAATATTCACCAATCTTTGAGAATTTTTTGTAATTTGGATCAAGGAATATGGGTACCGGTTTGGAAAACCTGTTAATACAAAAGAAAAATATGTTACAAATATGCACAATTCATCTATTACAAATGTGTTTAACTGACTAGTATTTCTGGTGCCAACTCATAAGGGTAGCCAAGTTCAATTGCTAAGCTGATTAATCATCAGATCCTGATACTGAACAGAAGCTGTGACCAAATTGCAAGCAATTGGTTTGACAAGTCTGCAGTGCCAACAACATCACACACATAGGGCATGTATTCTTACTTTGGATAAATAGAAGTCATCTTGGCAGCAGCAAAACCAGGCTTACAGGAACCTCACGGGAATAATTGTACTCGTAGATCAGCTCCAGAGGACTTTCAGACATGAAAAAATTAAGTTCAGACAATGATCTACGTTATGCCATCACTGATACGATGCATAACACAGTTGCTTAGCTCCAAGGACTTTGACTTGGTAGGGAATCTTATTAACAGTACAATGAATACTCACAGTTTACTATCCAGCTGCAGAATGAATCCTTGCTTATCATACACTGGAAAAACAAAAGGAGGTAAAGGAGGTTAAAAAGAAATTATATGCCTGCATGTCAAGAATTTGAATCATCCAATAACAGTGAAAGTTGTTGTTTGAAATACAATAAAAGTGGAATAAATGTGGCAGGTATCCTGATTTATTCCTCACCAGAAATTGCATTTTTTTAGAATTACATTTCACATGAATATTTAAAAGTCTTTTCTTCAGTTTCTTTGTTGCATTTCACTGTGTTCATGTGGTTGAAATCATCCGTGACGCTGATGCCAACACATTTGTAATTGCCTGATAGTTCATATGAATAAAAGGAACTATTAGTAAAAATTACATATTGAACAGCCAAATCCGCTTCACCTTACAAAATTATAAGTCAGATAAAGCCCTGGTAAATGGCAAAAAACATCACCCATACCACTCCGCTATTAACCTCTGGATCCAAATAAACTTCCTCAAACTTCCTCAAATCTGAGCTGATCTTCAATGGCCCCAAATCTCTCACAAAGCCTGCCCACCTGTCCGCCCAATGCTTAGCCCTGTGTCCCCCTGCCCCCTTTGCCTCCGCAATACTGCCCATTTCTCTCCTTTTCAGCTGCTGAAGCTCTGATTCAGGCATTTCACTTCACCGCCAATACCATGACCACATCACCCCGGTCAGCAGGGCCTCCACTGGCCTTCAAATCCCTCTACAGGCTTGCTCCCTCCTACCTCAAAGACCTTCTCCACCCATACACTCCCTCCAGTAGTCTCCAACCATCGGACGCCAACCTCTATTCCACCCTCTCAGGACTAAGCATCAGACCTAAGGGGAACAGAGCTTTTTCAGTTGCTGCCCCCACCCTCTGGACCCTGAATGCAATAGTTTTTGCTCTGATATATAATGTCAGGTTTAAGACTTTCTATAGAAAGGCATATAACTTTGCAAAGCATGCCCAAACAGCTGAATTTACCACCTTAATCGAATCGAAACAAATAAATTAGTTGCCAGTCTGCACTTGGTGTTACCTTATATATAGGTATATAGAAAATACAGAAATAAGAACCCTCTTTACAGTGCATCATCTCACAAGTCCACACCCACTCTGTCCTGGTTTACCGTGTTTACTTTAATTTCCAACATATGGACGTTTTGAGGAGGGCAAATAATCAGATACGTGTCAATAGCATATTACACAGTTCACTGTGGCCCTGCATAAATATAGCATAACACACAACATCAACATCAATTACATCAACAAACCAGCCATGTTGTCAATCTTATTTGCGTTAGGAAGAAGCGATAGGTAATCTTTATTATTATTTGAGTAACGTTTCAGCTTACCATGAACACAGAGGATCTCGAGTCTCATTGGCTTGGCCTATTGTAATTTGTGTCATGTGCACTGCCAAAAATTTTGTTGCGGTTGGCCCTCTAGAGCAGTGGTTCTCAAATGGGGGTACGTGAGATTTAAAAAAATATATGTTAAATATAGCAATCAATTCAAATGCCCTTAAAAATGGTTTAGGGTTTTTTAGCTGAGTACCTCTTAACTGTTAGGGCGCACTGAACAATGAATATACATTCATTCATAAATTTATGTCACATTTATGTCACTTATATCAAAAATAATAGTCACAAAATAACACTTGCTAAGTAAGGCTTTAAAATTAAGAGATTTACATCCCTTCTAAACGCCAGTCCTATTCAATATTACCAATATCTTTATTGACCGAACCTCTCTCTCAAAATTGATTCGTAGGCAACTGGACTTGTATTTGACCAACCTTATTATATTATATTGTTACTGGTTCCTCACTGGTTCTTTATCATGATATAAGACTTAAATTGCAATGAAAAACAATTTCAGAAGAGGAGTAGAATTGATTTTTCTGGCTTTTCAAAGCAAGATGTTCTGACTATAGATTAAGATTCATGGAAAATTGAGATAATCAAGCAAATTTACTGTTTTCGTCTGTTTTAAGCATTATGCCTATTTATCAGAGGAAAACTCACATGATATGTGGCCCCTGCCTTGTAAAGTGATCCTCCCTGGTGCGTAATAGAGGATTCCTAGGGCCAGCATGGAGCACAGGCCCACGAGCAGGTTGCAACCAAGTTTTGCTCCCATCTCTAGCTAGCACATATGGCACATCCAACACAGTCTGTGTGAACAGGATATAAAACTGGAAAAACAGGACAAAAACAAATTAGACCTGCACACATACACACCATCTTACTACTTAAAACAAACACAAAGATTGCTGACTTTGTGATATTCTGCACCAGTCAACAGGACTATCAAACTCATCTAAAGTGCAATTTTCCCAGACAGTGTCTTTATTCAGAATGATCCAAGCTGAGAAGTAGGGAGGCTATTTGTCTCCTGTCATGAGATGACATAAACACAACACTTGAACAGTGAACATGCTAATTTTCACTTCTTTTCTTCCTGTAATATCTTTCCAGTGATGCACTGTTAAACCAGAGACGGCTTGGCCACGGCTTCCTCTGAGAATAAGCATCAGTACAAATGTCAGTTCAGATGTGGGAAGAAGCCAGGCCATGCTCCTAAGCAACTGGAATTCTAACCTTAAACCAAGAATTGCACTGGACCTGTCTTTATTCAGTAACTGCTCATTTGTGCTTCGAGACAGACTCATTCTTCAAGTGAGAGTGTGTCAACTGTCGTGCTTGGATACAGACACACTCACTACAATATTTTTGAAAGCGATTGGGTCCTGTAATGATTAAGTTTGGGGTCATGGTGTTTAATTTGGTTCATGAATTTAAAATCAACTGCAAAAGTGAATGATCAAAGGCCTTGCTCAGCCCTACTGTACCATTGTGTCTTCAGTGAGGTATGCAAACTTAACAGCTGGTTTCAAAACGCACATCCTTCATCTCAAGTGACTCCTTTTCCAACTTTGTATTTGTCGCTTTTAACACATCCTATTCCTTGGTCTGGCATCACTGTGCTTGCGAGTGAGAGAGGTGGAGTGGACCATGACAAAGCTGAAGGAATGATATTCATTATGAACAATAATTTATACAGTACATTTCAGAAATGATAATAATAATTTCCACCATTTCCTTAAAACTTTGAGTGGAGTTCTGTTGTGTGACAGAATTTCTGTCCTGGCAAAAAAATAAATGAATACTGCACATTGCAAGGTAATAAGGACCCAAAACCCCAAATCAAGCAAATATGTAGTAGTTAGACTGCAGCTTTGTTTTTCTGTCCTCACAGTAATGATCATTAGCCTGCTAGCCGCGATAACATTAGCTAGTCAGTTTTAGGATGCATCCTTCGACACACGGTATGAATGTGACAACGGAGATCCCAAGGAAACGTCTGGATGTATAACAATAATAATAATAATAATGGTGATAATAATAATAATAATAATGATGATCATCATGAGTCGCTGCTAGCGGCTGTCCGCTGTCAGCCCTTTAAAACGGGTACCGTTGATTTTCAGGCTGACCTCGGACACGTCGGTATTTCCTGTAAACACGCCGGCCACCGAGCTTTTGATACACATTGCTCAATATTAGTATTAGGTGAAAACATCCTGCTGCTCTTTTTTTTTTTTAATCTCTACATTTAATCAACATACGTTTGGGGGGCCGATCATGTCCGTGTGCTCCATGAGGCTCAGGCCAGTCCGGACTGACTGCGACCCGATACTGCCGGAGGGACGTCACGGTGGTAAGAAATAAAGTTCAGCCTACCAGGACACGGCTGATGGTTATATTTAGGAGTACGGTTCTTCCTGTCATAATGTGCAGTATTAGAATACATCCAAAATATTGAAATGTCATTTTCTAACAGTATGTTATGACTCAATTATATTACTAACTAAGGTGGCAGAAAAGCTGATTCCTCCCTCCGTCACCAAACCAACATTATTTTATTTTGTGATGTGAAAATTACATAATTGCCAAATCTTATTTAATAATAAAAACTAAATATGCTGATTCCTGTTTAATGTAGGCTATAGCAAGCTCGACTTATTAGATCATCAGTCAATTTGTATTTTCTATTAGAGCTGCTTATGCCTGGAATGCTGTTTCCACCAATATTAGAAATCAGAAAGTGACTCTTGGTCCACAAATACTGCAGCAACTATACAAAAGGCACAGCAGCTGCAAACCTAAAAACCTGAACCTTTTTTTTCTTCCTTACACTTGTGACATAAGAAGAACTTGTCAATGATATTTGTCAAAGACATTTTTTTGTGAAATATAATTTTTTATCGAGTATTAAAAATCTGCATTAGTGCATCATTACGTTTAGAAACGCAACCTGCGCCAAAACTTTGCGTCGGGGTGCTCGGCAGAGTTGGTACCAAACAAGAGATGCTACTTTTATTTTCAGATGGTGAAAGCGCTGAGTAAAATACTCAGTGGCATCCTTTCTTTTGTTTATAACTGTTAACATCAAGAGGCGGAAAATACTGCATTTAATGTTGAAAAGGACAGCAGGAGAAAAGACTGAGTGCGTCTGCAGAGAGTGTGTTGTGACAGATTTATTTTATTTACTTCCTTTTGCTCATGGAGAACCTGTTGATGAAACATCATTAAATACTGCTTGATTGTTCTTCACAAAGTAAAAAAAACAAACAAACAAACAAAAAAATACATTTGTATTATTTCTCTGCTGATCTCTTCAACTAAAACGTATATGAGGCGTGGTATTGAAAACGTGGGCTGGCACGGCGCGGACTGGCTCTGTGATTGGCTGGGAGCTCTACGGAAGCCCGTCCTCTCCCAAGTCCATGTAAACAAACACACACTGAGCATGCGTCACTGGAATAATGGTGGACTGTCTTTTCTTCCCGGACTGATGATGTCTGTATTTCTACTCTACTACCCGTGATCTGAGAAAATAACTCGCCCATATTTCAACAAGTGTAAGTTCGCGTTTGTTACTTTGGAATGACTTCGGTTGTAGGAAGGAGGGAATAACTGTACGGATGTGCACAAGAAAGCGACAGTCAGCAACAATCCGTGTTTGCTAGTTCGTTAGCTGAGAGCGGAGGCAGCTGTCAGATCTCTGAGTCCGCTATCCAGCAGTTATGTCTCATTTGAGTCCATTACTTTCCCTTTTAACAGGGCAACTGTCGCAAATGACAACCAGTTGCAATTTAATAGCAACTATGACGGTGTCCTCAATTTTGTCGATTACACTTTTAGTCCCTGAGATGCATAATGTGCTAGCAGTTAGCATGTAGCTAGCTAAATATATTTTTCGAGGGGCAGTGTTGTCAGTGGGCCACGATATGTGGTGGACGTATTATTCACCCAATCACAGATCAAGGACCAGAATCTATCTAAAACCCTCCCGGCAGACAATGTTGTTTACTAACTAAAAGTTCCTCTGGTTATGAACCGGACAAAAAGGGATTGTTGTTATGTAGGGCACAGAAATAACGCAGTCGAGTTGAATGTTTACAAGGTGAGCGTTTAGAAGAGTAATAGCCGTGGTAGTTACAGAAAGTTACTCTTCTCTATAACTATACGTTACATAGATGTTTACGATTTTGGATGAAAGTTTTCTCTTTCCATCAGTAGATTAAAGGATTCAATGATCTGAAACCGGGTTTTAAATGGATATGAAACATTGGACAAGGTCTAGTAAGAACCACTGACAGCAGTGTCAGCGAAAATTAACTTCTCAGCTAATGTTACGTCGATAACATTAGATTAAACTGTTACTAAACAAAACATTGAATAACGTTCACAACATCCCATCATAACGTAATTTAAAGTAGTTTGTAAGTCTAGACAGGATCTTCGTACATCTTGATTCTTATAATGGTATTATAAGAATGACTGATGCAAGGTAAAACATACAAGCAAGTGTTTTTACTACTTACTACTTACTTACTACTTACTACTACATATAAAATGAAGGTTTCATAAAGAGTTCTTTTTTCAGTCAGTTTATTTATTTTGTCAAGGTTTGATGATTTCCAAACTCAACATGGTCCCATTTTGGGTAAGATCTGTATTTTGCTGGATGCGGCTTCTGGTTGTCAGCTTAAGCAAAGATGGATGGATGGATGCAGATGTGGGAACTTTTAAGTTGCATGTTGTTTGGCTGAAGAAAATAGCTTTTTTTTAATGATTAATTTATTTATTTATTGACATGGAGCCTAACAAAACTAATTCTAACTGCATCAATGGCCAGGAATTATTAGCCCTTTACTTTACCCATAACTCCATAATTGTAGACAAACTTGAGCTCAAGACGTGATTGTAAGATAAATTATGCAGATATGGACAAATGCTGAAAAATTTAAAGTTACTGTGTTCAAGTGAGTTGGACTGTTTTCATGATCATCTCCATGTTATCAGTGTTTAGGTCAAAGTAACAACCCTAAGACGAGATGACCACACAGGCTCAAAGCATAGCCTCCAGGATAATGACATTCACCCCCTCTAAAGAGGAGTTCAAGGACTTCAACCGGTACATTGCTTATATGGAATCGCAAGGAGCACACAAGGCTGGAATGGCAAAAGTAAGTAAGTGCTGTGTTTTGTCAGGTTGTTATGTGACATTGTGGTGACTTATTTTGGCCCGACTTTCAGGCGTTTGAGGTCAACTTCTGCCCATTTTTATTACATGTTATGGAAATATGTCTTGCACTTTTTGTAATATGCCAATCTATTTCTCTGCCCCTTATGTGTGAGCAGAGGAGAAGAAGGAAAAGACACTTATTATTTATAAGGGATACTTTTAAGGTGACTTAATCAATGCACATTTATATTGCCAATCAATCAATGCAACTTAAATGTATGATTAATTTGGGCATCACCACTGTTGGATCATCATTATTTTAGTGAAATGGTTCTATTTAAGGTTCTGATCATACAGGATCATAAAATACATCCATTGTGAGGCTTTAATTTAGTTTATCTTTGTTTGCATGTTTTGATTTTTGTCACACTGTGTATTTTCAATTTGTCTACTTTTGTGGGGCGGATGAGTGAGAAAGAAAACTGTGCGAATCATTACGGATTAAGCTTGTGCGCTTAAAAAGAATGTATTAGTGCTTCTTGTCAAGTGGGGATTTTTAGCAGTAGCATTCATTTTCATATTTTGACAGTACATTGGCCCATCATTGTGGGAAAACACTGGGATTTTCCTTAGTATGCACAGTAGGCAGTTTGACTAAGCAGGGTTTTATTACACCTGTAGGGTATATGTACGTAGTATACAGCCAGTTGTAGTTGAATATCAATATGCAAAAGCTCTATCCAACTTAAGGATGAAAATTAATCTCACTTTTAGCCAGGTAAACCTTTTCCTTTTCTTTCTTGTGTAATCACTTGTCTCTACTTCATCTGTTGGCACAAATTAAAAAGGTCGTTGCACAGTTATTATAATTTTACGACATTGCAGCAAAGGCAATAATGCAAAGCTTTTATACAAACAAGGTTGCCAACTGCTTGGAACCTGAGCCCATGGGCTGACAGACTTAGATCCATAGCGGTGTCTCAAAGTGAAGCTTCCTCCCCTTTTCATAACTGGTGGACGATTTGAAAGGAATTTTTTGGAGGAAAAATTTTAGTCACCAATGTATTGTGAAAGACAACAATGTTCCATATTGAGAACCAAAAGTGCAAATACAGAATGGACAGCACATTTAAAGAGCTTAAAAAAGAGAAAATACCCCAAAACCTTTTGGAGTTTTGTTTAGTTTTTTTTTTTTTTTTGAGTAAAATTGGTCACTGCCATGATGTTAGGAAGAGGGAAGCTGCTAATAGTTAAATGACAAGAGGGTGTTGCTTTGCCTTGGAGGGACAAAATATAAGCATGCAATGAATGCAATTTAAAAACAAACAAACAAACAAGCCCCCAAAATACCCCAAACATGTTAATCGTGGCCTTTTAATCAAATGTGATTAACGTGTTAATGCTGACAGCCCAAGATAATGTCACAACATAGAATCCACGATACGGCATTTAACAAGATATTTAGAGGGTGGAATAAAAATTACTGAAAGAAATTCTTGGAAAATGTTTTATTCTATATTAATGCAGTATACAGCATGTACATTACAATTATAATGTGTACAAGATTTTTGTAATTTTATAGCTCTGTGGAGCTTGTGAAGTCCAGGTATCTGTTGTTATTGAGGTGCACTCTGCTTATTTGATGCACTGTCACTTTAGCTTTTGTCTCTTTATATAAAGGGGTTAGCACTGGGCCGCTGGAATGTGCCCGTGATGGAGTTGCATACCTGGGCTCTAGTATGTTCACCAGTCTCCTAAAGCCATAATTGTTCACCACAGAAATTATCTCAATTCCTTGGTCATGTATTCAGCAGTTGATCTAGTAATCTCTGGAGCTATTGTGCTGTTTGGGAGCAGTTGGGCTGCAAATGCTGGTTTTAGTTTTTTTGGCATGGCTGAAGCTTGCTAATCCCAGGCAGTTCTTGTAGATTTTGGGTGATTGATGACTGGGTGATTATGTTCTACATTGCTTCTCATATAAGTTGCATTTCTCGTAATGTAGTTTAGCATCATCCAGCAGTGCTTTCATATTGTTTGTCCATTTCCTTTTCACCATCTGCACTTTATGAAACAGGAGAGCACACTGCTGTAAAACTCAATAGAGCGTCACACATTCTCCTGCTCATTCGTTTTGATCTGCCATTTCTCTCTTGTGCATTGTCTTTCTCTCTCGTTCTGGTAGGCTTGCATGCAAAGAGTGATGGAATTCTTTTTTCCACCTGATGCTGTCTCTAACATGGTGGAAAAAAAAAACTTTGACAATCTGCGAGTACAATGCTGCTGCACAAATGATCTACCCTTAAACTAAATTTTTTGCTTATTGTTTATACAAATAATGTATTTTAAACTTCAAGTCATTAATATTGAAGAAAACCCATTCAAATGTAACTAAAACACTCTCTACTACACTCTACACTCTCTAAAACATTCTCTCTGTTTCTCTCTCTGCCCAATACCAAAAAGATACAGGAAAAAAGAAAGCATGAATACAAGGAGACATGCAGAAAACAGTTCTTGATATCGGCAAAGGCATAAGTTATCAGCAATTTGTGCAGCTCTTCTTTAAATATTGTTGTCAATATGCCTATGCGGTCCTCATTTCTTGCAGATCATTCCACCCAAAGGCTGGAAACCTAGACGCACATACGATGACATCGATGACCTTGTGATCCCTGCTCCCATTCAGCAGGTGGTGACTGGCCAATCAGGACTGTTCACGCAATACAACATCCAAAAGAAACCAATGACCGTCTATGAGTTCCGCAAGACCTCCAACATGGATAAGTCAGTTTACATATTCAAATTGTTGTCGATTGTTAACCAGTTGTTTGAAAAAAAATAAAAATAAAAAATTATATTGCAGGCAATCTGGTGAAGTATATGATGTCTTTATGCCTGCCAATTTGAAATAGGCTCTTTCTGGAAATGTAAGATTATTTTCACCAACAATCTCAAAACAATTCTTCATGCAGGTTCTGCAATCCCCGATATGTGGATTTTGATGAGCTGGAGAGAAAGTTTTGGAAAAATCTCACCTTTAACCCACCCCTTTATGGAGCTGATGTCAGTGGAACACTTTATGATCCAGTAAGTTCAGATACGTTGAATGATGACATCAAATAGAACATAAATCTCCTAATTGAATTTGTACAATAGTTGCAAGCACATCCAGCCATCACTTGTAATATACACAACCAGTGAAAAGTTTGGACAGACTTTCCTGTTCATTTGAATGAGAAGATTGTCCTAATGTTTGACCGGTAGTGTATGTTAGTACAGTAGTCCCTCGCTATATCGCGGTACACCTTTCGCGGTCTCACTGAATCACGGATTTTTACAAATATTCAATGTAAATTGATATTGCAGATCCCTCAGTACGTTGTGGGTTTCTGCGGCTGATTGAAATTAGGCTTACCAGATGATTTCGTGCATGCTGAGTGGCTTAGTGACCGCAGCCTCAGTTCCCAGCATCCTACGCTCAGTTTACTTAGTACGCACGCAAATCACTTTGGCCAATCCTGTTTCTACTTTGCGGATTTTCACCTATTGTGGGGGGTTCTGGAACATAACATCCGCGATAGTCGAGGGATTACTGTAATTAGTTAAAGGTGCTACATGTTGCATTTTTACTTCTATGTGATTGTGACTTACAGCTACGGAATACTTTATTTTCAGGATGTGACTGAATGGAACATTGGCTGTTTGAACACCATTTTAGACACCGTGGAGAAGGAGAGTGAGATCAAAATTAAGAGTGTGAACACCCCATATTTAAATTTTGGGATGTGGAAGAGTGCTTTTGCATGGCACACCGAGGACATGGATCTGTACAGCATCAACTACCTGCATTTTGGAGAGCCTAAGTCCTGGTACAGTTACTGACACATCACACTACGCTGGACTGACATATCAGCTTTTCAGTTTCTTGTTGCTGCACAAGAATAAACGTCATCTTTTTATACTGCCTAAATATAAAAAAATCTTGCACAATCTGCTGCTATCATCATAATTTGAATAACTTTTGTTACTACTCAGGTATGTTGTCCCACCAGAACATGGCAAAAGACTGGAACGCCTTGCCAAAGGTTTGTCACGGGTTTCTGAAAAATTACATAAATGTGCCACAACAGGCAGTTTTTTTTTTCTTATATCCCCCATGAAAATGAGCTTTTACACTTCTCTTATTTTACTCTCTTCAACACATAGTGCTGAAGTGGTTTTAAAGAGGAACCCAAAATCCTACCTCTGAACAATACTGACCACAACAGCAAACAGTGTATTTAACAATCATAATTAAATGTACATGGACACAAGCAAAGAAGCTCAAATGGGCTGAAGTAAACAACAGTCATTATTTCCTGTATTTCCAGGTTTCTTTCCAGGGAATGCTCAGAGCTGTGAGGCCTTCCTGCGCCACAAGATGACATTAATTTCACCCTCAATCCTGAAAAAATATGGCATACCATTTGAGAAGGTAACCTTTTTTTTTTTTTTTTTACTTTGTGTTGCTGTCAAGACTTTGCGGACTAAAAAGAAAATAAACCTCGTGATTAATTAATTATAAGGAATAGATCAAAAAGAGAGAAAAATTGATGAATTAATGAGAAAATAAAATGAAATGATAAAATGTAATTCTGTGTGTTATTTTTTTCCCAGGTAACTCAGGAGGCTGGGCAGTTTATTGTGACGTTCCCATATGGGTATCATGCTGGTTTCAACCACGGCTACAACTGTGCTGAGTCCACCAACTTCGCCACCCAGCGATGGATTGACTATGGCAAACAGGCGACCCTGGTACAGATGAACAGCTGTGACTCTAGATATCATGATTTAACACACGCTCAGGCTCTATGCTGGGTTTTCCTCAGATAGGCTACTTTCTTCAGCTGTTAATGAAAACTGCTTGTACTTCTATACTGCACACTCTACTTGGTGTACCGGATCCTTATTTATTCCTTAGCCTCCTTAAATTATAATAACATATGTAATTAAACCAGGGCTAAAGTGGGGTCAAATCTATATATCAATTCATTTAAATTTGTGGTTTAGAATTATTTATTTTGCATGAAAATCAGTTTTCTCTTTCACCACTGACGTGCCCCATGGGCTCCCGCAGTTAAGAGTGGGCTGAAATTGTCATTGCCTAGTGTGAGTTGCTAGTCAATTACACATGAACAGCTACGAACAGCAACTCCACCTGGACAAAAATGGCACACTATGCAACTGCGATTTACAAGAAAAAGCTAAATAAGATATTTTTGCACTTCAACTCAAAATCCCAGAAGGGATAATATAAACAAAATAAAATTAAAACTTGGTCAGAGATTGGACTGAGATTTAATTTTTAAACTATATTGCCCAGCCCTAAATAAAAGCAGTTTATTTGCTATAACAGGAGGCGCCTTGGAACAGTGTAGTGGAATGTGTGTAGTATGTAATCAGGGTATTGTCTAAACCTACTAAACTGGATGATTGTCTGATGCTGCTACATATTCTGAACATGATCAGTCTGCTCATAAAGTCACTAAAGACATTTAATTATGTGACCATAGTTGACAGGTAAGTGTAAACTTGCCACCGTAGGAACACAGGAATATATTAAGAAATCAAGCAGTCATACTGTGACTGCTGAAGTGCAGGGACTGTACATTCCAATGGTAACTTGATGATCTTGGATAATTATAGTACATAAACATACCGAAACAGTATTTTCTATCACAGAATCTATGACCATAGTTGACCCTCAATCTATTATTATTATTATTATTATTGTTGTTACTATTATGGTCTAAAAGCTTTACTAGTAGTAGGGCTGAAATCATCCCGAGGTCTGCAGAGGTTCAAATAATATCCAAATGTATCATCTCTTTTTTTCAAAGCACTGTTTTGCATTGCTCTGGGTACAAGATTTCAAGCCCAGACTAAAATCTTGATTCATGTTTTCCTTCCAGTGTTCATGTCGTCAAGATGTGGTGAAGATCTCCATGGATGTGTTTGTACGCAAGTTCCAGCCCAACCGTTATAAGTTATGGAAGGCAGGAAAAGACAATGCTCCCATCGATCACAACAAAATCACCCCGGAGCCTACTGAGTGTCCGAAAGAAGACAAAACTGAACCTACAAAAAACATTCCCAGTGAAGTTGAATCTGAGGAACCCACTGCTCCTGTCCAAGAGAATGCAAGGTTTGGATTTACAGTAAATACTAAAATATTTCTCCTACACCTAGTGCAAATTCTACTGTGTGTTTCAGTTGCATATAATGGTAATCATCAATAATGCCTGAATTCTTAACAAATGCTTACATTTACTTACTCACATTTACACTTATATTGAACTAAAGCATGTGCTGAATTATCCAAACCTAACTTTTTTTTTTTTAACTGCTAATGACTTTTCACATAAACATTAAAATATTAACATGTCCAGTACACACACATTTGTCACAGGAGTAATAGTAGTAGTAGTATTTGAATCTTGTCAGTCTTTATGAATGTCTCAATGTCCCCCATCAGTCCAAAGCGTCAGCTTGAAGCTGTTGAAGATGTTAAACCAGAGCTAATCGAGAAGGAGGCTGAGGAGGTGGAGCCAAAGAGGGCCAAGCTGTTGTGCAAAGGGTCTCCAACTAAAGTGTCTGTCAAACCAGAAAAAGGTACTGTACAGTTGGCAGAGGCCTTTGTTTGTGCTGATTGTGTTAAGCAAAAAAAAAAGAAGAAGAAGAACTCACTGAACAGAAGTTAGTACTTGCATAAGTAAATAAGGCATAAGTAACCTAAAAAAATATATGGTATTGGTCAATCAGGGGTTTATTAAAAGGTAAAAAATTACCTTAGTTTTGCTTTTGGGGCTCTCTCAACTCATGGCAGGGTATCCCAAAGTGATTGAATTCTGATTTACAATGTCTCAATTTGGTTCAATTCAACTCGATGTCTGGGATATTTCAGTCACAATACCAATTTTGCTTAAATGTGAAAGAAGTTCTCAGAGGACTAATTAATGCACAGTTTAAGTTGCATTGGAATATTTATGTGTACTTTTTATAGAGTAGATACCACAACTGGTAACTTTAGCAAAGTACTTACCAAATTATATTAAAGATAGACTATAATTAAACAGTTTCAGTAATGGATGTTTCTGCTGCCTAATAAACCGGGTATATTTAGTTCTCTTTAGAATTGCTGCGCTACCATAATACTAATATAATATATAATGTATAATACTAATATGTAGCATTAAGTAACTTGTTTTCTATTCTAGGTATAATAAACAGGGACGGTGACATATTTAGCCAAACAATGCTGCAATGAATGAGGACTAACTGCGCCAGTAGTTGTAATAATGTTTTCCATCTATGTGTTATTATTTCAGACAAAGGGAAGATTGAGCCTAAAAAGGAGAAAGACACCAGGCCCCAGTCCAAATCTCAGTCCAAAGCTAGCGCAAAGAAAACTTCAAACAGACGAAGCCCATCAAAGAAAGAGAAGAATGGTGACTCGGCTGCAGGGGTGTGCCCTCCTGAGCCTGTGGAGAGCCAGGTGGTGGCGGCCCTGTGCTGCGAAGGAGGGGGCAGCAGTGTTGAGCCTCAGCTAGGCAGCAGCTGCAGCCCGGCACAGAAACTATTTCAGAGAACACTGAGCCCTGCAGACGTCCTGCATGTCCACAGCTATGCCAAAGGAGACTATAGCGAGGGAGAAGTCCTGCCCAAAGAGGAGAAGAAGAATGAGAAAAGTGAAGACGAGACGGAGAGAGACAGACCTGTCAACAAAACAGTGAGTGGATGCAGATGTTAAACACCCCGAATACTGTTCTTCCCATGATAGCTATAGGTTTGTTTTTTTTATTTAGATTCTCAGCAACAGCAAAAATTTTCTGAATGTTTTCACATTTTCTTTAACCTTCAGCCACTGCCTTCAAGGATTTTTTGGTTTGGCATTGCATTCATAAGTGACGCCAGTTAGAAACATTGATAAGCCAACAAACAAATCACACAAACAGTTTAGTTCACAGACGTGGAAAGTGTGAATATGAATTTGTGGTCTGTGGCAGACATTGAAGCACAAGAAAAAATGAATCTGGTGAACATCTTTCTATGACGGACACTATGTGGTGCAAGGTTTGGGGCTTCATGCGAAAGAAATACTAAACTTACGCATGTTCTTCTGAAATGTTACGAGCACAGATGCTGACAGTAAGTGCTTTTCTCCAGCAGGTGGCAGAAGCGAAGGCTGAAGATAGAGAGCCAGAGGGTGATCTGGGACAGCTGCCAGGTCACCATCCACTCATAAAGGATGGCATGAGTGATGACGGTCTGTCATATCACCAGCACCAAGCAGCATGCCTAGAATTGGCACTTATTATGATTGACTAATATATAGAAATGCACTAAAGGTCTTTAACATTCTGCATGTAATTGTTAATTGAACTTAACTGTGTTTTTGTGCAGAGGCTCCAGAAGAGCCCCCTCCAGTAGAGGAGGGTGGTCTGGAAGGGGAGAACTGGGCTAAACCTCTTGCTCATCTGTGGCAAAGTAGACCTCCCAACCTAAAGAAGGAGAAGGAGTACAACCAGCGCATGGGCTCCAAACCTCCATACTGCTCCATCTGCATGTTGTTCCACACGTACCAACAGGTAATCTGCACTCACCAGTTTTTGCCACTCATCTATTAAACTGCACCAGCATGTGTCACAGAGAAAAGAAAAACCACTGCACTAAAATCCTGACAAAGGTCTAATGAAATTTTATGCAAGTGAAACTATGCATTTTATAGAAGAAGCCTGTGTTCCAGTACCCGTAATTGGAAACTGTTGCATACCTGGATTACAGGGCATGTTTAGGTTAATTGGTGACTCTAAGTCTGAGTGTGAGTGGTTGTTGGTCTCTGTGTGTTGGCCCTGTGATGGACTGGCGACCTGTCCAGGGTGACCGTGCCCCACCCAATCTTAGCTGTGATTGGCTCCAGTAGCCCCACGACCTGGAAATGGATAAGCGCTAGAAGATGAATGAGTAACAATTTGTTACATTACAGTAATTCAGAACATTAAAGAGTTGTAATGTCAGGATTGCAGCCTATCAATCAATGTATAATGTATTCAGATTTTGCATCCGGCAATACATACAAGCTTATCAACCAAGTGAACTTTTGCAACAGCAGAAATAACTGTTTTCAGTCAGTTATTCTTGGAGAAAAGTTTAAATTTTAAAGATACACCATACTCAGAGGATATAATTTATTGTACGGTGTTGGAACATTTATATGTCTGTGTGCTGTGCCTGCTGTCAGACTGAATGTGCAAAGAGCATAGACAGTCCTGTCATGGTTCCTGGTGGGCGGATGCGGACCAAACCTCTGATCCCAGAGATGTGCTTCACCACCACCACAGAAATGGATTCTGAGTGTGAGCAGCAGCCGGAAACGCCTCATCTAGAGGAAGATGGAACCAGCCTCCTCATCACCTGCTCTCAGTGCAGCATCCGGGTCCATGCCAGTCAGTACACCCTTGAACTAATTAGTTACAAATGAATATAAACAGCCAGAAATTCCTCACATGTCTTTGAGCGCACGCGCACACACACACACACACACACCATTCAGACACCAGTGTGCTAATCTGCTGTTTACTATACCAATTGCAAAATTATGGGCCAGGCTGAAACATAAAATTTTTTAAACAGCCATAGAAAATCTTTTTTCAGGTGCATGTTTCCACCAATGGCAAAGGGGGTGTCACGTTTTTTTCTGCATGTGAGCTCTTTCCTTAAAATAACCCAGACACTCCTAAGCCTAACCCTTTTCTGTCATTTCTTGGTTTTGCTCCATCTTATCTATGATTGCACCACTGAGTTGGAAATATTTTTTGTCAGTAGTAACGATCTGTGTGAAACACGAGCAGCGTGAGTCATATAATGTAAGTGAAATTAATAAGATAGCTTAAAAAAAATGCCTGGATCATTTTTATGTAACCAAATTATTCAAGTAATCTTTTCAGTCCAAGCTAATTGCCCATCAAAGGTCCCAGGATTCTCCTCATTGTGCAAACCTCCTGATTTAGCTGCTTTCCTCTCTGCTTGCCAATCACCAGGCTTTGTTATGGGGCACTGTTAGACCTGTGAAAATTACAGAAACTGTAGATGAAACAATCAGAAGTCAAGCTAGTTTTCAGAGAAAATACCCTGCGCCCTCCGCAAGTGATGACATAATGAATACAAACAGGAAGCAGGGCTGTTATGGGCCAGAAGGTTGTCTTGAAATCAGATGTAAGGATGCTGTGCAGTGCAGGAACCACAATAGATCCACAATGTCCCGGCTGGAATGGGCTAGTTGTTTTGCTGGCTCTCCTTTTCCGCCTTTCTCAAAACCCTGTTTACTTTTTCCAAACCTTCTAATTCAAAAATCCTCGTCCTTAACACTCAACACTGCACTTTTGGTCCTTAGGTTGAAGTCATTTGCATGAACAGCTGTCAAGAAGGCAGACATTCCTTCCTTCCTTCCTTCCTTTCTCCCTCCCTCCCTCCGAGCCGCCTGCTTCTTGTTACAGTTAGATGGTAGTGAGTCTCTTGGTCAGTTCACCAGTTTGTCAGGCTGCATTTTTTTTTTGTTGTTTTTATGTTACAGGCTGTTATGGTGTCGCTCCAGCTAACGTGAGCAAGGACTGGAAATGTGCACGCTGCAAGGCCAACGCCATGACTGAGGTCAGTGAACACTACAGGGATGACTTATGCCTCATTCCATATTGTTGTTTAAGCAGAGCCTTCTCAGTAATTGGCAGGCCAATTTGCTTCATTTGGTCATTTTTTCAGGGTCTCCGATGAGGTTTAATTGTACTGTCACTGACCTGCATCTCATCAAATATAAAATATTCCAAAGTATACAAAAAAAATGTAATTCACAGTTCTGTATTAAAACATAACTATTATCTAACTCACACCACTTGTGATGTACTTATGAAGAGCCTTCATGCATGAAAATGTAATAATTACCACAAAATAATGTTGCAGTGGACATTATTTTATTTTATAGTTACATACAGTGACTGTGCTGTTGACTGATAGACCGTGTGAGACAATTGCTGGTGAAGCAGATTGAGAACGAAAACATCATTTAAAAATGTAAAGAGGCAAATAGACTACATTGTTGACTTCCTGCTAACCATGATCGCCACTCTGTAATTGATAAGATAAAAACACATTAGTTGCATGTAACTCTTGTTGTGTTAATATATAGATAAAATCAACTGAGGTTGACCACAAAAATTTCTGTGGTGTAATAGATGGTAATTCAGCTCTCGGCTGAATTTAATAGTATGTTTTCAGACTACTGCATGTCTGTTAGTCTAAATTCACTTTCCTCTGGAAGTTTACTGTTTCTGTACTGCTATTGTGTGCAGCGGAGATGTATCAGATGTAAAATCTGTTGCAAATGCAACTGCAAATATGGTTGACTTTATCTTGACTCATTTCATTGCAGAATTGCTGCTTGTGTTTGCTGAGAGGTGGAGCCTTGCAGAAAGCCAACAACAACAAGTAAGTTGCTTCAGAGATGAAAAAAAAAAAGGAAATTATGTCAAGCTATTTCAACACATGTAGGGTTTTTCCCTGATAAGGTTATTTAGATCAAAGAATTGCTTGAGTTTTTAGACAAGCTCTTCACCACCAAAATATATGGAAGGTAAGATTCATTATCATCTAATAAATAACAAGGGATATGACTGCTGATATGTTTATATATAGCAGAGAAAATGAAACTTCAGGCTACCCCCTTCTTATCACGTCCATTTTGGCCAAAAAAACGCCTATTTTGCCACACCCAAAGTAAATTGAATGCTATCCCTAAGTTTTTCTCGTGTATGATCAGGGCCTCATTAGAAAGCTGCTGAGGTTTGTATCACAAAGGTCAGATTTGTTACATATATACAGTGAAGCACTCGAAAATGAGGAAATGACAGTGCGAAACAATCAACAACACAAACTTCACAGGAGATCTGTATGTGACAGTGTTTGCTGTTTAGTTTCACATTAACCCAGCAAATGGACTGAATACGCAGCAGCTTGTCAGTTGTTTGTTTGCGTGTGTGTGCATATTTCAGGTGGGTGCATGTGCTCTGTGCTGTAGCTGTACTGGAGGCACGCTTTGTCAACATCACTGAAAGAAGTCCTGTGGATTTAAGTGGAATTCCTTTGCAGAGATTTAAGCTGGTAAGGGGATGAGCTACTTTTACATTCTCTGTGGAGAGTTGGTGTTCAAATAATCAATGCCTCTCAAATAAGCAAATAAAGATTGATAATAAAGGTGAGGTGGAGCGAAATTGCTTTTACTGTTCTACTTTGCATGATAGATAGGCTTGTGCAGTATCCAAAATGGAATATCTTGATACAGTCCAGCCCAAAATGTAATATACTGCAAATCTTTTAAGTTCTATCGATCTTACAAGATGTAAAGTTATAAAATGTAAAGCAATCAGCTGTGCTTCAAGCAGTCCCTGTTGGGTCATTTCCAATTTGCTACAATTTCCTGAGCATGACGTTTTTGGGTTTTTATCTCCAACAGAAATGCTACTACTGTAAAAAGCGGATGAAGAAAGCCTCTGGCTGCTGTGTACAGTGCTCTCATGGCCGCTGTCCCACCGCCTACCACCCCACCTGTGCTCAGGCAGCTGGGGTACTCATGCAGCCAGATGAATGGCCCTTTGTGGTCCATGTTACCTGCTGTCGACACAAAGGCCCCACTCAGATTGAGGTAAAGAACTGCTGCTACCACAATGTGCATTTCTTATACTCTTTCCATTTTTTTCTCTGCTTTGAGCAGAAGCTATTAAATCTACCCCACTTTATGTAAACTTTAATGTGCTCTCCTCCTCCTTCTGTGACAGCGGAACAAAGCAGCAATGCATGAGCTGACTGTGGGACAGAAGGTGATATGCAAGCATAAAAATGGCCGCTACTACCAATGTGATGTGGTGCAGCTCTCAAAGGAAACATTTTATGAGGTCAACTTTGATGATGGTTCCTTCAGTGACAATCTCTTCCCTGAGGACATTGTGGTACGTTTCCTTCGATTATCTCTATCATGATATTTAAGCATACCTATAACCTTAAAGGACAGAAGCTGGCTCCAGGTAATTTCCCAACCCTCAATTTCTTTGCTTTCATTTGTAAATAGTGTTTACTTGTTACTTGTTACTTGTGCAGAGCGTTACTTGAATATTGGCTTTTAAGAATTTATGGTAAATATTGGATGTTCTGTAACTAATATTGTTTTACTGAAATACCACAACATGAGTAGTTAAATCGAATCAGCTATCACTATTTTCCGCTCAAAGAAATTTAAGATAAAATAGATTTTACCTTTATGCACAATGTTCCCATAACATTAATATCAAGTGCCTTTGCTCATTTTGCTGAAAATAATTTTTTTTTAGAGCCAAGACTGTGCTCAGCTTGGGCCACCGCCCCAGGGTGAAGTGGTTCAAGTGCGATGGACAGATGGCCTGGTGTATGGGGCGAAATTTGTGGCAGCTCACGTCATCCAAATGTACCTGGTAAGAATGATGTGCGTGACATCACAATGAGCAGCACTTGGCAACAGGGAACAGAGGCTGAAATGACAGAGAGACAGGCCAAATTAAATATCTAAATATATTCATTTGATAAAGATATGTTCAAAATTCATAGGTTGCACCCTTGGAAAGGAGGTGAAGTGATGATATGTACCTTTAAGTGCTGTCTATGTCCTGACTGTATTTTTTGCTTCTTTCTGGACTTGAGGTTGAATTTGAAGATGGATCACAGCTAACTACTAAGCGAGACGATGTTTACACTCTGGATGAGGAACTTCCCAAGAGAGTCAAATCCAGACTGGCAAGTGCAACCCCAGCCACTACATTTCACATGATATTTTCTGTCTAATCCTGTGTGCTAAATTATCAAAGAAGTAATTGTAACTCAGAATATGTACATGCCGCCCTAAAATGATGTTGATGATGATTTAAGCTTTTGTTTGTCTCTGCAGTCCAAAGCATCAGACATGAGATTTGATGGGATCTTTGAGGAGAAGGAGATCATCCAGGAGTCAAAAAGACAGAGGGTTATCAACTCACGTTACAGGGGCGACTACATAGAGCCTGTGATTTACAGAGCCATCATGGAGTAGCCCACACTCCCTATCTGCTCACCTACACACCACCTGCACTGATAGACTAAACTCTGCTCACTGTACCTTAACATAGCAGCTAGCCACTGAGAGTTTCACTCTACTTGACTTCTCTCAAGACTTGCTTTGGACTGTTCTGTTTTTTATTTCTCATTCATTCAATTTTGTAAATTCAAAAGAAAAATCTATATACTTTGTTTGAATGTGATAAAGAAAACTGTTTTATATTTTATTATTTCCGTAGGACTCCATGGACAGTGCAGTAGGCCAACCTACAACCATGGCATTACGTAACAGTAGGAAGCAATATTAAATTTGACATTCAATAAAGTAGCATACTAAAGCACCACCTAAAATGATGAGGCAAGCATCAAACTGGATGTTAAATTACCTGTTTTTTTACTGAACATGACAGTGAACTGCCACCTGCGTTGTTACCTAAGCTAAGGATAATATTAGCATCATTTTATTTCTTTCCTGCTGCCATCAGTGCCTATGATGCAGAATGCAACAGGTATCAAAAGCTAAACTTTTCATTGTTTTTTTTTTTACCCTCATATTTGGAATTTGTACATTGGTTAAGTTTTGCTATGAAATGGCTAAATTGATTAGCTTCAAGCGTTACCATTATTTGCAATTATTACTTAAGTTCCTGTCACCTCCACATTCTCAATTTTCTGTATTTTATTTGCCCAAATTATTCAAGTATTTAATTGTATTTAGCGATGAAGTTGCAGATTGTAGCATCGTTCCCTTTACCCCTGTCCTTCCAAGTGGAAAAACATGAAATGTTCTTTCTAGAGTGAGTGCTAGGTTTGTCCATTCTGGGCCACTGTGGAAACAACTAATAACATTGAAAGTGATTTTTAGTTTTCAGGTGATTATAGACTAATAAAAAGATAAATGTTTGAAAGAATATTATATTACATTATTTGCTTACATTATTACCCATAAAAAGGAAAGAAATAAAGCCTGTTAGTTTATATCAATTTGCCAAATTTTATACCTGCCAGGCCTTCATCTCAGCTTTGCCGTTCTGCCGTTCGGAAGGTGTATTTGGAAACGTTACAGTGATGACTGTAGGATGAAACTTTCACACATTTAAATCTGTGGTAAAACAAACAAAACTAAAGTCAGTGTTTTCTCTCCATCCCTCCTTTTCTGTTTAATCACCTAGAAAGAGACAGACCAGTAGGTTCTTTGACAATCGTCTAGTCAGGAATGTGTGTACATCTTTCCTGTAGGAGTCATATGGCGCTACAATGTGAAACAACGACAGGGTTAATGACAATTATCAGATAATACATCAATGGAACACAAGCCAGATACATTTGCAAAGGCATGAGCTGTCACAAATTGCTTTGATGAAGGTTATCTCTGTAGATCTCTGCCGAATGGGACAATGACATTGGCTCACAGAATTACCAAAAAATGTTCAGCCTTCACTGTACAAGGCAGCACCCTAATATTACTGAGTAGGACCCAGAGTCTGTGTGGTAGTGTAGTGGACCTGGGGGTCTGGGTTTCAGGGTTATGTCCCATGCTGCCCAGCTAGTAATTTTGCCTTTCTGACTTGCACTGCCAAATTTAAGATAAAAATCTGACTCGAGAACTTCACTACTTACGGTCAGATATCAAGTTAAATTAGTCATCTTTTTTCTGCACATCAGATTTCACAGCCAACAGGAGGGCCCCATGTCATATAGAAAAAGTTCTGTATGCAACCAAAACGGTGCTGAACAGGTCCGATTATCAGTCACATGCAGTTCCATTTATTGAAAATCATATTGCATACACATGTCAAAAGACTTCAGGACGTGTTTATGCGAACTGTGTATTTCTTTAACCAAGAGTTGAAAGAGCTGCTTTTAATTTCATTGACAGTTGAAGTTACATTCTGTAAAATTATAAATCAGGAAACAAATTTGCACTGATATGATCCTTTCATTAAAGGAATAGTTCATCCAAACTGTTTGTTTTAGTTAGCTAGCTGGCTTTGATTGGCTAGAATGATGCACAGAATGATTTTACAAGTTATCCTTAAATAAAGAACAAAAGAGACGTTTCCTGCGACAGTTAATTTGCAGGTGTTCAGTAAAGAATTCAAAGTTTAGAATCTTTTTAAAAAAAAAATTTAACTCAAGTGGATGGATCCTGGTCAGCCAATGTATATGGACATTGGCTGACCAGGATCCAAAGGAATCAGGAAAAAAAAATTGCATCTTGGATGCTGCCAAAAAACTAACATTTCTGATTAGGGTTGAACAGAATTGACTTTTGACCTTAGCACCACTAAGACAGAAAGGTCCCCTCTCTTTCTCTGTGTTTTCAACAGCAGCTTGAAAAGTTCTACTCTGTGGCCTTTGAGTTGGGATTATTCTGTTAAACAACCATTTGTCATTTACATTAGAATGACAAAGAGTGTTTCCAAGTGTTTTGGAAATACTTAGCGTAGCAGTATTCCCGGCTACATAAATGTAACAAATGGATACAACAGTGACAGTTTGTGGATGGATTATTTCTTTGAGTGGGACTAATGCCATTTCATTGTTACCCTAGCTAACTATTTAGCATTCCTTTTACATTTAAAGAAGTAGAACTGAGTATAGGTTTTACATGCTGACTTGTTTTACCAGCCTATTTATTAAGGTACTTTAGAAAAGTACCCTCTGCATTGCAAACACTAGTCTGAAGTAATACTTTAGATGTTTAGCTTGATGTTCTATTTTTTCTACGGTACATAGATGAATTTTCAAGAATCCATTCAGATTTTTAATGCGTGTTGTCTCTCCAAGTGTTTCCTCACTTGTCTACTGAAAGTTGTACATTGCACTTTTTAAATTAAAATTTAAAGTCCCGTTTGCATAGTTGTCCATTGCTAAATTGTTATAAGTCAGTTTGAGAATGTTAATTTTACATTTATGGAATGTCTTAAAGATTGTGAGCCCCTCCCTTTTGGCCAAGCTCATTTAGCACTTGTTACTGTGCTCTGGTGGCCTTCAGTTTTGTTTTGTTTTTTTTTTTGCCTGTGAACATTTTCTCATTCTGTGGGACTGCAGGGGAAAGCTAGTTTTCCTATCCGTTGCTGTCAGTTCAGGCACCCTGCTTTCATCAGTCCAATAGGAAATCACTTAATTTTTTCCATAAGGTAACAACATGATGTAAATGAATGGATGGAGGATTTTTGTATTCTATTTTATTGCATCGTTTTGTACAACATGTTTTGTGTATTTTCACAGAAACGTGTGAAGTGTAAATGTCATGTAGTCTATTTGAACGTTACCTAGACACAGGAGACGAGCTATCTGTTACTTGTCTCCTCCTGAAGAGATATAACTGAATTTCCAGATTATCATTCCAATATTTTGTAAAAATTGTTTGTTTTTTTGTTTCAGTAAAGAAATTTTCATTTGTAATATTCGTCTGTCTGTTTTCCTTGGTACCATTGTGTAAACGCAGCCTTCATACAGGGCTAAGCAGTTGTAATTAGGTTACCAGTCAAATCATCAACTGAGTTCTTAGAGCAAAGAGTTAATTCAAAGAATCTATTTAGTACAAAATACACAAGGCTCGTGACATTTTATCATGGTACTGTGATTTGTTAGTGATGATCAGTGATGTTTGACTGCTCACCTGGATATGTGACACTCTGATAAACGCAGCTTTACACCTGTGAGTGGTTTGAGAAGAGAAGATGAGATGTTTTACTGACCATTCTGTTCTGATGGCTGTAATTACTTTGCCTCAAACTTTGTTATGAACAAATGCCAATTATTTTTGGAACTAAAACCTAATTGACGTCAAGCAACTCTTTCAGTTTCCAGATCTTCCTGCCATTTATACAGTTCTTTCACAGCTAACCGGAAACACAGAAGGATGACATCAACTCTTACAGTTGTACAATAACTAGATAGAAATCCTGTTGGATTTGCTGAACCTCTCATTGTGTTCATCTGTGCTGTAGAAGCTGATGGACCCTCCTCCTGCTGCGCCATGCTCTGTTGAAAAGGATTACAGGGTCCACTTATACTTCAGCGTAGGCATGTCACTATATTTCACACAGGAATGTAAGGAAATGTGAATGAGGAGATAATGTACAATACTAAAATGTTACCTCTGTAGGTTTCTTTGGATCCCTCCCTGTGTAGACCAACCGCTTGCTGTCTCCCGTTGCCATGGTGATCATAGCATCAGGGCTCCATGAATGTTGGCTTGGTGCACGAGCCGGGTTAACCTACTCAGAGTTGATGGCTATAAGCTATAAGTCAAACATCATAGTTCCACAATGGCACAGTTTGAGAACAACTCAGCTGCCCTTCAGTTTCTTCATATACTGTGTGAAATGCTGATAATCTTTCTTTTAACTGGTAAGCAGAGAAAAAGGGGCATTGTATGTGTATATTACATACACCCTTCTGTCACCCTCAGAAATGCAAACAGGGCTACTGAGTGCCAGTGAAAGAAATCTACCATTTCTATATTACAAAACTCTATTAACATCAACATAATCAAGATTTTTTTTTCAGCTTTTTAATAACAAATAGAAAACAAGTCAGGTAAACAACATGTAGGACCGCTATAGCATGGCTTCATCCAGAACCAGTTCACTCTGCCATCTCTTCCAGTTAAAACCAAAGACCAATGCCGCTTGGAGTTACAAGTATGTTAGTCTGTAACACTGACAAAAGAGTTGAGCTTCATGTATGATGAAATGAGAAGATATTAAATGAAAGATATTAAAATATATATAATATTTATGATATGTTACGTTACAAAGACAGTAATGGGTCACTTTCCTGTGTGATGTCATGTTATACACTTTGCGCTCCCTTTACCTAAAAACACTGCATTTTTTGTAAAAATATAGTAATAACATCCAAAAACCTCAGATAATCGAAGCATTAGTACAGAAAACTTGATTTAATGTTAAAAGGAATTTGCATTTTCTAGCCAACGCACAGCTGGCCGACTGCAACGTAAGGTAACAGAGAAAATGCTTGTGGTGTGTGATTTTGTGGAGCTGGCATATAGCATCTTCTTTTCATATCATCATCTCACCAAACTTATGCATTTCTTGAAGACTTATTCTAAATGATCTAAACTTCAGCAAAACAAAGTGTTTATTTGGGACTGAGATTGAACTCTGTTGCCCAATCATACAAAATTGACAGAAAGTCACAGAAAGGGCCGTGGGTTAAAATGTTGTTTTAGGCCCATCTGTAGGTTGAACATGATAACATTTAACATTTACAATAAAGCCAGACAGAGTTTAGCAGTTAAACCAATTGAAGTCTAGACTTCAATTGTCTAGAAGGTTTTTGTAATAAATCATGGTCTTATTAATGTAATCAATATATCATGTGAGCTCTTGTCACGCTTATCTTGCAAAAACTCTGAATAAGAGGATTTCAGTCAACCTGAAACCCCTTGTGCCTAAAACCTTCCAAACCGATCTTCAGATCCCTGAGCCTATGACAAAAATCAGCCAAAAGTTATTGACAAGAAAACTCCAGATGTGAATAGTGTTAGTCTGCAGTTTTATGGCCACGGACTTATTATACACTGTAGTCCACAAGGAGAAGGTCAAAGGTGAAGTAATCAGCAAAGACGCTCTCCAGTATTCAGCTTTTAAAAAAGTGAACGTACATGTCTATTGGGCTAGTAAAAATAAAAAAATATTCATAAAATCAAAGTAAGCATGTCTAGAAATGAAAATGGCAGAAAAAAAAAGTTTTTGCTCTTGGGAGGAGGCAGAATTTGGGGAGTGATGGGAGCACTATGAGTCTTTTTAGGATCGTTTTTTTTTTTGGGAGGTTTTGTTGTTGGGCAGAATGGCACCAGTCAAGAAGGAGGTCATGTTGTCCTCTTTCGTCTAATCTTCTGTGTTTTGTGCTGTGGTCACCTCTTTATCAGTCCTCCTGACAACCTTCTCATCGGGTCACAGGGACTGCAGGAGCTGAGCGGACACGGCTCAGAGGAGACTCAAAACGTGTCTCAAAGGAAGTCTTTCTGGGGGGGTTATGTTGCATAGTGATCAAAGCTTCCCAGGTATTCCAGAGCAGCCCGGTAGCACAGTAGGTACTGGTCCTAGGGTGAAAAAATTCAGTCTGTGGGTGGACAGCCATAAATACAAAACTTAAAAGTTTTTTTTAAACTTTGACGTTACATTGGGTTTAAAGTGTACGATACATTACATGTGAGGAAAACTAAACAACAGCATTACTGCCAGTAAGTTCTTTGATCTACTTTGTTGGCTTTTTGTTCGTTCATCTGGGTTTATTTGCATGTTTTAAAGATTCTTCGTAACATGTTACATGCTAGAATTATCCCTATGTTTATTATTCAGATTATTATTATATTATTATTTTCTTTGGTTTTCTTTTATTTCCTGTTTTTTGTGCACTCCAGCAGCAAGGTGCCATACCTCTGTCTGCACCATCGCTGGCCTCTGAGTTCGAAGCATCTTCACGGTCTGGAAGAGGTCTACCACTCCTTCATACCTCATCCTCTCCAGGACGATACTCAGGGTGATGAAGACGCCCGTCCTCCCGACACCAGCACTAATTAATACACATCATTGGAACGCCATTATGAACCCCCACGCCAATCTCACACACACACACACACACACACAAATAGATCTGCAAAACATTTCACTGCATTACAAGTTATTCTATCACACGCTGATTGAAACTCAACACTTTTATTGCTGTGCTGCAGTAAAAAAGCACATTCCTGGTTGCTGATATTTTTTTTCCTTGTTCAAATGCACTAGATTTTTGACGTTTTTTTCTCATTCCCTCTTTTCTAACGTGTTTCATTTTGTTTAGTTGTTTGTCTGTCACCTTAGTAATAATGACAGTATTTTACATTATGTAATGTAGTCCTCCTACTACTTTAGTGAAATGAGGAACATTACAGCAAATAAACTCTTAGCCACTGTGGGACATTTGCAATTACACAACTAGGCTCTATAACACACACACACACACACACACACACACACACACACACACACACACACACACACACACACACACACACACACACACACACACACACACACACACACACACACAGGCAAACACAGGCACACAGAGACACACACACTTACCTGCAGTGCACAGTGATTGGTCCCTCTTGTCCAAATTGCTCCTTAGTTTTATGAACTTGCCCAATAAAGTCAATGAATCCCTCTCCGGTTTTTGGCACTCCTTGCTCTGGCCAGTCAGTAAATTGAAATTGCCGAATTGTCCTGGACTGACCATCCTGACAAACACACAGAATTAGTGATAGTGATAAGTTCATCATTTTCATTTTCAACACTATTTATAGTGTTTTCTCTACCTAAAAGCCATTTCTTGGAATTGGAAAAGTGGTTCGAGTACATATTTGAATTCTGAGAAGCCCTCACTTCCCCTAGTTTATTTTATCCAGCTGTAGATAAAAGAACAACAAAGGCTGCATTTTCATGAACCAATGGTGTCTGGTGCATCGTAGGTATATAGGACACAGCAGATTTTAGGGATAAATGTGGGGAAGGAAGCATTTCAGGCACCATCCACATATGTTGTATACCAGATCTCAGTCATTACCACTCACCTTTGTTCTTTACCAGTTGGAAACTCTGTTTCCTGTGTGAGGAATGCTCAAACCTAATCCTCTTTCTTTGTGTCTTTCTCTCTGTTACTGCCTCTTGCAACAGCAGCATAGATTTGCTTACCCTAGCATCTGTCACTTTGAACTCTCGCAGGATGTACTGAGGCATGTTGTACTCAGCCATAGGGTCCACGACGAAGTACTGGTAACGTGCAGAGCGCTCAGCAGGCCAGTACTGATGGCACTTTTCCTAAAGAATGGATGGAGAAGTTGTCTCTAACAGTGTCAGACTTTTTTCATTTAACCTTTTAACTTATATAAAATATATGTATGTATGTGTGCGTCTTACCCGGCCCATCTCACGCAGTTTGGTGAGCATGACTATAATGGTAGAGTTGTACTCCCACAACATTCTCCAGAAGTCCTCTGTGGTCTCAGGTAAGGGGCCTTGGGTGGCCATGTATGCTTTCTTCTGCCTTCAAATTGAAACAGATTGTGTTCACTCTTCAGGTGGCAGCACAATTGTGATTTGGAATTTGACCTCTGTTCATTCCTTGTCAACTTTAGTGGTAATTGGTTCAATATTTAATTATTGGCTATTTTAATACATATAATTTGGTGATGCCACATAAATAATGGCGCTGCGTTTCATTGTTTTGCTGGGACAAAACAACCAACTCTTTCTTCTTTACTTGTGTAACTCTGATCTGATCGGTGAAGTTCTAGTTCACTAACTTTAAGGAAACACTGACTGATGACTATGTGGTTAGTGGCAAAATAAAATTAATTTCCCTTCATCTCTCAGTTCTTCTCAATTTATTTCAACTCACCTGTATCCATCAATGAAGCTGGCATTAATGTAGTCAGAGCCATCCACCCCTCTGATTGGCTGCAGACAGACACGGGTGGACTCAAATGGCATGATGTTCACCAGGCGGTTTTTGAATTTGTTACACGGAAGGCTGGCACTAATGAATCTTGAGGTATGCGCTTTGGAATTGGCAAGTTTCTGCAGAGGTCAAAAGGAGAACACAATCAAACTCCCAGTCCCGAGTCCAGAGGTGACTGCGCTGCAGCATCATAATTCCAACCACATCCTCCACTGTCCGCCTCTGCTCTTTTTAAGTGCTAATACAGCCTGGAAAAGGATGGTGTGGGAACGTTGGTGGAGGGCACTGGAAGCCTTATTGACACACAGAATTTATGCACTTTGAGCTGACCCTATTTGGTCTTAAAAAAAAAGAAAAAAAGACTGATACTGTGCTAGAAAACTTTCTGAAAACATTGATAAGTCAACACAAACTTGCGTGAAATTTATTAATAGCTGAAGTAGAGAGGCTTGCGTCATCAAAGGAACACACATCCCACCAAAGAGAATAAATCTTTTTCTGCCCAGCTTTTCTGGCAAAGATTTGCTGTGAGTTTCAGGTTTAATTACACTGGATTTACAGCAGTATGGCTGCAGAATTTTGGTTAAGTCACTGTTGAATTGCTAAGCACAGAGAAAGCAGCTGAAGATGGTGAAGGACTATATAGCACTCAGACTGTCCCCGTCTTCTTTCCTTGACTTTCTTCCTCTCTCCTGTATTTCCTGCACTGTCCCTCTCTTTTGGCCTATCATCATGAAGCTGAGAAGTCAAGCTCCTCCTCTGCGACAGAATTAATCTGTATTACACTGGACAAACACGGAAATTTTTCACTACATCTTGCAGTTAAAGGAGTACTTCAGCGATTAAGCATTGCAGTCTCATACGACTCTGCTCGCCACAGAGATAATCAAAATATGAGAGATCGTATTCCATTCACTGGTCAGAATGTATCGTGAAAATGGCCTACCAAACACTTCTAAGATTACTCTAATGAATTCAAGGCTGCAGATGTGAGGTCAGCAACATTAAGTGAAACAAGATGTCAAGTAGGAGATAGGCAAGATTTTGAAGCAAGGAAAAGTAAAATTCTTACATCACTTTGGTCTAATTCGTATATGAAGAAGCCTGTCTTGTTGTCACTGACGGGACGCGCTTGTGTGATTTTAGGGTAAAAACATTTGTATTTTGGACATTCAATTTTCCCGACTCCTTAAGTTACTTGTTTCTCCAATCATATATTGCCAATCTGAGATAAATAGACATTTTAATTGGCAAGAGCATGAAAGTGAATCACATGAAACTTACAGTTTCATAAACTTTGTTTCAATTTTATACAAAAAGCTGTATTTTCCCCACAAGCTAAGATAAACACAGCAGAGCCATCAGAGGACTATCAAGCTTTTCAATCCCAAACAAAAGTGAGCTACCTTAAACTCCAGTTCGACGGTGGTGACCGTGTCTCCAGGTTGAATCTGGGTGAGCTTCTGGATGTGGGTGTAAAGGTTGCGGGTGGGGATGTCAGTACTGCTACATGTTGCAGCTTCCAGCAGGACCTCATGGATGAAGATGTACTGATCCTCTGTCTGCACCATGTAGTTCCTCTGAGCCCGCATACATGTCACATGACCGTAAATGTCTACCGACTTCTCGTGTCTCATCCTCTCCAGCATCGCATCAATCACGATGAAACAGCCTGTCCTGCCCACACCAGCACTGACAAAACACAACGAGAAAATATGGATGACACTTGCATGCGTAATTCTTAATAATCGTGGGTTAAGTATGTAGTGCCCTCTGATACCCCTGTGTCTGGAAATACAAAACACCTTCCACAAATGAACAACCCACAAATTCCCTTAAACTCTTAAAAAGACGTTTGTGATCAGTTTTCTTTGTGTAAACCCCACTAAGTACTTTGTGGATCTGATTTATAGGCTTTTGAAAATGAATTCTATGCACCACCTCCTCTGCAGGTCTTTTGGCTTACAGTCAAACTATCAGATTGGTTTGCCAGTAGTTAATTCACTTTGCAGTGGTTTTAGCTTGTGCTTGCGGATTTGTATAGCATATTTTCATCTGAAGCCAGTAAGGCCCCAGATGATGGCAAATCATAACAACACACATCATACGCAAACATCAGATGGTCAGGTTATATATCGGACAACTGTTCAGTAAATGGATGTTCCTTCCTGCTTTGTCAGATGTTTGATTCCCCAGTCATTTTCATTTGGCAATGGTACTGTAGTGTTTATGCTATTGTGGTCTTACAGTGTGATGACCTTTAAAAAAAAAAAAAAATTATACATTCATATATCCACACAAGAGATCTATTGACCAATTTTAACTACCTGTTCGTTTGTCTATATCAGAAAGTTAAAGAATTGATTATCGCATTGAGAAAAAGGCCTTATTTATGAGAGCTTACATGATATGATATATGCTTTCACTTTTAAAATATATCATATGACCCAATGCTTTGACTTCTGAAATATAATTATGGCTTTGTGTTGATGTGAGAGCTGGTTTACCTGCAATGGACCACCATGGGTCCAGCATCTGGAGGGTTGCAGGCTTTGACTCTGCGCAGAAAAGCTAGTGTTGGGGTGGGATACTCTGGCACTCCATGATCAGGCCATGCTGTGAACTGGAACTGACGAACCTCTCTCTTCTCACCTGAGCCATTCTGTCCAGGCACACATTCAGGGAAATTGCTAATATTTGGCCATAGATATGTATGTGGTATACCACAGAAAATAAAATCCATTAAACGCTTCAAATAAACCATTAATCAAAGTGTTCAATTGGAGATGCTGAGTGAGATGATGCATTTATTACTATCATGTAAAAATGACAATGACACATGATGTCATGATTTAATCTCTTCCGTCATGTCGACTTGATCTAAAGACAGCTTTTGACACGATCCTTCACACCATTCTTTTACATAGATTGCAGCACAGTCATGTTTTAATAAGCTTCGCTGCAAAGATTCAAATATAGAGAGAGGTCTTACCTTATAGATAGCAAATGTGCGTACATTGTACGTGGCCAGCTCCACAGCGTCCAGCGTGGTCACATGAATCATCCCATATGTGATTGTGCCACGACTGGGCCAGTACTGGTCACACTTCGCCTGGACACAAAAAGAGACAGTATTACTTCGGAAGTTGTGATGCTCTGACACCTTCCTATCACCTTCTTTAGCAATTTGAGCGCCAGCAGACCACATGGGCCAGCCTTCGTTCCCCGTGTGCATCAATGAGCCTTGGTGACCCTGTCGACGGGTCACCAAGGTTTTTTTCGTTGGACGGCTTGCGATATATCCTGAGCTCTGCAGAGCGGGAACACCGCACAAGAGCTGCAGTTGTGGAGATGATCTGACAGTCGTCTAGCCATCACAGTGTGCCCCTTCTCAAACTCACTCAAATCCTTCCACTTACCCATTTTCTCCTGTTTCTAACATCACCTTTGAGGACAAAATGTTCCATTGACAATGTATGAAATAAATTACCGGTGACTGTAACCATGTACCCTGCCACTGCTGCTGTTTCTATTCCACTCTTGGTTGTGGGAGGGATGGGCAAACAGGAAGAAGGAACATATATTTGGAAATCAGTGTCGATTTGAAGGGACTACTGGTTAAAGGCAGCAGGTGCTTGACATAACAGATGGCATGATCACGCCTCATAGACCTGGGTCAGTAAGGGGGTGGCAGTATGGGCTGTTTGGTGATGCCCTTAGGACCTTAAGTCAAAAAAAAAAAAAAAAAAAAAAAAAGGACTGTGTCATATTCATGTACTTTCATGAAGTCATGTTCAGGTTCCACATATCCAACCATGCAGACATTTTTCCAGAGATGGGATTTGAAGACCCCACAGACACAGAAACTGCAGGCATTTCTGATTAACCATTACTTCTTGTTTGGGTTGGCCAAGTGTGCATGGCCACCTCCTCCACCAACTGAAAAAGTTGAAGGTACATTGAGCCACACTACCACTGCTGTTTAATCAAGTTGTCGAAACAAGTGCAATTCATTTACGCAATCCAGACTAGATATACGTATATACTGTACAACCAAACAGCCAATCAGTCAATCATCTGATATGCTGAAGATCTAAAAGTTTAGGAGAATCATAATTTCTTGTAATATCTTAAAATGCCTTAAAACATCAAGTTTATGTTTTTCTTCAGTTCAACTTTATTTTTTTTTGTTTGCTTCATAGCAAACATTTGTATGAACAAAGTTGAAAATAAGTGACAAAGGTTTGAATGGTAAAACTGAGCCTGATTTATTCGTTTCTGTCATTGTTCAAAGCACTTTGAATGTAAGAAACTATCTCAATTGTGTATAATTTTTGTTATTTTTCATTATGACAGGCTCACCCGTGACTTCTCCTCTAGGCGGGTCATCATAACAATGGTGCAGGTTCTTTGCTCCCACACCATCCTCCAGAAGTCATTCAGTGTCTCTGGCAGGGGCCCCTGTGTGGCAATGTAAGCATTCTGCTTCCTGTATCCGTCTATGTAATTGGCATTGATGTAGTCACTCCCTGGAACTCCTACAGCAAGTAAATTTAGCGCACAGAAAACACGGTGATCACCTTATAAATATTTACAGTGAAAAATCAGCCTGTTTAAAATAAAAGAAGAGGAAAAAAGGTTTTCTGATGCATCTGCCCAAGAGAGAAAAAGTTTTCCTGTCTTTGATGCATCTGTTTTATGCAAATTGAGTTAAGTTAAGTATTTGGATCATCTAGCTCAGGATAATGGAAATTTCGTATTGTACTAAAAGGAAAATGGTGCTACTTATTTATATGCAGTAATTATCATCCATTCATTCCCAACTTTTTAAAAGGCTCTAGTCCCAGATCCACATGAGGATTTGAGAATTTGTAATATGTAAAGTCACTTCTCTTGAGATGTAGCTCACCATCTACGGGCGTGAGGATGACCCTGGAGTGGTCGTAGGCAATAACATTTGCATAACGGTTCTTTGGCTTGTTGACCTCCAGGTTGGAGTGTTCCCAGGTGAACTGCTGTCCTGGTTCAATAGACTGACACAAAGGGAAAAACAGACAGGCATATACAGAAGGCGAAACCATTTATTACAAACATGCTCGTACTTTTCACTGTTTTAAAGTACTTGCACAGCCTCACAGAACCCTGACATGTTGTACTGAGTTGTACGATATGTACACACAGCAATATTTTAAACTTCTACACCTATTGCTTCTTTGTTCCTGTAATTCAAAGAACTTTTATTTGAATTATTACAAGGTTGGAGTTATATCTGAGTTGGCTCATGCTGAGTCCAAGGAGTTCTACATCAACTGGAAGAAGAGCAGTATCCAACTCTGGACACGTATTCACAGCAATTGAGAGAAAGGATGAAGCCAGTTCCAAATCAGAAAGCTTGTTCCTACTCGCTGCTGCGATCAGTAGTAGCAGCTTTGGTGATGATTGACTACTAATTGCATGTCCCATACAACAGTGGCTCCATCTTCCATCCAAAGAAGCAAAAAAGATTGTTACATGTGGGGAACTTTCCTCATAGGTGGTATGACACAGAATACGGCAGCATCATGGGCTACACACGTGCATTTCCAGTCGGCAGCAACAACTCTATTTGGTTCAATTCATCTATTTCCTATATATAATTTAGTTTTATTCGATTTTCATAGTTTACATTTTAACCAGCCTCTCTTTTCTTGTCTTTATGGTATCCCCAGCTCACACTGGGTGAGGGCGTGGTCGCCCTGGACAGGTCGCCTGTCCATCGCAGGGTCAGCACACAGAGACAGACAGAGACCAACAACCACTCACACTCAGACCTACGGACAATTTAGAGTCACCAGTTGACCGAAATGATGGTGGGAGGAAACCGGAGTACCTGGAGTAAGCCCACACAGACACAGAGAGAACATCTAATGTCCTCACAGAAAGGCCCCAGGCTGGGAACCGAACCTGTGACCTTCTTATTGTGAGGCAACAGTGCTAACCACTATGTTGCTGTGCTTTCTATGCCCGAACAAACATATCTTCAAATTAATCAAAAGACTTTAAATAAAGTAATACATAGTATTTATGGCTTCATCTGAAAATGAAATATAAAGCAGGAAATATTACCTCGTATTCCTGAGAGAAGAGCAGGCCATCATTGACCTTAAGTCTCTCTATACTGTCTTCCAGGTCAGAGATCACAGTGGGAGGGTGTTCCCTCATCCCTGCAGTGACAGGTTTTATAAAAAAAAAAAAAAAGGGAATAGTTCATCAACTCTGAGAAAATTTCCTCAAAGATAAGTGAACCTGGTTTTAAACGTTTCACCTGGAATGAAAGGACAGCACCATATCTCTTCTCAGGAGATTGAACCAGTTTCCAGCCTCATGTGACACCAATGATAGTTGTTCACACCCGACCTTGGGTGACTTTAATTACTCTGATCACAGTTGTCCCAACAACCAGAAGCACTAACCAAATAGTATCAATGGCATGATTAACAATCCAGCCAAGGCAAGATATCTCCACTCAATCAGTCAGAATTAAGGAAGCCTCTGGGATCAGAGGTGAAGTGAAAGATCTTCAAGCAAACCCATTTGGTCTAGATGCACCATTTTCAGAGAACTCTGACTTGGATGACTGACAGCATTCACAGATTTCTATAGCAGTTCATCAGCATCACACACACACAACCTAACACGAATTGAACAACAAGTAACCAAACTGCAATGAAAACTGAAGGCCACAGTGTTATGATGTAACAGTGGGGGCGTTGTGTGCTGAGCAGACAAATGATACCCGACTGCAAAGCTTTTCAACAGTTTGCCATAATCACAAGCATGCTGTTGGTTGACAGGTGACAGGTGGTTGTTATGTACAGTAGGGCACCAATGTCCGGCCAACCAATTGAATCGTTCGCAACTGGACTTTGATTTGTCCGAGAAGCTGTTTCGTCTCTTATCCAAGGGGCTTCATCAGTTCTCAACGCATCCATCTGACTAGTCCAGTTGCATACGATTTAATTTGTTGGCTGGATATAATCGTGACCTGGATGAATGTGAATATACACAGACAGGGCACCAATGTGCATACACTGATACTCATTATTGTGTCATTTGATTTATTGGTGTCTTTCTACAGCATTTAATTTCAACTCACATTTCTTGAGAGTTTTGTGTGAAGGACAGACCATGTGAAGAGAAGGGAGGAGGAGGGAAAATTTGCAGAACACAAGGAGAATGAAATCTAGCTTGGATAGCTCAGACAACTCAGGGCCCCCTGTGGGGGAAAGGGGCACAGGGGTCATTGAGAAGACAGAGCCCACTGAGACGGGAGGTAAATGTCATATTTAAAGCCTGAAAATCATGAGATCCTGACTTTAATCCTGACTTTTGTCCAAATTCAAACTCTTGCATATTATATTCCCTAGATTGGGCTCTGTTCTAATTTGCGTGTTAGTAAATGGTAATTTGTTACTGCAAAGATGGGGCATGAGGTATAAGAACCAGTTACAGAAGATGTTGACACTTGTTGTGTGCACATTAGCATGACAACCACCAAGGATGTGATATAAAACTGCACATTTTGATTAATTTTAAGAAGTTTTCTCTTAATTTTCCTTCCCATCATAACTTTTTTCTTTGAATTAAAGAAAAAAAAAAGTAGAACGATAAGCTCTACTCACTGTTGTGTTCAGCTGCAATTTCATTTTAGAGGTTTGGCATATTTATAAAACATATGTTTTACAAATGAAAAACTCCAACACCAACAATTCCTGTCTACCATTGCTCCTGTAGCAGCCTTAGCTTCATTGGTGATGCAGCCGGTGTGTGCACCAATTTCTGCTTCATTCCGGTCCCTTAAAAAAAAAAAAAACGAACAAAAAAAAAAAAACAGCCCAAAGTATTCTGAGGAGTTCTGCTGAGAGCCTGCTGTTACAGCTGCAGATTGCTCAATAGATGAAAAATTTTGATTTTTTTTTTTAAATTCCATTAATAATAAAACCAGTTAATAGTACTATCCTTTATTCCTCACAGGCACCACTGAAGAAAAGGCCCAGGATCTATTACTAGCAGCAAAATCAAACTCTAAATGTGTTGTCAAGCCGAGGGCAAAAAGAACAAAACATCTAAATTAAGCTTTGTGTAAGGTCGACTAGGAAGACTCTTCACAATTCTCTCCTTTTCTCCCTCTTTCAACCCACTCATCAGTTAGCTATAGGTGTTCTAAAACCAATCAGGTTTCACTTCAGTTTCAACCAGTAAAAAGGTGTCACGCTCTCTCCTGTTGTCAGCTGTGAACACTTACTGATTGCATGTCTGTATATTAATAATCAGCGTATTGGAAGCAATTCTGTGTTATTGTTCTGTGATTCTACCTTGTGTCTGATAGTTGAGTCTCCTCATCTCAACGGGGTCCAAGGAGTGGGCCATCAGTGAGTCCTTCATGCCTGCCATGTGCTCCTTCTTGGCTGGAGAAGTTCGTTTCCTGCGAGAAAGAAGTGTCGAGAAGAGAGAAAATGACTACGGATGCAAATTAAAATGGGTTATGATGATGAACTCTTTCAGAAAAATAGATAAAGCATAATGACATTTTGAAGCGCTGTTGCAAAAAGCGTTTTAGCCATGGCTTCAACACAAGTTATATTGATGACTATTTGTGATTTCTCTAGCAGAAAATACAAAGTTGTTGACTCACTAACCTTTCTTGTTTGCTGCATCCAAAGGTAGCAGGCCGATATTGAACAATGGGGAAGAATGACAAAGGATTATTTAACAAGTTGGACAAACCAGACAGTCACAGTGAAAATGAAATACACCTGATGGAGCATATTAAAACTACCTGACACACCTACAAACTTTATGTTTTACCAACAAGCGTCACATTTATCAGTTTAATACATCAATATGGTCACACGACCAAGCACAATGCGAGAAGCTGCATTCTGATTTGTTGACAACGCACGTGACATTTTATTTGACAAAAGCGGAATGACTGCATTGAAACCATACCACCATTTATTAAAATTTATCATGTAACGTTGCGGCACACATGCACATGTATAACCCAAAGTGTATGTGGGTGTCAGGGTTAACCCTAGGGCTACAACTTTTGTTATTATTTTCAGTGAGAAATGTTCAGAGTCTCATTCTAATGCGATTGACTTTCCCCTGACTCAATAAAAAGTTAATCAAATGTGAAAAATAAAGATTATTTTGGTTTGCAAGAATAACGCGCCAATAAAGTGCCCAGAGCCAAATGTCATCATAACACATGGTGCTGTTTTGTCATACTCACCTCTTGAAGAATAGAATAGCAATAACGATGAGGATGATGAGAATGACAGCCAGGACTGGACCCATCACCCACAGCATCTCTTGGTCCTCTGTGCTTTGGATCACCCCACTGTGACTCTTCACCAGGATGGGCTCAGAGAATGGGCTGGCAACAAATGTTGTGTACTGCAAATGATCAGACACTTGAGCAGTTAGTGCACATGCCACCTTCCACTGCAAGCTGGGAACCTGTGTGGGATGTTATTCCCCTCTCTCTCTCTCTCTCCCTTCTTACTGTTGGCCTCTCTGCCACTTACTGTTGTGAGATTTAAGGCAAAAAAGCCCCAAAAATATACTTTGGAAGTGTGAAATGAATGGCGGTGCTCTTAAAACAAACATATCCCTGTATCTAATTTTCACTGGTCTTATTTCACATGAATTTATAATTGAATGCTCACCGTTCTCCAAACATGCCTCACTGTATTAGTGAAAAGAAAAAAAAACAAACAAACAAAAAAAAACCCAAACGACAGTAACATTCTCTTTACTACGATTTACCCCCATAAAGAGAAAGTGACTTTGAAAAATAAGGCAAATAAGTGGAAAAATCATTATTACTTCACTATAAAAGTTTTCTTAAATGTGCTGCTGTGGCTGTACCTTCACTTTAGTTATTACATCACCGTTTTCTGTGAAAAAAACTTTTCTTTTAAGATCCATTCCCTCTCTAATTTTATCTTTTGTCCTACAAGTCTGTAGTAGCCAGTGTTATCCTGAGTGCTGATGGTTGCTGGTAGCAGATGCCAACAAACTCAAACTCATCTGTAAGGCCGGAGATGTTGTGTGGGTGGAGATGGATCGCCTGGCTGTGGTGTCTCCAGGGAAGGTGCTGGCTACAGCACAGGCTATTTTGAACAAAATGTCCCATCCTCGCCATGATGTGCTGGCAGAACACAGGAGGATCTTCAGTCGCAGTGTCATCCCAACAAGATGCACCGAGTGTCACAGGAAATCCTTCTCCACCCCAGTAGCCTTCAGACTCCATATCTCTTACCTCTGACCTTCATAGCCCTCCTCTAACCCCTTTCATTTTCTATTCCTTCCGTCACAGCAATCAAAGCTATCTATTTTTCAATCTGGGCCCTGCTGCTCTGTTCTTCAGACAATAGTGTTAATTATCAACCGTTTGATGGATGTGCAGTTTGAGAAGGGGTTGCAACTTCACAGTGTGCTGCATGGTCACATACACATAACAGTCACTCACGGCTTCATGGTCCGTCAGGTCAGCCAGCACAAAGCAGCGATAATACTGCTGGCCGACGAGTGGTTTGTTGTTGTAGCCATCGTATTTCTTCTCATCACCCAGAGTGAAGGTCTCAGGCAGAAAATCCAGCTTGGCAGCAATGTAAGGCTGTCGCAAGTCATGGCTCAGTCTCCTGTCTCTTTGCACACTGCTATCAGCACCAGCCTCCAGGAGCTGCCAGAGGGATGCCACAATGAGAACGTTTGGAACGGGCATATCATGAAAGAGGGCATGGTAACATGATGAAATTAAATTTTAGAGGTTTCTTTTGTTTTTTTTTTTTCTTATTTTTGACTTCAAATCAAAGGAAAGTGAAATATTCATATTACGATTTTTAATTTTCATTCATATTTTTGCCCAAAATATCCTGAATCTCCATTAAAAGTGGGTCATCCATTTCACTTCAGCCTGGTAGTTTCTTGTCAATAGTTTCTCAATCCTTATTTCTACAGCAGACTTGCTTGTGCATGAGAAGACAGTTGTTCCTCTTTGTATATAATATAATTGAAGACTGTTGAACAACGGGAGGAAAGACAATAGCTCAAATTATTAACTAAATTAATACAAATAAATAAGGCCAGCCAACATTGAGATGGAAGTCAACACTGTTACAGTGTGATGCAGGTGGAAGTTAATGGATCCTTTTTTTATTTATTTATTTTTTATGTAACACTACAGCAAAATTGGCTTTTACCTGTACAATCATGGAGAAAGTAGCATTAGTACAACATTACATATTCTCACTTTTTTATTGTGCACGTATTATGTGGATGAAAGTGCTTAATGGTACTCTATCTGTTAGAACGAATGAATTAGCCTTTCCTCTCCAGCACGATGGACAACATGGCATCATTGTTACCCTTGAACCACTGTTTTGACGTGCATCGTTTCAACTGCAATGGGCTCAATGGTCGAGGATATTCTTCAAACCTGTCCTTTTTTATTAAGCTCTGAGATTTAGGAACAAAATCTGCTGGAAAAATAGTGCAGGAAGTGTTTCAGTAGAGGGGAAAAAAAAAAAAAAAAAAAGGAAAACTGCTCAGACAGCATGACCAACAAACAAATACACGTCCACTCACCTCATGTAAGTCCATGTCTTCGGGATTCTCCCATCTGGTTGGAGAAGCCACAGCCGGCACAATCACGATGTAGTAACACCTGAGCCACAGAACACAGAAACACAACTGCATCATGGGATATTCCATGTCTGCGCCGACACAAAACACAGTGCTGTTTAGATTCGTCCCTATTTTTCTGTAGGGTGAAAACTTCCACATGGCCTGCAGGAATCCCAGGACACACAGGGCCAAGAGACCATTATGTTTTCTTTCTACGATTAACATTCAATCATGCAGTTTTGCATGTTGAGTGGCTTCGGCCACTGTTGAGTACAGTAATCAAAAAGCAGTGTCAAGAAAAACTCAAGTGTCAGCCTCAACGCCCCCTTTTCAGGACAGTACATGCCCATAATGCTGTGCTCTTGATCTGTAGGCAGGCATCTATTTCTTACCACTGGTTGTAAAGCAAATTGACCCCTGGGGATAATAAAGATACCTTGAACCTTGAAAGAAAAGCCTATCTGAGGAGTGTTTATCAGCTTCTGGTCTTGTGTATATTGCCAGTAACTGTAAAGCAGCTATGAAGTACAAAGAAGTGATAAGCATCTCTTCACTACACCGCACCAACTCTACCTTCCCCATCTTTGACATCACAAATGGTCCATATTTTTTCAGCATGACAGCACAGACCTAGCAGGCGTTCCCGCCGTGACCCTGGGCAGACTGATGATCACTTGCCCCTCCTCTTCGACATCATACTGGTATTGAGCAGGTTTCATCTTCATCAGGTCTGGAGCTGTTCTGATAGAAACCTGCTGCTGGAGGCCACCAGCACCGTTCTCCCGGCTCATCAGCACAAAAGAATAATCAGTATCTGGCTGCAGTTTTGTGATTAGCTTCCTCCCCAAGTTGCCTTGGACTTCCACGCTCTGTTGGCCATACAGGATCTAAGACGGATTCAAGATTACATTTCTTTAATGAAACACCACAGTTTAATTAAGTACCTACAGTTAAGTACAATGAGAATCACAACTGATCTTTGAAGTTAAAACACAGTAAAATGAGATTAAATAGAAATATTTTGCTTAAGAAAAATGTGTTCAGAAAACTGAATATGGTACACAGTAATGAGTTTTTCCTTCTTTTGTGCATTGCACCCTCTGCCTTTAGATATACACTGTGGTTAAAGTGAGCCCAGAACCAATCAGCCTACTGATTGTATACTCTATACACCAGTGAACTACGATCAGGGCAAGGAAGGCAGGCAGTGCTAAACAAATTATAACCTGCCTCTTAGGTCTGACAGAAGAAGAGTTTTCTATCCCATCAAGAATTTTAAGTCCATTTGCCTCCATGAAGTACTGACCAATCAGTGTTGTCCCTGCAAGTTTGCTTGACCTCCAGCTGTTTGATGTGTGACCATGGTGCACTCAGAAAGGCTGGAGCGCAGGAGGCAGTAGCCTTCTTCGGAGGTTTGAGGATGTGCACTGAGGATAATCCTGGGATCTTTGATTAGTGATTTGCAATAGAAAAAGTGTCAAGTGCTTCTTGACTCAGCTTTGACCGTTCACTTGTTGTATTGCATGCAAGAAGTGTGCAGCCGCTTGTGAAAGCTACTCTGTGATTTATCAGCCCTGTGCAGGAGCTACAGTAAATTGGGTGTGCAGTTGGTTGCCCAGCTCTCCTAGCTGATTTGTAAAAGTCACTACACTGCTGTACACAAATGAAATGAACGAACCATCTCCTAGAAACTACCTTTAGCTACAACAGCAAATGTAAATGGAGAAATGTTTCACATTAACACCCAGTCTTGCTGTACAACATCCAGTCGCAGTGGCTCCATTACTATCAAAGTGTTCCGTTTAGATAGAGCTGTCAGAGCAGGGAAAAGATCCTCTACCTGTTCTGACAGATCCTAACCCTAACCCTCATCATCATCGACCTTAATCAATCTGCAGTTTTTCAGTTTGCATCCATCCAAGACCTTTGGTTTGTGGCTAAAGATAAAAAAAAAAAAAAAAGGGCGTTGGTGTATATATTCCAGGCTAGCTGTTTCGTCCTGCTTCAAGTCCTCATACTTAATATTGAGTTCTATTTTAGTCCATATTCAAATAAATAAATAAATAAATAAAGCTATGAAAAAAATCCTAAACACATTTAGCTTACCTTAAGAGGCACTTCCACTTTGTAGATTTCTGGCACTTCCCAAGTCAGGAGGACAGATGTTTTCGACACAGCTTCCGCACCAAAGTTCTTGGTGAACACTGCGGGAAGGTCTGGATAATTAATCAGTGGTCATTTCAAGTGGCTGCGTGTCAAATATATCAAAGTTGATGAATTGGTGCAGAAAGGTAAGAAAATGGTTGTATATATCAGTTTTACGTAACATCTGAATGTTAATCAATTTATTTTAAAGGTTTTAAATCAAAGGAAGCAAAATTTTGCTTCCTTTGATTTAAAATGGTATCTAAATGGTATCTTTATGGTATATTGAATAAATCCTGTTTAAGTTTCCCTCTGCCAAACCTGCTTAACTAAATTACCTCTGGGATCCTTTTTCAAGGAAACATCTCTCCTCCAGTTGGGGCATTAGTATAACCTAACTCTCATTTCAGTAGTACAAATATTTAATACTTATTCTGCTTTGGTAGATGGAGGTTGTTCTGATCACAAAAATACCAACTAAAATTAAATCTGTTACTGGCTGAGAGACAAAAATGTATTTAGGTGTTCAAGATTTCTACTAGAAAGACTAAAGGTTTTTCTACATATCACCTTGGAGCAATTAGTAACAATTTAAGAGAACACTAATGTAACATGGCATTGCATACACTTTGCTTCATCTGAACAATCATTGATAAATATTTGCAGTCGTAGGTCCAGGGCAGCGAAGCATATCCAAAGTATTGAGAAATTTTATGTCTCCATTTTTTGTTTTATCTTGTCAGCAGACTTTCACTGCAGGGAGCTTGGAAGAACTCACATAGAGGCAATTGTAGAGACACAACAATAAAAAGTGGTTTAAATATAGCGTGAAAAATTACAACCCGATCTTAACCAGATCATACAAAAAGGGAATATTTGTCATGAAATGAAATGTTTGAAGAGGATGCAGATACATAGATATATACACAGATATATCAGAAGATGTGCCATCAGTTGATGGTGATGTAATATACAGGTGCTGCAGCCATAGATTACATTAAAGTTAGCTGTCTTGAACAACAACGCAGGACCGGCTCTTACCTGGCATGGAGGTGGGCATGGTCCTGCTCTGGATACTAGGGCTGAGGGGACCTCCGCCCTTACTGGTGTGAGCTTGGACTCTGATGTCATATGTTGTGTCAGGCTGCAAACCATGGATGGTCACCTGCGCTTCTGTGGTGCTGTTTGTGTTGTTGTGAAGACTATTGATATCTCGATATACCACCATGTACTTCACAATCTTCCCATTCCTCTCAGCCAGAGGAGGGGGGTCCCAAGTCAACTGGGTGGACGTGGCAGTCAAACCTACCACACTCAGATTTAGTGGGTAGCTGCTGGGAGTGTCTTCAGGTGTGCTGATCGTCTTCATAAATTCCTCCCCATTTCCTGCTCTGTTTTTGGCGCACAATTTGAAGAAGTAGGTGGCCCCCTTATGGAGACCAGTCACTGTGAAATGATCATCTGTCTTTGCGAAGTCCTTGACAGTAAAAGCGCTCTCCTCTGCTCTCTTGTATTGCAGCTGGTATCCCACATGTTCGCCCACCATCTCCTTCGGCGGCTGCCACTGGATAAGTGCAGTGTTACCTATTGTGCTGATCATCATAGTTGGCTTACCAGGCACTGGAAGACAGATAATGTTCTCTAGCATTCACACGTCCAAAGAACGCTGACCGCATCAAACTGATGAAACAACAAACAACAACAAGCTATTTTTTTTCTGTTCAAATTTTACTTTATCAGTTGGGCAGTAAAAAGTGATAGTTTCTTATGATTCCACTTTCTTTGAAGCTTCAACTGAACATGGAAAGCTCCACAATAACCAAGTAGATTCTGTGTGAACGCACAAAAAAACCCCCGCTGTTTCCCTTTGCTTTTTCCCTTTTTCTTCTCGGTACCACCACTAAGAGAAAACATTATTGGGTGTCACTGCTAGGCTTGTTCTTCAGAGACCTTCAATTTTAGAGTAACATTAATTCTTAAAATGTTACTATTTTATTAAATTCTGATCATTAATTAATAACCTACCTACCTACCCAACTGTGTCTTGCAAAAAGGGATGCAAGGTAAATCTTAGACCTGGACATGTCAATTAAGGCCAATGAAATTTGCCAGGAAAGTGTTTACAGTGAGCAAGGTTCTATTTTTCTTATGAAAGACTGACATAAACTTTCAGAAGCAAAATATAGTATTGCGTCAAAGTTAACAACTCTGTTGGAGTTGGCAAAAATAAGAAGATTGACTCAAATTGTAAGGTAAAATGGTCATTTTACGTTGGGTGTAACACACCTGCCCCCATTGTGGTGACCCTCTTAGTTTTGCTGGGAGCACCACTGCCTTTGGTTGTATATACAGCCACGGTCAGAGAGTAGGTAGTCTCTGGGAGCAGACCTGCTATAATGGCATCCTGCAGAGAGACACAGAAGAAGAGAGAGAGAGAGGGAGTGGGGTGAGGGTGGGGGGTATATATATATAAAGAATGAAAAACAGAGGCAGGAGAAGGAAGAGAAACATTCAGGTTGATCCTCAGCTGTCACACATTAGGCAAGTTCAGCACACACAACATGTTTAGGCTTCACATTTCTCCACAGGCTTCACAGGTACGCCATTTAACTCTCGCAGTCTAAAGACATGCATGCTTGGTGGAAATTTAATAAGACAACCTTAAACGGTTATACAATAAGAATGGATGGATGATTCTCAAACACACAGACACCCAAACGCTTAAGAATAAGTTAAGTCAATTTAAAGTTTTATGGGAATGAGTATTCCAAATATTATACATTTGCATTTTATATCGGGTGACCGTGGCTGGCATCAGGTTGGGGGAGGCACAGGGAGGTGGCTCAGGTGAGCTGACTGACACAGCCAATCATACTCTCCTGCTTCAGACAGCAATCTCAATAAACACGTGCACTTATTTTTTTTTTTTTTTACTGCTTACTTTGATACATTTTTTCCCTTAATGTGCCGTAAGAGTCCGATTAAAGAGTGACAGTACCTGGGGTTCAGTATGCGAGACATCCATGATGATTGGCTGGCCATGAGGTTCCCCATTCTCTATCCTGGAATAAACCAGCTGGTATCCTATGATCTGCCCATGCTGCTTTACAGACAAAGGAGGTTTCCAGGTCACCCTGAGGGCAGATGAATTTAGGGCTTCCACTTCTACCTTCCTGGGAGGAGCTGCAAGCACTGCAGTACAACAAAGCACACAAATTCCAATTAAGAGTCTTTGGAGATAATCAAGAGAAATAACAGGAGGTTGCACACAAAGTTAAAGCACGATAATCATAATTTATTTGGCCTAAAATCAAAAATGGTATAAGGAGCTGCAGTCGGTAAATCAGTGGTGTAGGTTTGTGGAAATGATTGTCAAACTAGTGAATGATGTGTGAAGGCCAATAAACAAAAATAAGGAGTATGGAGCTGCTGAGGTATGCCCTCCACCAGGTCCAGGTGTTCCCTCCTGCTGGGCATCTTCAACACACCACAAAAGGCACAGGCATGGCTGATGCAACAGAGAGCAGTGTTCTTTTTTTTTTTTTTTAACCTTGTTTGTCGAAACTAAAATATGCTCGCACAACAGTAAGCTGTTCGACTGAACACGGTTGAACACTGTTTTTACAAAATGACCCAAAGCATTGTTTTACACAGATTTTACATGAGTATCTGATAATCTACAGATGTCTGACAGTTGAATAGCTTTGACAGCAGCAATTGCCACCTAATCATCATGATTTCTACTTACTGTAATGGCTGTAAATATGTGACATGAGAAGTTGCCCCCCCCAAAAAAAAAGGACTGAAGCTCCTCTCTGCTGCAATAGAAGCAACACTGAAAACAGAAATACATATCACCTACTTACTGGTTTGGGCGGTCCTGCCTTCAATAGCTGGAGTAAAAAGGCCTACACCCGCCTCAGAACGTGCAGCCAGGGAAAACATGTAAACTGTGTCTGGCTTTAGACCATCAACTGCATAGGAGCCTGCAGGTTCGAAAGTGACATGAAGCTGGAGAGAGAAAAGCACATGACTATGAAGACAATGGTACATGATCATATAACGCACATGCATGAAAATGTTTATACAATTTACATGTATACAGTACCGTTGAAAAGTATGAACACACTTTCCGATTCAAACTAATGGAGAATATTGTTCCAGGATTAAATAGCTACAGCTGCTTCCTGAGATAATGATACAATGTTCACACAGAACCTTCAAATTCACCAAATAAAGAAACATTGACAGGAACTAAAATCCATCCTGCAGTGTTTCTGAGCTGGGGTTCACCTTGTTTGAGGGACTGTTAGCCTCCCAGTAGAGCAGTTCATAGCTAATGATGGGGTCTGTGACAGGCCAGTGCCACGACAGCATGATGCGTGAATCTAGCTCAGCTTCAGCTTCGAAATCAGTTGGTTGAGCTGGAACTGGACACATAAAAGAGGCGATTTAAGAAACAGACAGTGAAGGCTGTGTTTCCTACGAAAATTAACTGCATAGCAGTGTGGAGATAAGACTCTTGTCAATCCAGCCAACACATTTCCAGACACAATTTTCTATCCAAAGATCGCATCCATCTAATTTCAAGATAATTTAAAAAATACTTCCTGCTTAACCAACAAATTCTGTCTAGTGCATATTTTCCATGAGCCTTCGCTCATTCGGCAACACTAGTAATAGTCAACAGCAGCTAATCTGCTGGATCGGACCACTCGGGCCAGCTTTCATTCTTCACGTGTGTCAGTGAGCCTTGGCCATCCGTGACTGTGTCGTCGGTTCACCACTGGTCCTTCCTTGCACCACTTTTCATAGATACTGACCTCTGCAGACTGGGAGATGCTCTGACAGCTGTCTGGCCATCACAACGTGGTCCTTGTCAAACTCACTCAAATCCTCACTCGCCCATTTTTTTTCTAGCATCGACTTTGTGGATATACAAAGGCAGCTTGCGCTCACCTCCCTGCTGGGTCTTGATCTGAAGAACATCGGAGAGAGGTCCATCTCCCACAGAAGTGAAGCCCAGCACTCTCAGACTATAGGTGATGTCTGGAGTAAGGCCTGAGATGGTGGCGACCTGGCTGTCATCCGTGTTGTGCTTCTGCCAGGTGTTGAACGGGGTGTCATGTGCGGAACTGTAGTAGACCCTGTAGCCCCGGATTTGGCCATTTGGCTCCTCTGGAGGTTCCCACTGGACCAACATTGTGCTGGAACTCAGCATGCGTGCTTGGATGCGCAGAGGAGGTGATGAAGGTGCTTGCTCACTTGTACGGGTGTTCACAATACCACTGGGTGGGCCCCGGCCGACGTTGTTGACAGCCATGACACGAAACGCGTATTCAGAAAAGGGGCTGAGTCCCCCAATGCTGTATCGGGTGGTGGCTACTCCATCTACCTCCTGGAAACCATTGTCCGACAGTTTGGGACGGTAATGAATTATATAATAGAGCACCGGTTCTGGATTGCCAGAGTCCCAGGTCAGGGTGACACTGGTTGCTGTGGTTTCGGTCACAGTGAGGGAGGCTGGTGGCTTAGGCAGTGCTTTTAAAGGGCAGAGAAAGACAAGAGAATCACACAACCCATCCTTGCAGCAGCCTGTTCCATCTATCAGACATAAGGGACACTGACTGAAGTGCCTCACTGAAGGTTTCTGTTCTCCCCTCCACACATTAAGCTGAACCTGAACACCTTGAATTCAGTTCACAATTTTTTTTTCCAAATGAAGTAATCAGTTTCAGCATGCAAATGCGTTAGTACTGTAGATGGCGTGTGCATCTACTTAACACAAATGTTATCATTTAGGATTCATTTGATTTTAAAACATTATATTCTGTTACGACAAAAGTCAAACATTCATTTTATTCCAGTCTTATGTGTGATCTCACGATAATTCTATTGGATACTCCTACAAACTTTCAAATTCAAATCATTTTGTACCTTTGACAGTGACCTCTGCTGTGGTTTCAATCACTCCATTGGAGGAAATGGCAACGCAGGTATAGTTGGCAGACTGGTGGATGTTGGTGAGCTCCAGGATATTGCGGCCAATAGGCATTTCCTCCTTTCTGGTCAACTCCACTTCACCAGTCATCCATTTGACATAAGGCATTGGGGCGCCAACTGCCACACAGGTAAGGTTGACACTGCCGCCAGGCATCACCTCATGATTTGGGGGTGGGATGGAGAAACGGGGAGCCACACGACGAACTACAGGGGTAAAGAGAGATAGCATGACACAAGAAGGGGAGTTTCGGTGTCAATTGAGTTTTTTTTTTTTTTTTTTTCCTAAATCAGTATGAAGCCATTGAAGACTTTGCACTTTCAGGCGATACATGTTATATTAGAGAATGCTGTTAATCAAAATTGCCTTTTAGAGATTAATTAGAATTTAATGTCAAAACATTTTAGTATAAAGACCTTTTAGTGTCAGAGACACTAGAACGTTTTCAATGCTATTGATACCAATAATTTAACTCAAGCATGGCTACCTGTTTGTTACTGACCATTGTTACCTCAGTTTGTAATCTCTTTACAAACTGCTTTTTAACATACTCAATTACTTTCATCTTCTCTTGCAGGAAGTCTTTACTACAGTCAATTATTAATACGATGTGGATGTTTCATTATCTGATATTATGCCAGCTCTGTTATTAGATGTTAAATTTGGCTGTACCTTTATCACACGTACAGTTATGAGATAAATTGTCAGCCTGATTTCTCTAAAGAATCTGTGGCTTTCTGCCAGGCTGCAGGACTTAAGTTGCATGTAGAGTGGCCTGCTCTGTTAATCAGGAGAATTTCAGTGGCATTTTGGCTCCAGCTGGGCTGCCAATACAGAGAGATTCTCCTCTATTGTTAGCAGAGTATTTGTGCAATCTAAGTAATGGGCTGCAATATGAGTTTGGGGATCAGAGACTTTTGGAAAGTTTTTAGCTTTCTAAAATAAAGAGGAGCAGTCTCAGTTCTGCACAGAAAAACCTGATGTGAGAGGTGATTGGATAGTTCAGCGTGACTGCACATTGTTTGAATAAACCATGACTGACATCACCCTCTGCGGGCTAAATGTTACTTTGCTGCAGGCATTAAGACAGACTCCAATGAAAACTAGAGAGCATGGTGAGGAGGGCATGATGGCATGAGAAGAGGAAGCACAGGGCTGAGAAAGGAGAAGTGTGAGAGGGGAGATTCAAGAACAATCTTGCAGGTCAGCTAAGCGAGGCCTGAGGGGAATATATTTCACTGTGGCTCGTGAGGTGTTTGATATTTAAAAACATCTACATTGAGGCTTTGGTTACTGTAAGGGTACAAAAAAAAAAATCCAATGAGAATGTTACGACCTCAACAAAAATACTGTATATAATTTCAGGGTGGACATTATCGACGATAGTAAAATTTCAATGTTACACGACTGTTGCTTATCAGAAGTTTTGGTTTAGTCTCTGTATGTTAGGTTGCATCACCAAGGGGAAAACACAGACAAGACCAATTACAGGTCACCTCACAGTTAAAAGTCAAAGCCATTTGTTTCTTCCTTTCCGTGCTTTACTCATTACCCAACATGATTGTTTGTGTCATAATTTAACTCTTTTTCAATGTTGTTGACTTTAGCTAAAGTTGCTTTTGCTTCAATTAAATTCAAATAAAAATATATCTTATTGAGTTGAACCAAATGAGCCTACTGCAGTGGATTATTCACTATGGAATATGGCTTGGTCCAAAATTTTAAGTCTGGAGTCAATATCAATTAAATTCTTTTGCACATCAGACAAGAGAAATGTGGTGTAAGGTATGATTATGTCATCAGTGTGTTGCTTTATCTAAAGAGTCAGTGTTGTGCCTATGTTTCAGCAAAATGGTGACATGATCTCATCTTGACATCAAACCACCAGTATTCCATGAAGCCTTCGCTACTGCCTCTATCTCTACGCTAAAGCTGAGTACGTCACAGATATGTGAAAATGTATGCATGTCGAAACGGCGGCCTTTCTGCAACATTTTCTGTCAAAAAGAAATCAGAAATTAATTTATAATGAAGAAACATCCAACATTCAAAGCAGACATGCAGCTTTTCTGCAGCAGTTCACTGATGGCAGCAATGATGCAATGCAGATAGCGTGCTGCAGTGCATATGAGGCTTACCTGTATGTTTCTGTTTACAATAATGTGCAGTTCATACAAGAACCTGATTTCTAATCAACCAAAGGACAAAAGTAAAAGTTGATTTGGAAAAAAAAAAACAAAAACAAAAAAAACAAACAAAACAAAGACAAAAGGGAACTAAGAAACTTGCCAGTAATTTGAAAGAATCGCAAACGATGTACAATGAATCCATGTCACATATTGTCTCAGATATAGTCACAGTTTCAGTGATCACCCACTTACGCAACATTATGCAGGATGTTGTACTGTGACATTTTAGGGACTCGTGACATCACTCAGGATGGTGGTCTTGATGTGACGACAATAGCTTATTGCTACTTTTTTTTTTGTATCACTCCTGTTGTTTACTGCCATCAACACAAGACTGCATTTGACAATAGATGCAAATTGTAAATAGAATAGACAAACCCACATCTTTGTTGGCATGGCAGGGAAAAGAGACAGAAGATGGAGGGGTGGGGAAGTAGTGTTCAGTAAAGAATAAAGAGCGAGCCAATTTGAAGAAAGAAAAAGCTGGAGTTGCCAGAGAAGCTTTGATGGGTGGGAAAGCAAAGATTTGCATGCACTACCACATAGGTTGTGTGACAACATGCTCAACTGCAGGCTTCACAGACAGGGGGTAAACACGCACATGCAAAACATACTGTGAACAGACTCTCTTCCAACTAGACTGACAACGTCAGCTTGTGGTTTCATGTTATCTCCCACTGAGTTTAGAGTTCTCTTCTTACAGCAGGTCCTGCTCAAGAAAGCAACACTCTAATTTTAATACTGTATCGATGCATATTACATTCGAAATGTTTCACTTGGCACGAGAGGTTGAAAATTCTGCTTGCTCAGATTCTAACCACACAGATAAACTGGAGCATGGATGTTTTTCCGATAACCCAAATTCATAGTTCAATTTACTATTCAATATCTCCAACAATACTCGTTTTAAACTTGTATAAGTTTTGTGTAAACATAAATTTGGATGCAATGCTGTCTGGGACAATGCACCTCAGGATTCTCTGTATTCAGCCAGGTAGTTTTGGAGTGAGCTCAACATCAATAGCTTTTATTGATATAGTTGCGCAAAATCATCGGTTGTTTATTTGCTTGTGTTTCCTCCAAAGAAAATCTGGTGAGAGCACGCATTGTTTCATTACAAGTCTACTCACAAATGTTCTGCTGACTCATTAGTTGAACAGTTCCAACCCTTTTCTGGCATTAACATCAGGACAAAAACTGTCTGGAGCTTCATGGCATGTGTTTACCTGCATGCAAACCTTATATCAGCAAGCACAATGCACGTTGCTGCCATAACAACTCCATACTAATACATATGCACTTAGATTGGGGTGTCATAAAAGCTCCTGTGTGTGACGTGTAGGCAGCCCAGTATTTTTGTCCGTATTGTGTATTTCTCTCATACAGAGTCCACCCTGGAGATGCAGCAAGATATTTGATGGTAGAACGGTGAGCAGTTGAAGGCCAGTAGATTAAGGAAGATTTGGTGTCCCACAAAGAACCTTCCATGAGTTGATCTCCCTCGCTGTACAGATATATAATCCAGGACAAGTACATGTTATCTGGAAAATATCAGGAGCAGGCCTGCTTGCACATCATCAAAAGTCCCCACAGCCTGCTGTTATTGGGTTACTTCATATTGTCATATTTGCTCTAGTTCCCAAATCAGCCCAGTCTCCTGAATGATATAACAACCAGGCTCCTGTTTAAAGTAAAGACCATATCTTTTCTTGCCTCCTCACCACCCATGTGATTGCTCTCTCTATTCTTATGAATAAGATAAAATATCAAATCCACATGTCAAACACAAATGTTCACTTGACCTCAATTTCTGAGCTACTCCACATTCCTCTATTACTGATACACCAATAGTTAGTGTTCACGCAGAGAAACTAGTTTTCTAGCAGACAGCATAGTGAAAGCAGTGCGAGCCTGTTGCTTTGTAAAATGGTAGTCAGACAGCAGAGCAGAGCTTAGACGAGTCATGCCTTTAAATTAGCCAAGACAGTAATAGCATGCTAGAGAAGATATCATTGGACTGACACAGCTGCAAAATTTTGTGAAGTGAGCACAAACTCTGAACTTTGACTGTGTTGTCGATGACAATTTTCTTCATATAGAAAAATATAACATTCATTGTTTTCCTGCAAAATGTAAAAGAGGAGCCAAATGTTTATTTGTATTTAAATTAGATTTTCCCAAGAGTTCCCAATAATCACCACAGAAACCAGTGCAGTGTTCCTCCACACAGAAAAACAAAAGCCTTGTTGATTATTTAGATTATGTTACGGTTTAATTACATCATGTAAATTATATCTATATCTCCAGTTGGTATAGCAGATGGCATATGCCATCCCCAGAAGTTTCAGGTGCCACACCTGGCCTCCTGTTAACTTTTTTTTTTTTTTTATTTTTTAAACAGGCGCCACTACTGCCTCAACCACTGATCTGATGACTAATATCATGAAGCCAAGCGCATTCCACTTTACATCCGCTCCGTTGTCACCGTTTTGTGTACTTTATCAGAGACACTGTTAGAACTATCTGTGCTTTTCATCAACCATCAGTCAGAACAGAGGACACATTTGTTGCTTGTGTGAAAATGTACTCTCAGCACATTTTTTGGAGATAAACGTTGGTCTCGGCCTTGAAGTGCCCTTTATAGTGCATTAATGTAATACATTCACTAGAATAAGTTCCAACTCTAAATCTACAGACCCTAGAGCTAGAACGCTAACCCTAAATCTGTCTGATTTACAACTCTTGCAACATCGGGGGTTTGGTCACTCTTGTTTAAAATAAATAAATAAATAAAAAATTTTTTAAATAATACACTCTTTTACTCATGTGTCATATCCTTTCCTGGTTAAGACCTGTATTGAAGATTTTTGGTATTTATAGCCTGCTCATTTCACAAAATTTCGGAGAAGCATGCTGCACTGGCCAATACATGATGAGGTGCAAGGCACCATATACTATAGCTGTAAGGGGTGTGTTAAGGAGGAAAGAGGTTGCATTGTGAGGGTTGGGGTACTGAGAGAGAGGCTGGGACGGGCCTAAGGCGCCGAGCGAGACGCTGGCGCAGCATGGCTCCAGTCTGCCAGGCCTTGGCATTGCGAGGGAAAAGAGTGAAAGAACCAACCTTCCCGTTGATCTGAGTGGTGAGGTTTGGATTGTGTTTTTGGATGGTGGGGTACAATGATAATGAGGAGATTTAAGATAAGTGAAAAATATAAATATCAAGAGGGGCAAAATAAGGGGTGAGAGGGGGAAGAAAGGGAAGAATAGAGAGAGTAAAACAGGCAAATATCTGCTTATCCATTAATGCTTGAGAAACACACACACGGCACAAGCAATGCAACACAAGACTTTCAAACACTCAGACCTAGACGCCAGACCATAATCAGCACGCGTCCAGTGTATCCAGCTAGCAATCACACTAAGGGACACACAGAAGCATATACACACTCTTTCACCTCCTTATCGTCAGCCTGCCTAAAGTTTGGCCGAGATTAGCCACAGAAAACGTTCGACGTCTATACTCCTGTCTGTGCAGTCTAAAGTCAGTTTACTCATCAAACCAAGGCAGAGTGACTACCTGGTGGTGGCGCCATGCAGACTGCACTAGATAATGTCTTAGCAGTAAAAAAAAAAAATACACCCGCCAACTTTCATTTTTCTTCAGAGATATCTGACAATTTGCAAAGCAGTTTTGAATGGAAAGAGTACTGCGGATGTTGTGTTACAACTTCTTTTAGAGCAGAGTCATATTCATTCTTCATATTCTCACATTTTTCTAATTATGTTTCATCATAATACAATGTTAAACACAGTAGTACATGGAACAACAAGAACCAATAAGTAAATAAATTGTGTACGTACACTGAGACTGACTGAGCTGTCGTGGTGAGACAATGGAAATGTGCATCTACTTTCACATATGCATCTCCAAGGCATGCGGGCACACACACACGCACACACACACACACACACACACACACACACACACACACACACACACACACACACACACACACACACAATTTAACAACATATGGCATCTTGTAGTGTTAAAAGCCACAATGAGGAATTATTAATTAGAAATATAAGATACCACCACACCTAGAAATGTAACCTTAGAAAGAGAAGCACACACACATACTTGACCATCGGCTCTGTCTGGTTAATTGGTAGTGTGTGTGTGTGCATGTATGAGAGGCTTCTATGGAAAACATTTATTCTTAGAAATGCAATACTTTGATTAAAAAACAACAACAACAACAACAAAAAACAAAGCATGCATGATTACATTCTGGTTTTTAGCTCTCAAAGGCAACTTTTCTCACATGTGTAGTCACTACAAACTGTTGGTGGTGTTGACAGAGCTGTGTGTGTTGTGATGTGCTGTGAAAATAAAAACGTGCACATGCACACACAAACTTAAGTCTGTGTGTGTATACTTCTGCGTCCATATTTTGAGGGAGGATAGCAGAAACACGAAATCTAACTCTAATCTAAATCTCTATATTAAACTTTAGGGCAGCCACAAATGTTTCTTTCTTTTGTTATGTTTGGTAAAACACTTAAGGATAAAGTAGGAATTGTACACAGCATGCACTGACGTTTTCTCTCTCTCTCTCTCTTTTTAAGGTAAATTATATAAAAGAGCAATGTCAAATGAATATGAGATCAAACCAGCAGTAAGTAAGCCCATGTTTCAAAAATTGCCTTTGAGACCAAGATGATATTGATTTAAGAAATTTGTGCTTTTTGCTGACAAACAGCTAATAGCAACTACCAACAGCCATAATGTTTTGGCTGAAGAATGTGAATCATCCCTAAGATAATACAGAGCACAGTAACAACAGGTCGGATTTTCACTGCAACTCAATCCAGGAAACCACTGTTTTGTTTTATTTTTTTTTAGTTAGCAATGACACAATGTTGATGAAAACAGAGGATTTCACTGCTGGAGGCGGTGACCTGGATGACAGCAGGGAGCGGTCAGTTAGGGAAAAGAGGGACCTTACCTCGGACGTAAAGGTTAGCTGGAGCCGAGTAGCGAGTCCCGGCTCTGTTGACTGCTACGCACTCGTACTTGCCCTGGTCTGACTCATCGCTGTTCTCAATCTGGAGTGCTCCTGATGAGGGAGGCCAAAAATGTCACTGTTCAACAATCTACATACAGACATGGTGGCAGAGTGACCTGATTCAGACACACTAACACTGATCCTGCACACAACTAACCCCGGTCTGACCTTCATTTTATTCTGTACACAGCAAAACACTAATCGATAATACATCTAATATTAATTATTTACAATATATACGTACATGCATAACAAAGTCTTAGCATTATTAGGCTTATTTGCCTCCCCTTTGTAACATGCATAATTCATAGCATTTTTACAAATATTTAGCAGTTGTCAATAGATCAGCTTTAGGACTGAAAACCTGAATATATTTTTGGCAATTACACAATATTATACATTGACTATGAAGGTGACACATCACACACAAGAAATGCGAAAAATAAATGTTTCATTATATAGTCCTGAAATGCAGTATGGGATGGGTTTGTAAAACAAGGTTAAATCTAGGGAAGGCAGTTGAAATGACGTGTGTAATATCAGAAAGTAAGCCCAGAGACAGAGGAGGAACAAACCTCCGGTTGGGATGGAGTAACACACAAACACACACACAGACACACACACACACACACACACAGAGACACACACACACACACACAGAGACACACAGACGCGCGCACACACACACACACACAGACACACGCACAGACACACGCACAGACACACAGACGCGCGCGCACACAGACACAGACACACAGACACAGACACAGACACACACACGCACAGTATGTCTATCCATCCATTGTCTATTTCACTTATCCATCAGGATTGCAGGGGGCCTGGAGACAATCCCAGCTAACATTAGGAACCCTGGACAAGTCGCCAGTCTATCATAGGGCCAACATATAGACACAGAGACAAACAAAATTCACACTCTCACACAGGCCTGCAGGAAATTTAGAGCCACCAATTAACCTAATCGTGCCTGTGCACAGTGGGGCGAAGCCGGGATACCCCGAGGGAACCCACACAGGCACAGGGAGAACAGGAAAACTTCACACAGAAAGGCATCGAACCCAGAATCTTCTTGCTGTGAGGCAACAGCATTAACCATCATTTCACTGTGCTGCCCCACAAACTATGTAGGTAAGCCTTTTAGCTAAATGGGGAAAGGCTGCTCAATTACACCTACAGGCAATTTCCAAATCATCAAATCACCGAAGCTGCATGTGCTTGGAGCGTGGAGGAAAGCCAGAGTATGTGCAGCATTACTGCATCAGCAGTTTGTCCTCTAACATTGTCCATAACAATGAGTTGTCGGGCTTCCTTTGTTCTCAGTGTTGCATTCACACAGAAAGAGCTCTTCCTGCCAAAGAGCAGGTTTGTGGTACAGTAATATTGGATAAGCCAAATGTGATGCAGCACTTTCATCGACTAAACTCGTCTCCTGGACTCTAAACCACAATTTACACCTGGACCAGAATAAATATGACCACAGATTAAATATGTACATGACTTTGGTTTCCAAGCATATTTAATAATATTCACACAGGCAGGTTTGGTGTCTCTCTTCCAAGACCATGAAAACTACTCAAAACTTCTGTGAAGGCAGAGGAAGTGTGAGAACAAGTCAAGAGGCCAGATGGCTGGAAATGGAGACATGGTGTGGTGACAGGAAAAGGAGACAGAGGCGATGAAGAGAGGGGAGCAGTGAGGATGAGAAATTTTTTTTCTTTTTTTATATCCAGCATTCTTACCTCTGATTGGTGTACCACCTGGTGAGGTAATTTGAATGCAAATAAGATTAAAGATAACCATTAGTCTACAGAGAAAGACAAGAATGGCACGAAATCATAGAGAGGAAAACCAGCAGTGAGACGAGCCACTGTTATCTACCCAGTATAAAAAAAGAAACTCACCAATATTATTATTTATTGTGGAATAAGTCAAAGCTGAGAGAGAGATAAGCTGAATAATTTCTAATGCAGCAGAAGCAAGGAACTGTTTCATGCATCATGCCCCAGCTAGAACTGCCAGTCTGTTATTTGTGCTTTTAGTTATTATAATTTTACTGATTTGCATTACACACCTGATAATTTGCTCCACAGAGCTCGTAACCTGCATCAGTGCTGGAGTCCTAATAAACACTAAACTGATAACGCTGTACCTGTGGTATTCAACTTATTATTTGGGTTATTTAATCCACCTGCATTAATTCTGACTAATGGGGATGAACAATTAAAGATAAATATCTAATTGGAATTATCAATTAAAAATCCCATTATCTTCTCAAAGTTAATTGCACAACAAAGTGTAAAAATGTTAAAAGTGGTTCAAATATTGGAACTGTTTAAAAAAAAAAAAAAAAAAAAAAAAAAAAAAAAAAAAAAAAACATTGTAATTTTTTATAACCAGGTAAAATATTGCAGCTGCTTGCGGGTTTCTAACAGAATATCTGATCTTGGACTTTATTAGCGTGTTTTATGTTAATTCTGTTTAGTTGAAAGTTATGACTGCTGTGTCCTGCTGCTTGTGGATATCAGAGTTTTTAGGCCCTCATTTGAAATGTTACAATCATTCAAAACGGCAGATTTTTTTGTTTTTATTTGTCTTCACAAGCTTATGATCCAAGAATGATTTCTCATTCAGCCCTTATCCTGCACAGTTAAAAAAAAAAAAAAAAAAAAAAAGTTCCCTTCTTTAATCCATTTGCCGTTTGGGGATATCAGGTGACATGCAGCCAAGAGATGAGAGAGGGATGGTTGCTATGCAGATGCCAATGATCTGAAGAACATGCCGAGTTGCTCTTGAGTCACCAGGAAGACGAAAACTGTAAAATAGGTGGTGAGAGAAAGCAAAGAGGGGAGGCCCTGGAAGCTGTGTATCCTCTGTGAGCTGATGAAGGGGATATCAGCAGCCTCCAAAGGGCGAAGCGATGCTAAACCCTGCCAAGTCTCTCCTCCTCCTTCAAATCCAACATCTAAATGACCATCAATTGTGTATATCACTATCAATTGTCTTGCTACAGAGTGTACTGTAGTATTCAGCCTGTGCCAACAGTAGTTTCATATTTCTCTGGTTCTGAAGGTCTGACAAAGCTGTCGTCATACTGCTTTAGACTCAGCCTCAGACTTCAACAGCGTAAGAGAAAGAGTGCATTCCCACCCTCCTCACCACCCTTGTTTTCATAATATAGCCAAAAACCAGTGATTTTTATTTCTTCATGCAGCATCAGCAATGTTCAATATGAGTCATGCATTCAGGTCTGAGCTTTCTAACGTGGTTTAGTTCATAGAGAGAAATATTTTGACTGTGAGAGATTTCTGGGTAGAACAGTTGTTTCCTCACACATTCTAAATCTCAGGCTTACTGGGCTAAAGGGTCATAAAGTGTATTAAAAAAAAAAAAAAAAAAAAATATCAGGACAAATATCACGGTAAATGTTACTATCCCGTGTTAGTCAGACTATCTCTTCCTTTGCTCCTTCCATTTTGTGAGTGTCAGTGTGGATTTCCAGTTCTACACGACATTACTAACACAACCGCCAATGGGCATAAACAATTCAGCTAGGACCAACTTTATCATCTTTTACACTGTTTTCTTTTTTCTTTTTGCCATGGACATTGGACAGCCATCTCACAGCAATGTAGAATGTGAGAGAGAGAGAGAATGCTTAGTAGCAGTGATTCAAATCTGGTGAGCTCGTTTTACAGAGAAAGATGCTCCGTTTTCTGGACACCTCTCTATGCAGCTCTTTCATAAAGCTGCCAGGGTGTTAAAATAACCTGCCAGGGTGTCTGTAGTGTGTTAAGCACTGCTGACACACAAATAAGCCTTCTTTTAATTCAGATCTTAGACATTCAGAAATCATCTAAGTATAAAATGGTTTGACAGTGTTACAGTTATTGTGTGTTCTGAACAGATGCTGTGGGATGTGTGCTGCGACTGCTCTACCTGAACGCAGCTGTTTTATGCGTCCTTTGCTGCTGCCGATGTCCACAGGAAGGAAATCTTTGAACCAGTAGATCTCTGGGTCAGGGTTTCCACTGGCTGCACAGAGCATCGTCGCAGTACGCGTCCTCTCCACCACTTTGAGCTGGGGTCCCATGTCTATGGTGGGGAAACCATAAGGGATTTCATCCTCTGTGGAAAAAAACAAATATCCATTGGTACTCTGACTGCAGGACACGACTAGAAGACATTTAAGATCTCTGCAGTGTAAAATGTCCCTTTGTTCACACTGTGAGGCTCATGAGAGATCACTGCTACATACTGATACCGCCAAAGCCTCTGATTCAAAAAAGTAAAAATGATCAATCATTGAGAAAAGAGATTGATCAACTGCAAAGAAAAACATTTATTTTCTGCCTAAAACTAAACACATAAAAAATAAACTAACCATTTCTTTGATCAACTGCAAAGAAAAACATTTATTTTCTGCCTAAAACTAAACTAACCATACAAAATAAATGCAAATACAAGTGCAACTGTGCAAAATTACACATTGAATCAAGTTTCACCAATGCAACATTTGAATAAAATAACTATATCCAGATTGTCATTTTGAAAATGTAACCTTTTTGTTTCTTCACAAATAAAAAAAATAAACGCAAATAGCCTTAACAATGGTGCAAACTAACAATGACTTGTCTTTTAACAGTGAATAATTAAAATAACTGTGTGCAAAAATAACCCTCTCTTCATGGAAATGAATCCTGTTCACATATCGGCATTCAGAAAAAAAAAAAAAACAAACCTTTTGAGGACTGAGCCTGTTTATTTTGTCAGTTATAATTTGTCATGCCTTGGAAAAGATATAAGCTGTAACCATGTCACGTATTAGCCAGTGGATGGAAGGAGCTCTCTGCCCTTTTCCAATTTCCCCCTCTTCTAGGGCAGGTGCTTGTAGTTGAGGATTTACTGAGGCCACGGAGGAGATGAGTTGATCCTTGACTTCTATGATCCACTTCAACATGTAAGAGGTGGAATTCAATATTTTAAAGTGAATTGACCAGTTACTGAAATTATATTGCATTTCCTTAAAGACTTTTGTGGGCTAAACAACATTAGTTAAAAATCATACATGATTTGATCTATTGCTGGGGACTTAAGTTAGTGTGTGCATGCGTTTACCTTGGTACAGTATTAATCTGACTCTCCTACCATGATGTGTGTGTGTGTGTGTGTGTGTGTGTGTGTGAGAGAGAGGAAGAGGTTAAATCATTCTATATCACAACCAGTAGAAAAAATACAAAAACAAAACAGAAGCGCTGCTGTGTCTTGACCCAAAATGGAGAGGAAGACACAGTATATATGCAGCAAGTGTCAGAAATACATGCAGCACACAAACAGTAATTTACAAATTCTCAGAGCCCGGCAGCCTTCACTCCACTCCATTCTACCAGCACTGCCTGATTGCCTTCGCTTGGTCATTTTGTCTCGAGCGTCTGTCCTGGATTCAGTGTGGTGCAGCACTACCCTCCCTGCTTCGACGTTAATTTCACTCAAAGAAGCTTACAGGTGAAGCTCCACAAGGCAGATATTACCATCAAAATCTGTTCTGGACAAATGCAAAATCCAGGGAAACGAAATAAATATTTAAAAATGTATTTAAAAGAAAATGTATGGGCCTTGGCCTAATATATACTATATCTGATGAAAGTGCTTGTGTCCAGGGAGATGATTGGCCTATAGCACCTAAGCCTTACCGGTTTTCATTTTAAAATGCTTCCAAATCCTGTGAGATTACCTATAAATGAAAATGGATTAAATTCAAAACAGTTACAGTTTTCACCTAATATTACAAGTGTGATTAAAAATGAAATAGAGTTGACATTAAAACCTACATATTGACTCAAGCAGCAGTTTTTCACTAAATCAGTTCTCTCTCCTTTCCCACTGCAGCCTCTCTCATTTATTTTTTATTTTATCTGTTCAAACATTCAATAACTAATTCCAGACTGCAAAAGCCTCACTTTCACCTATTTCCAGAGTTGATCTACGGTACTCACTCAACTCAATCAGCTGTTCTGAACTGGGAACGCAGAGCCCACACGCTCTCTGTAACATGAGCTTGCCTGCTGCTGTGCGTGTTTTAAAATCTGTTATGGTCTTAGAACAATTGCGATGACTGTTGGATTTTTATTCATTGATTCTTGTTATTTCATGGTCTAATTACTTTAGATTTAATTTCAAACCATTCAGGCAGAAAGCCAGGACCATTCAGGCTGGTCCTGGGAGAGGTGCCATTTCAGTCCAATTCCTTTCCTCCTGTTTATATCTTTGCCGAGGAGTCTTTATTTGGTATTACACTTCGGGCGGATTTGTTTCTGCGTCGTGATTCTTTCGTTTTGTTATGTTGGCCTTGGCTCTTCCGGATGCAATTTGAAGCTCCACTACTGGCAATACACAAATTAACTACTGCAGCCTTTGACTCCTCATATTCTTCATCTGGCTTTATGTAGCTCCCCGCCCCTAGACCTATTGGAGGATGTAACATAAGGAATTTCATTGTTTCTGTTTCTGTCTTAAAGGCCATGTCTGGGCAAATAGGAAAATGTGTGATGACTCATGTCTTTTCTTACACCTGCTCCCAATCTGCTCTCCTGCTACAGTTTCATCTTCTGCTCTCACTTCTACTTCAGATATTTTTTTCTGTTTTCGCCATTCTTTTTTGAAACTTTCTTCCACTCCTTCTCTTGAGAATCCACATTTCCACATTCACTTCTGTCCTCTGCTCACAAGATCTCCTTTTCTATCTTCATCACATATTTTAGTTTCTAACTTACCTCCCCTCCTTGTGAAAATCATGCTCTGCTGCAAATGTAAGTGAAATGCTCACAGGCATAGGAGAACAGGATACAGTCACCATTTCTATGCCATGGAAACTATGATAGCTGGGTCCTGGAAAACACGCTAAAGCTAACACAGTGTCTATATAGTACCATTACTGAACACAAACAGGGATGCGGGAATCAATGAAAACCAAAGAGTGCTGAAGGTCATTTCTATTCACACAAGGAGAAGTTGCAATTTCATGGCAACATGGTGTCACGTGGATTTAATTGTCATGCTGGAAGACAGCAGGGGTGGGGGTAAATCCACCAGGGCATTTGGAATGACAGTTCACATACAGGGAGGAAAGGTAGCTGAGGCAGTCGGATCTTACCCTCTAAGACAGTGAGCTTGGCGCTGATGTTGATCTCTCCCACTCTGTTGGTGGCTGTGCATTCATAGATGGCTTCGTCCCGGTGGGTCCTTAAAGGCTGAATACGCAGCACTGAGCCTGAGCCTGAGCCATTATCAAACTCAATCACCTGGTCACACAGCAGCAGAACAGAATTAAGACTGTTATCTGTGATGATTGGAAATGTGTTTTTGTCTTCTGTTGCAGAAACACATCAGTTTTCAGGTAGAAGGACTCGGCACAAGGTGAACGTTCAGGTTGTTTATCTGGGAAAAGGTCAGCACATGGTAAGGCAGAGGTATCTAAAATGCTGGGCAACAGTTGGTGGTTGAAAAAACACAGGTCTTGCACAAAGGGCTGCACTCGGAGCACCCACAGGAATGGACACGGGAACACTTCAATGAGGACATTCTGGCAACAAGGGGGAGGGAAGAGGGCGAGGAAAAATACAGAAGAGGGCAGGGACACAAGACAGGTGCAACACATTGGGGCAGGCCAGAGTAATCTCAGAGGTGGGAAATCGACAAAGGGAGGAAGTAAACAGACGAGACAAAACAAGATGAGGCTATGAAAGGAAATCAGGAAACAGGCAGACATAACATAACTTAAAAACCATGTAACATGCACGTTAGAACAGGAATTTCAAGGTACTTTTCAGGACACTTGTATGAATCATTTTAAATGAGGTTATTTGTATTATTATGTTTTTTTCTTCTTCACTGTCCCCCATTAAAGGGACCAATGTGTGCGTGTTTTTCCCACAGTCATGTATGAGCAAAGGGAACTACATCGACTTTAACACTGTGCATGTGTGTCTGTGTGCAGAGCAAAAAATGTGACGATTTTTGGCTCAGTGGAGCCCTGAAACTTGGGATATTTATAACAAAATGATAACTCTTACAAGAAACTGACTAGATGGTGATCGCTACAAGTGCACGTCTCTCTAGAGCCTAAAATGTGGACAAGAGAGCGATGTAAAAACAGAGACAGTTCTGATATTCTCCCAGCAAAGTGTATTGGAGCGAATGGGATTGTCTGGAAATCTGTCTTGCATTGACACCCCTGTCGTTTTCAATTTTGTTGTTGTCGCCTTGACAGTGCAGACCTTTCTCCTTCTCTCTGCCATATCTCAGAGCTCATACTTCCTTACTGTCCCAGGAGGTCACGTCGCTCTATAGATGTAGGTTTACTTCAGCAGTCTGAGGGTCGACTCTTTCAAGCTCAGGCTTAAAACTTTCCTGCGTGGCACAGCCTGGAGTTAGATCTGTATGCTGCTGTAGGCCAAGACTGCTGGTGAAATCACACCATTCCATGCCGCTAGTTTTAGTCTGTTTGTCCCCATCTTACAGGTGCTGAGTCATCTCTGCTCCACAACAGTTACCATCAGTTACAGTTACATACAATAAATCAATTCCCATATTCACTTCTTCTGAAAACTCCACTTTCACTTACTCTTCATATTTACTAATGCACATTTAGCAGCATCGGTATGCTGTGCCTGCATTTTTATTATATCTTCACTCCTCTCTCTAAGGTTTCTGCCTGTCAAAGGACGTTTTTCCTTGCTACTTTCTCCAAGTGCTTTATCATGGACAGATGTGTTGGTTTTAATAACTCCAAAAATATTTTGGTCTTGACCTGCTCTATATGTAAATTGTCCTGATGTAACAATGATTTGGTGTTATATAAATACATTTTATTTGCTTTTGACTTGATTTGGATTTCCTTTTTTTTTTTTTTTTTTTTTCCCCAAGACACGAAACATTGAGAATAGCTCCCAATACCTGAAAGCGCTGTGAACTGACTTTCTTGCCTTTCTTCATCCAGATGATGCGAGGGCTGGGCTCACCTACTGCCTGGCACACAAAGGACGCCACTCCCCCGGATATCCCTGTCTGATCTTCTGGGGACTTGATGAAGCTGGGCATTCCTTACGGAGAGAGACAGCATGACAAATGTCAGGGAAACATAAGGGTACTAAACCCTCAAAATAAAATAAGTTCGTTTTTTAAACAAGTGTGTTTCTACCATTTCTGACTGACCTGGCAGTCACCACCGTTCACTCATCGAAGCTTACAGGGGACAATATTCAAATGAATAAACTTTTTTGTGGTCAGTTCCAACCAAAACTGATCCAAGGATAACCAGTGACCCAGCGCAGGGTCACGGCTCTGAGGAGTGAGACCTGGCACGTGTAGTCTGATCCAACGGAAGAGCTACTGCAGCGCAAATTATAGGAGCTACATCAGGGGCGACAACAATTCCTCTGCCCTTCTACCATTGATTTATAATAGCTGGGGACTGACACCAAAGAATGTGAGATCCTTTCTACAGTACCTCTGTTGCTGATCAATGATAACCACTGATTGGTTTTATTGATATCATGTCGCCATTTCTTTTACTGTTCTGCTCTTTATGAGCAGAACAGTAAAAGACTATAGTTCAATAAGTTGTCACCAAATAATTCCTGTACAGCTGATTTATAATCCATTACAGTGTGAGCCTGAGGGTGCCGTCCCTGGAGTCACAGCTTGCTGCAGATGGGAATCCCCACTCACTGATCTTTCTTGGTGATTAACAGATGGTAAGAAGGAAAAAGCACCAAGGTCGAATTTAGCATTACTAAGGTATACACTAGAAGTCAATGAAGCCAGAAAAAAAATATCCAACCAGACAATTTTAATTTCCCACTCTTTCCTATATTACCCCGGAGAAGGCAGTTGGTTCAGCAGAGTCAGTAATCTGCTGATTTGTATTTGTTCTGATAAATATATTGTTCTCACCTGCTCATCTTATTTCTAACTTGCAAAATTGCCTCCCTCACAAATATGGTATACACTATATTAAAAAAAAAATTGGTTGTCAAGTCAAGAATTACATCAGGACAAGATGACACCATTTTTTTGAAGAATTGCATATTGGATTTTAGAAATAAGGAGCGGGACCTCCTCTCCTTTGGGTAATTGCCATATGACTTCAGAGTCTGGTGTGTTGTGCAGAGTGTACAGGAAACCCTGTTATCAAAGCTTCATTGAGGATCTGGAAACAATGCTTGCACCACTTTGGGCTATGACAACCCTTTTCCTTAACAATTAGCATAGCTTTGTTGTGCAGATGAAACGACTACTCACTGTCTGCATGAGAGAGAGAAATAAGTCTGGTCAGCAGCAGGAGTTGAAGCGATCCTATGGCCAATCGGTGGTCCATTCTGCCTTTTACACTCCCCTGGTCCTGACACTGCTGTTGAACGGCTATGACTTCATGCAATCACAAAATGACACCTGCAGAGAAACAAATGATGTCAATATATCAAGGTTTCATCGTTTCATTGTCATTGCATAATAAATACACAACGACATTTATGAGTGCTACTCAGGTTGCTGGGTGCTTAAAAACACACATCAATGTAAACGCAGTTCTTCACAAACATGCAGACACTCACACACATGCTGATAAATTTAAGAAAGTGTTGAAAAGGTATTTCACATGAGATGGGTGGGGGGGGGGGGGGTAGATCAATGTTTTATTGTTCATTCAGAGCCTGTATCGCTGTGGGGAAAAAGCTGTCCAGGTTTTGAGCGACCTGTAGTGTTTTCCAGAGGGCAGACTGATCAACAAGTGGTGGCCAGGATGGTCACTGATGATGGCTGATGCTCTGCTGAGGTAGCGTGTGGCGGTGATTTGTTCCAGGGATGGAAGGGGCAGCCTATAATCTCTCCTGTGGCGTTGGGTCACCCTCAGCAGGGCCTTCTTGTCTGCTGCAGAACAGGCGGCATACCAGATTGTGACACTGTAGACCAGGGCACTTTCGATGGATGAACCTCAGAAAGCGTAGGTGTTGTTGGGCCTTTTTCACAGTGAATGAGGTGTTCGCAGACCAGGTAAGGGTGTCGGAAATGTGGGTGCCAAGGAATTTGAAGGTTTCAACCTCTTTACCTTGTAAAGACAGCAGTGGGAGGCTGGTTTTGGGCTTCCTCAAATCAATGACCAGTTTTTTTGTAATTAGCTTTACCTCCATTTCCTGTCTGCCTAAACACAGCACAGAGCTGGTCAACACATGCAGTAGTTTTCCAGGTTCTCCGTCAGGTTCACTGACCCTTCATGTTCCTGGAGAGCGAGAACACAGGAGCCAGTGGTCTGAGTCAGGGGTGTTTGTCTCAAACCGAGCAAAGATGCCGTTTAGCTCCCCTGCTAGTCAGACATCCATGGTGACGTGTGTGTGGTGTTGCTGCCCGTGTAGTTGGTGATGTTGCCATACCCGTCTTGGATTATTGTTTGTGAGATGGTCCTCTAAGGCCCGTTTAGTGCGCCTGATCCTTCTCTTCAGCTCTGGAAGCTCTGCACTGGGCTATTCTAAGGGTTTCTAAGTCCTCTTGCATGAATCAATCCCAGGTGGTGAGCTCAAAACAGTCCTACAGCTCTGAGGGGGGACCCTTGGGCCATATTCTGGGAGACTAAGCTGCAGCTTTATTTCTCCTCCAGAAAAAGGTGTTGCTGGAATCAGAAATAGTGAAAGTCAAGTCTAAGTGTGGTAGGGGTGTTGCTCTATAGCAGTGGTTCTCAAACTTTCCCCACTTTGAACAACTGGGGATTTTCAAGCCCCAGTGGACCCCGTCACCCCAACAAAAATTTGGACAAATTACATTTCATATTATTGAACTGCAACCGTGAATCCTAGACCATGCTAGCTCTCATATTTTCTTTTCGGTTGGGTTTTTGGTTGACTTGGCCCGTCTGTCTTGTGTGCATGTGTGTGAGATGGTGCTGGCTCTTTTATGGTCCGCCTCACAAATTTATCCATGTGGCTCACGGCTACCTGCTAACTTGTCCCGCTGCAATTATCATCCCAACGTCAATCACTGTTTTTGCACTTCAGTCCCAGGTTGCATTTTTCTCCGGGTCTCCAAATGCTCATTAAGAATTTTAGCCATTAATTACGACTTTGTTTGTGTGTGGGTGTTTTGTTTAAGGTGGATTATCTTTATTGTCAATAAAGAAAAGCATTTACAGTAAGATAGGCATGAAATTGAAAATTTCGAAAGTTTGTTGCGCCCCACCTGTCGTGTCTCCCTTCCCCACACTTTGAGAAGCACTGCTCTGTAGGCATGCTTGACGTTCTATGAAAAGGAGAAATTAAGTGTACCTCTGAGTGAGTACACACTTATCTCTGGATATTTTGTGTATTTAAAATTGTTACAAATGTTTTAACTTCAAGTCACTTACAAATAAGAGAAATGTATTATTCAGCTCCCTTTACAGTAACACAATATTGTTTCAAGAGGCACTTTGAATGAAGCACGCAAAACGAAGCACTCTAGCAGGAGATGCTGAGCCTCAGCCTGGTAGCTTTACCAGCAAACGAGTACCATTACCAATAAAGTTACACAAATGGTGACAGGAGGAGTATGTCAGACTCCTCCTTCGCAGAGTAAAACTGTTTCAGCACAGCAAGGCACCTGGAGCATTCATACTGCCTGCCCCAGCTGATGAACAGGACGGGGGGGGGGGGGGGAGGGGGGATTTGCAGTTTAACACCTCTGACATAAAATGGAGATACATGTAAACCAGATGACATTATTCGCATTGGTCTTCCAGATACCCAAAGCTGACAGTATACAGCAGGGGATATGAACTTTAATCACTGAAAAAATCTCAAAATCATAAATGTAGACACATGGTTTTCATCAGGCAGCAAAGATATAATTACTGTAGTGGTTGTAAGAGAGTCCAAAAAATAAAAAATAAAAAAATAATTGGTATGTCGGGTCAATAATATATATGTCTATATGCATACTGGCTCTTCATCAAGGGTCTGGGAAAAGAGCTTGTCATTGCTGTGGTCAAAAGCATAATGCCAGAGGACAGTTAGAGATGAGAAACTGCAACCGCCGGCTTTAAACCTAAGAAGTCAGGGAAAAACCACTGGGAACACCACTAAGTCTGCCGTTTATCATCAAAACAATGCACTCCCTCAGGATTTATTAGCTGCTGTAAATTTTTATTGCAATGCTCTACTGTCTAGTCTCCTAAAAGAGAATATATGTCAGCTACAACAGCTCCAAAACTTAGCTGCAAATGCACTGACAAAACCTCTGCATTGGCTACCTGTTTGCTGAAACGCTTCCTCGTTTTGGTTGTACTAATCTGTCACGCCAGCTTTTATCCTACTGGACAATATTCTGTCTCATTTTTCTTTTTATTACTGATTATCTTGCAGTGATCTGATAAACTAGTTTCATTGGATTGCACTTAGTCTACACACAGGCCTTCACATGTGCATGATGCCTGCAACATCATAGCTGATCTGAGAACGGTGGAAGCTGAATCTAAAGCAGTTTTACTCACTTCAGCTGAAGCCATGAACCAGTCAAAGATCCCAGATTTATTTCATCTATCCATCAAATCCTCTAAATCAATGATCCAGTTTTTATTTATATTTCTTTTCCACAAGAGCCACATTGACAGAGCAAAGTGAAGCGGCGGGCCAATTTTATGGCAATATACAAAGTCGCACACACAGATGAGCCTTTCTACATTTGAATGTGAGACTTCGCTGCACACAAAGGGAAGCAGAAAGCTGTTTTTCTTTCTGAGTTTACTGTCATAAGGACGGACTCCTTGAGTTTTGGCGCTCCAAGTTGCCTTGTTTGAAACAGCTGTGGGGTTGTTTGCACATTAAGCACTGAGGTTTCATGCCATGAAAAACAAATAAGAAATTGTCAGTCCGTTTCTCTTGAAGTTTCCTGTGCTAGCTGTGTATGCCTCGTATCTTTGTTTTTTTACTCTGAACACCTGCTGTTTGCCTGCTTGCGCCCTCTCTGGTGTCTTCATGTAGATTTTTCATTTGCTGCATCTTCAGACTCTCTACCTTCACTTTCCTCCCACTGCTGTGTGTCTGTCTGTCTGTTTTTTGTCTCTTTTATTATTACCATTAGAAATTGATCTATTTTGTGGTCTGAGCATGTCACTCTGGCTAGCTCAGCCATAATGACCTGCAGGAGTGCACTGCAGTCAGGTGAGCCGCTGTTGAAAACAATGCTGTCAGCATGCTGCGTTGCCAGGTTACCCCCTTTTTGATGGTTGTGTGTTGCTAGTGCATGGTTTAAAAATGCATTGATTGTGTTATTTTGATATAAGCTATGCAGGGGCCACCAATTAAAGCTTTAAGAGATGCACAATGAATAACCCTTTCTCCTAGAGACAGTGTGGGAAGAAATCAGAGTTCAATGCAATCTAAGAATCCGAGTTTCAGATAATAAATTGATTATTTTAATTCACCCAGTTAAATAATTCTTGGATTGTTGGAGTGTAATGAAAACATGAAATAATTAAACTACTTTCATTCTGTAGATCCAGTGGGTTTGAAAAACAAGATTTTATTTATAGAACTCATTACTTTTTCTACTATAAAATATTTTTGGCTGTCCACTAAAAATACAAATATAGCTCTGACAATGTTAAGTGAACTAAGGGTGTGGCCTGGGAGAGAAAAAAAAAAAATCACTGACTTATTTAAACAGTATTTAATATACTGTTTATCGGCTTTTTTTCTTGGAATGATATTCCCCTGATACTGTGACATACACTTTGTTACGCCATATCCCTACCCATAAGTATCAAGGGGAGCAGCAGATTGCCAGGGCCCGGGGCTCTGCCAGACTCAGTGGGTCACATCCCCTCAGAGCCTGGGCCAGACTGCAGTCAAACTCCAAAACCAAACCTCCCGTCATCAGGGACATCATGCCACTAGAGGAACAGGGCCAGCGCCCTGCCAGCCCCCTCCTTGTTCAGCTCACAGCATACTGCATGGGCACATCATGTACCGCATGCATGGACATGATTTATTTCAAACAAGGAAACCGTATTTCTGACATTATAATCGCTCACAGACAATAGACAATTGTGACTAATACAAATGAGCTCTGCCCTTTGCCCTTTGTAATGTGTGCTCAAACATCTGATTTTGTTCATAAATGCATTTCATTCATTACGCAAATAAAATCCATTTAGCTTCAGGTTTGACACAATTTGGATTTGTGAGACTTGGATCCTACAAATGTCGCAAAATTCCAAGACCAATCAACCAGTCACGAGCTATGAACTAGAGCAGTGCTTCTCAGACGTTTCAGTCCAAGGACCACTAAGATAAAACTCATGAATGCACTATGGCACCTAACTCCCAAACATCCCTAAACCCAGCATTACTACGTCAAATAAATGTGGAAAAATGGGGGAAATGGAAAAGCATTGGAAAACAGCAAATAGTCCAGGGGAGCTGGAACTGGAGCAAAAAATAAAAAGTTGAATACTTTCTCCACTCGGCTATCTACTCACCGCTGTGTGAGACAGGGCTTATGCCTCGAAAACTGCAAGAGCAAAGAGCAGTGATCTTCATGGGGCACAATACTTGGTAGCCCAGTTTCACTCCCCTTCACCAACCTCTAATCACAGCCAGATAAAGGACACCTGTTGGCAGAGAGGAAACTCTCTTTGCCTTCACAGTGTGTGAACGGTGTGGCCGTTGTGCTGTTGTTGTGTTTGTTGGAAAATCCCCTGAGCCCCCGGGGCCTGTACCGCAAAGCAGGATTCACCACAGTAACCTACACGGCTAACGTGCCCTGGAGCAGGTTATACTGGAGATTGAAATCACTGAATATAAAAACACAGCACTCTGACCAATCAAGTCTCAGAAAATGACCATCCAAGGACAAACCCGTGGAGCTCAGACTGGCTTGTTTTCAGAGACTGACGAAACCTGTTTGGTCCCTCAGGGGAGTTTCTATATGAGAGATATCTGTTGATCAGATGGACTGAGATCAGTTTATCAGCTTTTGGAGAAGCACTGACAGTCTGTCATTAAGCTACTTTAGCTCAGGAGAGAACTGAGTTCTGTGGCTGGTGCAGAGATCAAAATGAGAACACTGCAGCTCCCCACAGTCCCACAGATAATGGTGAGGTTTGATGTATTCTCAGGATACATGTCATGTGAGAGGATATGCAAGTGGTCCCTTTCCAAAGAAAGTAAAGAATCTGACCATTAATTTATATTTTCATGTGTTTTGCAATGAAAATTGAATTTTGATTGAAAAAGCAAGAACTCTGTTTCCCTCCCAATACCTGAGAGCCTGACAAATAAGTGGAATGTTCAGAGGATGTTTTGCACTTCTGAAATTGCACTCGGTTGGAAAGAAGATATTCCTCCCCCCCTCCAAAGAGTCGCAGAGTTTGTGGCCTGCTGATGACATTGCCGGGAGAGTTTTACAGGCAGACTACATTTATTGTAGGCTGTATTGGCATTAAGAGGACCATTTCATAAAGATTGCAACATCAAAGATTATTCATAAAAAAATAACAATAAGCTTTTAATGATACAATCATGGGCATGTCAAACTTTCTAGTTTTAAATAAGCTAAGTAAGAGTTACAGGGTCCCTGGGCCAATTCACTGACATTTAATTACATGTCACACTTAAAATCATAAATTGTAGGTTATTAATGGCCATTCTAGACAAGACCAAAAAAAAAAAAAAAAACAATTATTAAAACAAAAGCGCCGTCTGCATGAAGCAATAGCTTTCTTGATAAAGTTCAACATTTCCATTTATTGTGTGATTCAAGGGAGAGAGGCCAGCCCATTGTAGCAGCCTTGAATGGACGGCTGACGGTCGACAGTTGGCGACTAGCCATGATGGGCAGTAAACGACAACAAAACGTGGCTCCATTCTCGTTAATCTCTCAGCGATGGAGCCCAATAAGCACGCAGGCCGCCCTCACATCAGTAGCCTGTCACCGGCATAATTTAAAAGCTATCCAGGCCAGCATCCGAGAGCAGACCAACAGCAGTGCTGTGGTTGGTGTACACCCATGAAAGACCCACCTGAAAAGTATAATGGTAAGAATGTTTCTATAATATGATGAATATGCATAATTGTTCTTTGATTGATATGCAGATTTCTTCATCAGTACAAATATAATCACCTCTTAACTGATTTTTGTTTTTTACTGTTTCACTTTGTCAGGTAGTGCACACCCTTCAGCTCCTGGCTGTACTACACATCAGAGTTACTGTGATAATGAGCTTCAGATTGAGGTGGAAGGATTTAGTGTCTGGCGGACGTTTGCACACATATTTCTTAAAACGGACTGCAGCCTGGCAAACCTCTGATGTTGAGTTTCTCTGGGTCACGCGGGTCCTTATGATTCTTTGTTTCTGGGTTGTGCGTCCAGCTGACATAGTCCATCCTTGCATTCTGGAGGATGAATGACGCCTGGCTCAGCTCCTGGTTTCCCTCACACAACCTAACGTCAGTGCAGACCTTTCTAACTAGACAAAGGGGGGTATCAGGAGACGGCACTGTGGACTTTATCAGATCGAAATCAAATCAAAATGTTTTTATATTGCGCCAAATCATAAGAGTTACTTCAAGGCACTTTATAAAGAGTTTGGTCTAGACCTGCTCTATGTAGAGTTATTTAAAGAGACCCAACAATTCCCTCCAGCAAGCTTTTGGCGACAGTGGCAATGAAAAACTTCCTCTTAGAGGCAGAAATCTCAGGCTCAGGGTAGGCGGCCATCTGCCTTCCCTTGTGGGGTTGAGAGAGAGAGAGAGAGAGAGAGAGAGAGAGAGAGAGAGAGAGAGAGAGAGAGAGAGAGAGAGAGAGAGAGAGGGACGAATAGAGAGCGAACAAGAGCAAGTCGGGAGAGAATACAGTAAAAAAGCAAGTAAGCCATACAGACAGATGTCTATATGGATATACAGACGATTAATGTCTGCTGCCACAAAAAGTGCATCAGTAAATATTAGCAGTAAGTAAAAATAACAGAGTAAGCGATACTACAAATTCTAAATGAAGGCACTTAATGATGACTAACAGTAAGTATTGCAACAGCAGGTGCTGAGCAGGAACATGGGGCAACGATGATTCAATCCCTGCAGGACGAAAGCAGAGAGGGATAGGAGGGGAAAAACACAAACTACAGAAAAGAGAAGGGACAAAGTTACTGACGTGTAATGGTGGGATTGTGTGTGACAGAGAGATGCTCCGTGCACCCCCCTCCAGTAGTCGAGGCCTACATTATGAATTCCAGGTGGGACTCCAAAATCCATGGGTGGGGGTGGGCATTTTTACTCAACCTGTTGGGATTAAGGACGGCTTGGAATTGCATAATTGTTAGACTGGAACCTAGAGTCTGTTTTGACATTGAAGTCGGCTAGGTGACGGGGGATGCCAGACCGCAGTACAGGTCTCTGTGGCTGGCCGTGCTGTAACAGCAGCGTGTCATTCAGAACACTGACGGTGACGTTTTCAAAGTTGGACATCTGTTTTTGTGTAATGACGTCTCTTAGTGTTTTCATTGCTCATTGAGTTATTTTTCTCTGTGTTGATTATCATCCGTCTCATCTTCAAGTTGAATTAAATCCTCTGGTATTAACTCTTTGTGCCCTTTCCTCAGCAGTATCCCAGTCATCAAAGCTTTCCTATTCATTATATAAATTAAATTAAATTATTATGTTTCCCATTGTTGCATCTAATTTGCTGGGGGATTTTTATACACGTGTCCCCTGAGAATATGACTGTATCCTGTTGCTATGGTTACTTACCTTAAATTCTGCCTGTAGCACATTCATTTGTAACAGTAAACAAGTTGTTCAATTAGAACTACGTGAGAAGTCAGCAAGTAAGTTCTTTGACACCCTCCAGCCAATCAGGATTATTGATTATTCACCCAGACCATTGCATAATTAAGTTAAGCCATTGACAGAGTAGCTTCCTTATTGGACAATGATCCTAAATATTTCAACACCTGAAATCTGTACTAATTGAACAAACAAAAATGAATACACAAGTATTTGGTCATTACCATTATGTTGATCAGTTTGTACAGAGTTTACACAGCGGTCAGATAATAATTGTGCTAGTGCAATACCTAAAAAAAATGTAATTTCATCTTTCCCTCTGTCTTTATTTTGTTGTTTAGTTAAAACAGGTTGTTGAGGCTGGATGTTGTGTACTCCATAGCCACATGATGGTCAGTAAGGGAGTCAGTAAAGAGCGGACAAGTACACTGGCCTTTTATGACTATCGGGCAGTCAGTTGACAAAAATGAACAATGCTGTGACAGTTGCACTGGTACACTTGGCACAAAACAACAGAGATGTTGTATTTAAGGGGACTGTGAAGGAGGTGTGGTGGGTGGAGTTCAGCACCGATTGAGAGGAGGCTGGTCAGGGCTGATTACTTGACATATGGTCAGAGCTTCATTACAACAGTACTGGCTGGAAGCCCAGTGGCTTCCAAAATGGTGGAACTATATTCTGCATTGCGACTGTTTTTAGCGTAGGTTGCTGTGCATGAAAAAAAAAAAAATAAATAAATAAAATTGGATCAATATCATAGTTTTTCTGTCTGTACCGATATCGCTTATTTGCATTGTTATTTATTTTGATATTAAACTATTTTAGAGCACTCGCTTTATATTTAGTTAGTACATTTTCACATATTTCCATTTTTAAATGAATATTTACACTGCTTGCATTTTACTATGTTGGCTGTCAAATGTTATAGAAAATTCTTTTCAAAATGTATTTGTGTTCTTTTCACATTGAATCAACGGTATTTGTGGTCTATCTCTAGGAATACTATTAAATCAATGAGGAGTTCTCAAAACAAATATGAATAATTTTGAAACTTAAATATACTGGTAAGATTCACTAAATAATGCTACACCAAACATTTTGCGCTGTCGGGATAGGTTAAACAATGACTTGTTCATTCAGTAAATTAAGGTTATTATTTCTAAATAAATGTTTGCAAAATGAAGAATACTAAATCCAGTTTTGTTTTTTGTCACACCTTTTTTTTAATGCATGTATTTATTGTTTAACTTTTTCATAAATGATTTCTGTTCCCTGATTAGCCTATAAATAGTCAATGCTAAGATTGTCTCTTGGCAAATTAATAATTTTGTTGAAATACGTTGAGCATTAAACATCTGCAAGCTTAAAGGAACTGAAACAAATAAATGTGTGAGTAACTTTATTTATTTACTGCTTTTGTTTTTCATTAAAGGGCTAGTTTAAAAACTGCTCTGTTAGCCACTGCTTTCATTTAATGTATTCATTTTACACTTTAATTAGAAATTCTGTGTTGTTATATTGTTTGCATATTTTTTTCACTTATATTTCCATGCTTCTTTTAGTTCTATTAGGCACATTGAATATATGATGATGTGTTACAGAACAGTGTCTACTTTTGTTTTCATCTGCTTTTCCACGACATGAGATTTCTCTAAATAATATCTTGCCATGTCTTTTAATGCGTTTATGTTAGAGATCGTAGTAAAGAGCATTACGTTTCTCCTCATATATGCGATGCCAATATGAAGATCGATCAGGATTTTAGAGCTCTGGTAGTTTGAGCCTGTAAGGAGCTAAGGAATAGATTATATTCAACAAGTACCCTCTCATAAAACAGTGAGCAGAGCAAAACACACATCCACATCCTGCTTTCCATCATATAGTCACAATGCCAGTGTTCATCTGATGCATAAATCAAGATACATGGACCACATGCAGAGCAGAACGCACTATTTTTCCTGCCTTTATCTGCAAGCTGCATATATGCTCCCATTTCCCCTCCAGGCCATGTCCTCACTCCTTTTCCTTCCATCTATGGCACTTTCACTACCTGAACCCTCTGTCCTCCTCCCACAAGTATTGTGGCTCTGTCAAATCGTCAATCCTAAAACAATAAAGTACGGACAGCTAAATGACTCACTCATAATGAGCATGCAAACTCCACACAGACAATAGGGCAGAATTTAGGATGAAACTGGGGTCCAGAGTTCAGTGTGCAAGTAGGCCACAGTAAGATTGTTCAAGTCAACAGCCGACAACATTAAGTAATACAATACTGATATTGAATTAGAATTAGAATTGAAACAAAACAGGATATAAGATGAAATCTATTTCTTGCATGAAACCAAGTCCCGTTTTCAAATTATTTTTCAGACAGACAGACAGACACACACACACACACACACACACACACACTCAAGCATTTCATTTTGAATAAAAGTATGCAAGCAAGAAAATGATTTTTCTCGTGTTGGAATTGTTTTATCGGAGCAGAATCGTACTCACCATGAACAGAGAATCCGAAAAAGAAATCCACATCTTACTAAAATGCTTCTTTATATTAAAAACAAACGGCCAGTTCTTCGACATCCAAAGACTGGTAAACAAGCGAACCATCTGCGTATAAGGCATCTTTTTAATGAAGTCATTTTTGAGCCCTGACAAAGTCACAGAATGGAAATAAAACTGAGCCGAGGGGGAAAAAAGCTGCATTTAAAACTGCTTCACAGAAATCGCCAGAAAAAAAAAAAACGTGCATTTGCCAACGCACAACGGATGCATTAATAAAAGGGTCTGATGTGAATGGCACTGGTTGTCCATTCCGACAGGTGCACGCGAGTGCTGGTGCTGAATGTGTCATTCAGTCTGCTGTGAAGTTCATCTGACTGCCAAAATGTCATCACACAGCATCACACAATATTATTTCAAAAGCGGTCCGAACTCACCATTTTCTCCGATTCCACGTTTGCATTCCGCCAAAGATGTTTCAGACCGGAGCGGCATCGATGTACTTGGATAACGCGGAGTTTAGGAAAGAGTCTCCCAGTCTTTAGTTCCGTCTCACGTCTCGTTAATCCTCCGAGGTAAACAGGAACAAGAAAAGGCTCCGTGCCAGCACACGAACCGGTGTTACTTGAAGGCACCTGGCCGGGTTTCCTCCCTCGGTGTCGGTCAGTGTTCCCGGTGAGGTCCGTCGGTGGTTCCTCCTCTCTGGGAGCGCAGCACACAACTCTCTCCTCAGTGTGCGCCTTCGGGCGTCATCGGCCCGACTCGGCTGTTTCCGGAGCCACCACAGCCACGTTCGCGTCCATTTGAGTTATTTATCTTTGTTTAACGGTTTATGAACACAGCCGCCTTACGTTTTCACAGCCACAGCCTTCCCTCACCCGGGCACGCGTGATTCCCTCGTTATTTCACTTACAAGGAGCACAGAAAAGCTTTCGACTTCATTTCAAGTGTCAGTGAAGCAAACCATCATTAGGCCGACAAATTAAAACAAACCCAGCAAAATTTAAAATGAAAGAAAAAAGCTCTGGTGAGCTCAGTCACACCAAAAGACCCGGGAGACTGCAGAGAGCTAATGTGGTGGATGACAGAGGAACCCTTTCTTAGTCCAGAAAAACAAAACAAAACAACCCCTCACAACTGCTGGCCAGATCAAGAACACGTATCTGTGTCAAAGTCAACACTTCAGAGAAGACCTCACCAGAGTGAATACAGAGGGTTCACCACAAGAGGTCAGCCATTGGTCAGCGTCAAAAACAGGAAGGCCAGATTGGCGTTTGTCAAAAAAAACAAAACAAAAAAAAAAAACAACAACAACAAAAAACAACAAAACATGGACAGGTGAGACAAAGATGAACTACCAGAATGACGAGAAGGAAAGATCCAGCTGATCAGTGACGCATGGTGGTGGTAGTGTCATGCTGTGGGCATCTACGGCTGCCAGTGGAGCTGGTTATCTGCTGACAGAGGCAGCAGGATGAATTCTGAAGTGATCTGGTCATATTCAGCCAAATGCTTCAGAACTCATCGGCCGGAGCTTCACCGCGCAGATGGATGAAAACCTGAAGCCGGCTGGGAAACCAACCAAGGTATTTTTTAAGGCGAAGAAGTTAAATGTTCTGCAATGGCCAAGTCAGCCACCTGACCTGAACCCGACTGAGCGTGCATTTCACTTACTGGAAACAAAAGTGAGAGGGAAATGGCCAAAGACAGCTGCAGCAGAGGCCTGGCAGGGCATCACCTGGGACGGAACCCACAGTCTGATGGCATCTACATCTACTGACTGCGAAGGGTTACAAGAGTCAGTTTGATTTATCATTATATTAGTCTCTGCAATTATTCCCAGTCCCTTAAAAAGGTGGAGGGCACACATGAAATGTGTTAATTCCTACATCCTGATGTAAATGAACTCAAATTAAAGCTGAGAGTCTGCACCTTGATTGTTTCATTTCAAATCTATTGTGGCGATGTACGGAGCAGAAATGCAGTCCAAATATTGACGGACCTTCCAGTGTCTTTCTCACTGAACTGGCACTTCTCCTGAACTTTTATTTGGAGGGGCAGCAGGAGTGCCGTTAAAACAGGCAGAAGTAAAAACACAGCACACTGGTCTCTTTTCACTCATGTATGAAGTGTAAAATGACTTTAAGGATCATAGCTGCTGTCGTACTTTTCACTGCGCCTTTCCTGTGTGCTGGAGGCTCCGGTCTTATTTTGAAAGTTTCTTCTTCCGTGTCCGGTCTGGCAGCCCGGCAGAGCTCCGGTGAACCGACGGGCCGAGCGGAAGGTCGATGTCCTGTCGTCCGACTGTTCAACCGGAATGGCGCCGCTAAAGTTTTGCGCGAATATTTCGTGGCTTTTCACGGAGCTGCCGGACTTCAGCAGGAGGATGTCCGCCGCAGCTCAGGCCGGCTTCCAGGCTGTGGAGGCGGCCTGGCTCTACGACACGGAGCCGCCGGAGCTCCGGAGGGCCGCCCGGGCCGCAGGAGTGGAGGTGGTCCTCATCAACACCCCGCCCGGTAAACAGCTGATTACAACACTGAGCCTGACCCACCCACCCGTCCATCTATCCATTCATCCGTCCATCTATCCATTCATCCATCCATCTATCCATTCATCCATCCATCTATCCATCCATCCATCCATCTATCCATTCATCCATCCATCCATTCATCCATTCATCCATTCACACAGCTCGTGCACAGACAAGAACAGATTATACTTCCAATGATGCTCACATAATAATCATGCACTCACATATAGAAGTGCTTCTGTATATACAACTGAAACACATAACTGGAAATCCAATGCGCTTTAAAGTGAAATGTATCTTTGCACAGCCAAAGAAAATAAAGTTGACTTTGACTTTGATGCACAGTTGACATCTCCTTACACATACTGTAATTGTGCGAGATGTGTAAGGGAGAATGTTTAAATTGTGAGTTCAGTCTTTTGTGTGTGTGTGTGTGTGTGTGTGTGTGTGTTATTTGTGTGAAAAGGTTTCATTTGGGTAAATAAATCTCACAACTTTTTTACCTTTTATACCTTCAAATTTTCATTTTAGAACTGCTAAATTTTGCTCACCACATTACTGGGCCTGATTGGCCAACTCGCCTGACCACATCTACTAATGTTCGTATGTTTGGAGTGAGATGAGAGAAACTGGACCCAACCATCCCCTCAAGCCAATAGCCACTATCACAGTGACATGAGCTTCAATAATGCCTCGGCAATGCTGCAGGCTGTTTGCCCCGTGCACACCGCACTTATCCGTGCCAAAGAAGCATATACAAACAAACATACTTTTCAGAACTTGAACATTTCCAAAATGTAAAAATGTTTTTGATTGATCTCAGGAAATATTGTGATATTTTGACTGACAGAGATTTTAGATTTTTATGACCTGAAAGCCGTAATGATGAAAATTAGAACAAAACAATTCTGGAAATATTTCGCACGTTTAATGAATCTAAATTGTATTATGGTTTTTGCATTGAATTACAAAGAATGAACTTTTCTGCGAAATACAACATGATAGTTGCTAATGTGGTTCATCAGAATTACTGGATGGTGTTGACGATAAGCATGTGTGTTCGTTTGGCAGGAGATGTTGAGGCCGGCGATCTCGGCCTTGGAGCGGTACCTGGGAGGGAGTCAGAGTTCAGACAGGGTCTGGAAATGGCTGTGAAGTATGCTAATTCTTTGGACTGTAAAAGGTGAGGTATTTCTCCGCCCACGAGCCTCCTGGGATTATATTTCACTGTATCACACGCCAAGGATAGAACAGGAAATAAGTCTAAGGAAGCAGACAGGGCAGGAATTGTAAAAAAAAAAAAAAAAAAAAACGGGTCAGTTTTCATATTTAGGCATGTGCTTTAGTTTGAATGAGCTCTGGGTGGGGGGTTGAGTAATCGCAGCGTTGGGGTGCTATCAGCGGACCTGTGCTGCAGGTCATTCCCCTTTCTCTTCCTGTGTCCTGTCAGCCTCTCTGCCATTTACTCTCTGAGATAAAGGCATTTTAAAAAGCCCCAGAAATGCATAGTCTGTGTGTCTTGCCAATTAGACTGAGCAACTGCTTCTTTCCTCAAGTCATCAGAGCCCTGAACACTCTGGACACATTCGCCCTTCTTTCTCTTCATAAACAATAGCAATCCTACTGAAACACTTCTTATTTCTGGAGGCCTTTTAAATTAAATTGCCCTTGAAGCCTCCTGGAACTGCTGCTTAAAATTAGCTTTGATCTCTCTGTAATAGCTGTCTGTTCTTTGTTCTTTTTTGTCTCTGTATCATATTTTATCTCATTTTATTTTTTTATTTTGTATGGCTTTTATCTTAATTTATGGCTGATCTGTGGGGCATGATAATCTCCCCTCCATTTATGGAAATGTGTGTATTTTGATATAACAATAAAACTGAAACTAAAAAAAAAGAACTTAACACAAAGTGTGTAGTGTGTGAGGGAAAATACTGGTTTTCAGTTATTTATCCAATACGTGTCCACAGATAATCAATGCTGCAAAGCAAACGTATCTGTTGATTTTAACCTTTTGATTATATCGTGATTTGGCTTGAGGCCTTTTTCTCTGCTTGGCAGGTTGTAATACAAATGGTTTCAGAACAGCAGTAGTGGAAGTATTGTCATCTTGCCTGTGTTCCATTTCCAGAATACACTTGATGGCAGGGAGGGTTCCTGTGGGTGCAGACAGGACAGCAGTTGCCAAGGAAATGGAGGCCGTCTTTGTCCAGAACCTGAGCTATGCTGCTGATGTCCTCTCGAAGGTTAGTGCCTTTTTTTTTTTTTGTGCAATACAACAGCATCAGCAGGTTGACATTGGAATTCTGCAACAAGATACTGAGAGAGAAAGCTGGGTAGATGATGAAGAATTAACACAATCACTGACATTTGCAGGTATTTAATGTGTTGTAAGATACTGTATGCACCATATAAATTACTAAAACTATGAGACTGTGTAGACTAAAAAAAACCCAAAAACGTATAACATGAGATATGATTTGATTATAAGAAATATCATCATACGGCGCTGTAACAAAGGTTGTCAGTAAATAATAATAATAAAAAAAAAAACTTGTTGGGCTGCATGTAAGTGATCAAAGAATTATGTGTATGTGACCAAAATAGGTCAACAGAACATTAAACCACTTTCATTAATTGGATTGAATCTCCCCCAAAAATATATTTGTGATGCACTTCACTTTTTTCCTGAATTGTGTAGAGTCAGGACGGCTTGCCTGGTTTTTTTGAAAGATTAGTGGTTGACCTACAGAAACCCCGAAAGTGCCAGTTCCACTTTGTCAGCCCTACATGACAGGATGCTGAGTAGCTGTGGGAAAACAGGGATTTTTCAATATTCTCAAACATTTCATATACAAAATGATTAGTTAGTCAAAGTAATTGTCAAAAGAAATGGTAATAGTGATGCGATGACATGCGACTTTTATCTTACTTAATGGCTGATCCGTGGGGCATTGTGCCTTGTCTCCATTTAGGACCTCATTAGTTGCAGCCCTAATTATGTCCTTGCTGTTTTTTCACATCTCTCTGAATTAATCAAAAATGTTAAATGTCACGTCATATTCGGTATTTCTCTCTGCTATAGTACACAATTCAGTTCGAGTTCTTGTACAAGATGTATCATATTGGTTTGCTCAATTTAATGTCACAGCATCCTGAGTAATAATGACAACCTGTGTCAGCTTCTGATAATGATGCTCATCTCAGGAAGGAATCATTGGTTTGATTGAACCTATCAACACAAGGATTACAGATCCAAGATATTTCCTGGACTCCCCTCATCAGGGTAAGACAATGTCTCACTGAGACAACACATTACAGATTGTAAAATCATGAGGCTGAAAATTGTGTTGTAAAAAAAAAAAAAAAAACAACCCAAAAATCTCTTTCCTTGAGTGAAGGTGATTCAATTTGACAACACAAGTGCAACGCATAAAGAAAGTGCGATGCAAATAGCTCACAGCACAATGTAAGTGTTTTCAGCACAGTGCGTTGTGATCCATCCCAGTGCCAATCTACAGGTACACAGCTTTAATTGATTAACATGTAGAAACTGGGGTAGGCCGTCATAATTCAATTTAAAGTTATTTTTTACATTGTTTCATAAAATGAATACAGTCAGCTGTGTTTCCTCAATGGACAGATTTCTATTCCTTAGTTTTAACTGACCTGGTGTAATACTGTAATAATTATGCGCTTTTCTTGTGCCCTGTGTGTTCTCGAGACCAGAGGAACTAAACTGGTTGTTTCAAGACCCATGCACTAATCACATTGTAATCTTTTTTGTTTCAGTTAAACTGTGGAAATAACAATTCAATCATATTTTACAATCACAGTACCTGGCAAAATAATCGCAGTATGGGTTACTGGCTACCTGCTGAGTCCTCTCTCAGTTGATGCGTATGTTTGTGTTTGTAGCAGCAGGAATACTGGAGAAGGTTGGAAAGCCAAACATCAAGCTGCAGATGGTGGGTACTTTTGAAATGCGTCTTCATTTAAATGTATTATTGCAAACCACTAAACTGCGGATGGATAAATGTCTGACCTGTTTCAGGATATCTTCCACTGGCAAATAATGGATGGAAACCTGACACAAAACATTCACAAGTACTTTCCAATGATTGGTGAGTAAGAGCTGATTAAACAGGGAGGCTTTCACCTCCCCACATTATCTTTCAGCAAGATGGGTGGCGGGTGTTCTTCTATCCATCTTCTACAAATGTTATGCAAGAAGTTATGGAGGTGCAAATTGGGTTTCTTTAGCTACTCAGGCTAAGCAAGTGCAGTCCCAATGACGGGAAACTGAGGGTTGTTCACTGAAGAACATCCTCAGTCAAGTCTCTCAGGGTAACATGGATGAAAAACTTCCATCCATGTTTCTCAGGTCACATCCAGATTGCTCAGGTTCCCGGCAGGAATGAGCCTGACAGTGCGGGCGAGCTGAACTACAGTTACCTGTTCAACACCCTGGAGAACCTCAACTACCAGGGATACATCGGCTGTGAATACAAGCCACAAGGTAGGTGTGCTTTTTATTTAACTGTCGAGCCAAGTTAGGAGGATAAAAGATTTATAATCGTCTGTTTTTACTGCAGGCTCTACGCAGCAGGGTCTGGGTTGGATCAAAGATTACTGGACTCACAACACTCACAAACCTGGGCACCTAAATCATTAATGACAGCTGACTTTTACTTGGAGTAATGTGTTTTATGTGCTGTAAAAATGATTCATCACATTCTCATATATCCTACTTGTTTATTGTATAAAGTCTTCTGTACATACATAATATACATACTGATAAAGACAGTGCAGGATTCATGTACAATGTCAAAATGCTAAAGTGCTAACTTCCATTAGACATCTGCATGATGAATATCCAGTGTTTTATATTCAGATTGAATGGTCAAAATGTCTTCCGTCATCAGTCTAAGTGAGCAGAGCTGTGAGGTCTGAATGTCATTCATGTCAACCCTCTGTGTGTGTTGTGATGTAATAAGGCTGAAGAATTACCTCTTCCACATGAAAAATCCAACTCAAACAAAAATAGAGACGTGTAGTATGTTATGTAAGTTTATATGACTGATTTCCTCGGAAAGAAGAATTAGTCACATTGATCCAAATTTAACTCAGGCACCTTCCTGCATTCCAGGAGTGTGTGAGCTGATGGGATGACAGTGATTTTATTAGAAATGTTTGAGATTAAAAAAAGAAAAAATAAATAATAAATAAACAGAAGGGCACTTCAGGGCAGCAGATTCAGCTTTAGAAGTCCAAATATGTAAGCTCTCTGCTCTACACCACGTCAGCTACCTCACACTCTTATAAAACACAAGAGGCAGTGTGAAGAATTACTGTAGCAAAATACTATGAAAAGGCACAAGAGCTGAGGTAATTCACATCAGTTAGAGAAGCAGTGGAGTAAGAAACTGCTCCATAAGCAGGAAATCTTTTTAGAGGTATCAGACTGAGTAAATCCAAAATGCTGATATGCCACTTCCCCGCACACCAGAATCTTCCTCCAGGGTCTTGTCCACCGCCCTGTAAGTGATTTCCGAATTTGTACAGTCCCAAACTGTTGCAACCGCTTATTGTGATGTGATCGCCTCTTTAAGTGGTTTAAATGATGGTAAAAGTTACAGTGGTCAGTGCCTGTCTTTAAATAGGTATAAAAGCTGAGCAGATATTTGCATATTAACCCTGATTTTAATCCTGACTGTGTCATCTGAATGATCAACGGGATGACAAAGGTTTTGGGCCAAAACCTCATTCTTCATCAACTGCAGTAATTTGGTTGAAATCAAGATCTCCAGTCAACCTTTTTTGAGCTTGCAGTCCTGTTTGAGTAAACTTCTGGAACCTTCAAGAGATGAACCCAAGCAGAGTTCAGTGTTTGTTTAGTGTAAGTGGACATGTGGGTGAGGCGCTTCATATATGCAGAAATTAAAATTACAGCTTCAAGACCAGTTATTATTAAACTGCACAATACCTGCAATGGACCTGTATTTTACAAAGCATATTAACATGTTGCCCTGTTCAGACTGCATTTGGACAGGCAGACGGTTAGATCGTTGATGGGTCAACATATGCCATCAGTAAATTTTAATTTATTCCAATTCCACATTAACATAACGCGCTGTGACCCATGTGTACTGCTGCCTCCTTTAGGATTTAATTCTTCTTAATGTGCTCAATCAGTTGTAGCGCACATCAGATCACAGGATAGCTAATGTGATATCACGCTCGTGTGAACACATGGTTGAAAGCAGTCAGACAGCGAACTCTGACAGGTCAGAGCCATTTCGTTTTGTTATGACTCTTGATGCTGCTCTATCAAAGCGTTAGGTAAAGCAGGAACCTGTTGCCTTTTCCACGATGTTTCCGTGTGCTGATTGTCTCTATAACAGCCCTGTCCAGAGGTTGTAGCAGGCAGTGTTGATGACAGACTCCAGGTGATGATACATGGACACCAACTGTGGGGGAGGGCTGCTGCCGGCCTCTGGCTGTGATGGCAGCGGCTCTCGAAACACCACTTTCAGACTCTGTGTGTGGGGAGAAAATACACTGTTGAAGAGTTTGCGTAACTCCAATATGTTAGCAATGTAAAACATACAGATGAAATAACTGACTGTTTTTCTGGCTTGGTTGTCCAGAAAAACCAACACAAAGCAGTCGGTAAACTTCTGGTTCAGAACAGCCTGGAAGAACATGACAAACATGAACATTGATTACAAGGACATTAGTAAAAGACAACATTTGTCTTTATAATTGGATCGATGATATGAAACATGAAACTGTTCCTCTGTGGTCCAATTGTAACTGGGATGGGCTGGGATGCCAACAGGAGGACAAGCCCACTAAACACACATGGCGGATTTAGTGAGTGATTAAATTTTCATAGTTATGCGAGTACAAAACAATAGAAAGCCACATTAGTTGTCTGTTTAGTTCATGTTGTGCTGAAACACTCAACTCTCAGTTTTGAAAATACTTGAATGATCCCAGTAAAATAATTGCACCCATATTTCACATCACACACAGAAAAATCTGACGCTCAGTAAAAAATACATGGTTCATCAAAGGAAATAAAAGAATCTCCTCACCAGGTACTGAATGCTGTTGTCATCAAAGTGTCTGCAACTCTGAGGGAAGCGGTTCAGCAGTACTTTAATCAGACTCTGGTACCAGGCTGGGCTCATCGTCAGAAAGCAGTCCTGCAGCAACACCACAAACATTCTTAGTCATTACTGCGTCCTGCAGGTTGCTGATCATGAATTAGAGCTGAGGAGGGTTTCAATCTCCTCTACTGGAAAAGTAAACGAGTACATGTATCGTCTGATGATAGTCACCAATTTAGATTAAACTAAACACAGTGTCAGTGTCAAAACTCTTTTTTCACCCTATTTACAGTTCATTCAAATGGCATAATCTTTCCTTGGGTATGGACAAGTATGCAATATGCTGTGATCAAATTTAACGAGGCTGTGTGTGAAAATGAAGGTAAGGTGTGAGTCAGAACATCAACCTGTGGACTGTAAAAGCTGCATCACATTCCATTCACCTCCACAGTGTTCACAGTTGTACTTTTAACCTTTTGGGTCTTTAGTGCCTGATTTAATGGGCTTCCTAACACTTAACTGAAACCCAAAGGGGGGGTTGGTCTTAGAAGTCTTAGAACCTCGTGGCAGGGAAAATCAAATATATCATTTTTCACTTCAGTCTTACTGGTCTTGACTTTGAACAAAGTTGGAGCAAAAAGTGGCTCAGTAAACTGAGACTGATGTTTGGTAGCATCAGCTAGCATTCGGTTTAAGCAAGCCAGAGTCTCACCAGTTGTGGGTCGATCTCCCCGACTGAGCGGCTCTGCACAGACTCCAGGAGCTCCTCCAGTTCGCTAAACGACAGCTTGGTCAGCTTCAGTTTGTCCAGAGCCAGGTGCTCTCCGTGGAACAGCCTCCTCCACAGGTTGTCCCGGCGGCAGTGACCCATGGCCTGCTCCACACTGGCTTGGATCTGTCTGTGGGCCGAGGCCACCTCGTTGTTGAGCAGAGGGAAGACTGGGGAAGGGTAGATGAGGCCCTGAGCTTCTGGACCGCCACTCGCCATGGAGTAAAACCCTTTCCCATCACTGGAAGCCGAGGGGATCGCGGCTTCAGAAGATGTGTCCTCCCAGAGGTCCTGCTCAATGCCATGTGACCCGCAAGCCTCTCCTCGATCGGGGGGTAGTCGACCACCCAGCTCACTAGGATCGCGGTGGATCTGGGGTAGCCTCTTGAAACGCCGCATGTCAGCAGTGAGGCGAGGGAAGAGCTCTCTCTGACTGGTCATGATCACATAAAACCGCAGCCTACACATGCAGGTATGTGACGTTAATTTCTATTGCAGGATCATGATTAGAATGATTCATTCGTATATATTCAGACGCAGACACAGACCCACACACATGAATTACTGATAAACTCAGCACACACACACAGCAAAGTATGGTGAGCAGTTAAAAGTGATGGTTCTCTGCAGTGTGTGCTGAGTGTTACATTAATGGCCTCTTCTTTAATCTCATTTTACCTCAGCAAATGTCTCTCTCCATCTGACTGCTCCTCAAATGGAGCAGCATTATGGCATACCACCAGGGACACATCAAAGACATCGTGGTTTTGCATGCCCTCCAGATCCTTGTAAGAGCCTGAACTAAAGCAGAAAAACAGACAAAGGTTGAAATAAAGCATGTCACGTGGGATAAATTGGCTAAAGCAGCTGAGTGACTCGATGGTCCCAAAGTATTTGTACCTGTTCCATAGAGCCACTAGAGCATACTCATGCAGGTCTGGTGTTCCTTTCTTGTCAGTGGTGACTCCACTCCTGGACATGCGTAATGGCTTCATGCTGTAGGTGCTGGCATGGTCAGTTATATAATTGTATAGCTGGTGAGCTGATATCATCCCCGTGGAAATGGACAAGCTCCCTTTTGCGCACACAAAAAAAAGAAATGTCAGGAATTTAAACCTGGCACTCAACTTTTCTGACGTCCTTCATTAATCCTTCAGCACTGGGAAATAGTTTTGCAATTAATGAATAACAACATAAAAATTCCAATTAAATGTAATGCAGTGGTAACTACATCTTGAACAAGTCAACATTGTCTTAAGATGATAAAGTTATTAGTCTTCAGACTGCGCTCTGGACAGATGGCAAAGCCTGAGGCCGGGACTTTACTGCACCGTGATGGTAATTTGCACGGTTTCTGCACTGTGTTCTGTAGGGCCGAGCCAAGAAGGCATTTCTGCCCTCTTGGTAGGGTGTTGAGGCATGTACGATTTTTCCCAACAGAGCCACAGTACAACAACGTATGTACTGTAACTGCAACACTAAAACCAACCACAAGTACACTGTTCCATCCATAGGATATTGTATTTTGGTCCGAACTGGACTTGGTCTTCACTCCTCAACACACTCCACATTGTTTTTAACACTCACACAGTCTCATCATTGTATGAGTTTCATGATTTATTTATTTTCTTTTTAGGTTTTTTAAGTGTCTCCCACACATAAGATCCACAGCAATTTGAGCTCTTAAATGGATCTTGGTTTGTGTTGCGTTTTGTATGCATTTGTTGACTGATCAATTAAACGTTCAGTTCTTTGTGCATTTATAGCAGTGTACTATAAAACCGATAATACACTTTACAGCTTTCCCCACAGAGTTTATGACATGGTTTTCTGATGCAGTTGATTTGAAATATGATTCGATAATTAGTCACCTTGAAAGACGTGGTTGCGGCCAAATTTAGGAATGTCTGGGTGGTGGGAGATGAAGTCATCCAAAAAGTCAGTCAGCTGGTAACCTTGGCGTAGCGTCATGTGGCAGCCAACCAGGTACTGGTGAACCACTCGTAAATGGAAGTCGTAGCTGAAGGAGTGAATGTGCATCAGGTCCCGCACCTTATCACATTCTTCAGTGAAGAGCATGGAGAGCTACAACAAAGGGATAGACGTAGTCTTTACCAGCACAAGATAACCAGCTGCTTTTCACAGACAGTCCTTAAATTTCCAGTTTGCCCTCCGTGAATTGAGTAGAATGCAGCAGATTTCACTTCATTATGTTCCTTTTATCTGTGTATTGCTTTCCACCTTGCCAGCTGCTCCCGGCTTTGAGCTGTACACGTCCAAGGCCCAGTGACCTCTGTAGAAAACTGTTTGTCAGCAACTTTGATACTGATGTGTTTCATTATAGTAACGAAATAAATTCAAAATAAGCTGCAGTTAGAGGGAACGCTGTGCAATTCAATACTATCTCTGAATTATTTCCCTCCATATACTGTGCAAACTGGCTTTTATCAAATCACAGAGGCAAAAAAAAAAAGAAAAAAAAAAAAAAGTTTTGGCTCTCTTAAGTGAGGGAAAACAATGATTTCCATGTTGGCCAGAAGTTGTTCATCACTCCCCCATCTCAGAGAGAAAGAGAAAATATTCCTGTGTAAAAAGATAATCAATATTTGTTTTTATCTCCCTCGTGGTGTTTGCGAAGTCTGGTAGGCAAATTATTTAAGTCCAAACTTTTAGGATGCTGTGGTGCCAGGCTCTAGTCTCTAGCTACTCCCTGTGCTGTTTCTGGGGTACAATTCCCTGGCCTGTAATCCCCAAATATCTCATCTTCTATCTAATTAAACACCCTGTATAACTTTGACAAGAACAAGTTGTTAGGTTGAGTTGTGGGGCTTCAATTTGCCCAGCCCCAATCAGTGGGAAAGAAATTATTGACAGCAGCTCCATCATCATCCATGAGGAAGACAAAACATGAAGCAAATTGATTAGATAAAGACAGAAGCAGTTACAATAGTCAAGTCATATTTCCCTTTTACGTTGAAGCCCTGCATTTTATTGTCCTGGTAAAACAGAAATAATTAATGATGTATTTTTTTTTTCGACGTGCAATACTGACTTTGGTAGAAATATTTCTTTTAGTCTTTTCCAAACAGGTAGCTCAGAGCCAGAGCCGAATGCTGGGGCCTGGAAAAACAGAAACTGAGAGATCTTTCTAAATATTCTCTCCATATTTTTAAGGTAGTAATAGGTTAATTTTCTTCATGCACCAAATTCTGATTTGATTTTTTAATGCTGATGGCGTTTTTCCAATTTATGAAATATAAAAGACAACAGCAATAATAATTTAAGTAATAATGCTACCTTTTGGGCACAACCAAGACCACTACAGTGGGTCACACGTGAAATGGCTGAAAACCTGAAAAACTGAGTTTAAATAGCGTGGGATGTGGTATGATTGTTAAATCATCAATCACATTGTGACTAAAAATACTAGTGCCAGCACATAAAATATCCCCAGTATGTATGTTTTCATCCATAACCTGGAACTCCCCTCTTGTTACTATAGTCAGAAATATACTGAGAACTGAGAACTCATTATCTTCTGATAGCTACAAGATTTAAGGTTACTTCTGACTTTTGATCTGTCCATTTTTTTAGCATGTGAAATGGCTAGTTTCAAGTCAGTACTGCTGCTTCATTTAAGGATGTAGAGTTTGAGCAGGGAGAACCTAAAATTCACCCCCGGGGAACTGCACATCAGTCAATGACACAAGGTAATCTACAACTAGAAAGTTTTGAATCATTTCAGAGAAGCAAAGTCGAAGGCCCAGAAGTCTTAGCTCCAGTCAACCCCACTGTTTCTAAAGATGCAAGAGGAAACACTGTAAGACTATTGGAGAAAGGGCAAAGGGGAGAACAGTAGTTGCACAAACACTTGGTAAATCACAAGCTGAGAGACCCGCAACACCCAACCTGCAAGCATTGAGATAGACAGGTTGATGAAAAAAATCAAGAAAGAAAAGGTGATCATACAGGAGCTGGAATCAGGCCTCAAGCCTCAAACTCAAGAAGTTTTCTTTGCTACCTGACCCTCGTGGAAGCAAAACCGGCCCACGAGACCTTAAATCCAACTAGACTGAAAACTTGGCAGCTGTAGTTCCCATGTTTGAAAGCAGACTCCATTTCACAATGAAACCCATCAATTCTCAAAAACACAGGTTTGGAAAGGAAGAGACCAGGACTGATGACAGCAAGCATAGCAGCAGGGAGGGGTGGCGCCTGATTGGAATGAGACACCCATCCCTGGAGAATGGCTGGCACATACCGCACAGTCAGTTACTGGGGTGGCATCTGGAAACGGCTTGCAACGAGGTTTGGTGAGGAGACTGCCCTGATGAAGAGATGACATGAGGTCGGACTAAGCAGAAATACAGACACAGAGGATGGATGAAAAGGATGACTGAAGTGATACTTCGAGGATCAACAAGAACATGGCTTCTCGAACCTTCTCCACACTACAAAAATGTAATTAGAGACACATTACATATACACACATGGTAAACTGCAAAGCGGAATGCCTTTCAATAGTTGCGTACTTTCAACTGCAGACATTCAGTTGTGATGCCTTCTGCTATGCATAATATCACTTTATTTTTAGATAAACATTAAGGAGCACTGTCACTGCATAAGCCAGTCAGCTTCTGTTTTGCTGAGATACTAAATCTAACCTAACGTGAAGCCATCGAATGATTCCTCAGGAGCGAAAATGACATTCCTTTATCGGACATTGGAAAAGGTTAGGTCATCAACGGCTACGATAGCATGGAAAGATCATTTTTGTTCAGTATAACTAATGATGTCCTGCTGCTTTTTGGACCTCTGAGATAATGCTGTACATTATCATCTCTTTAATGAAACAACATGACATCTTGCACATATTTCACATAATCTGTCACCAACTGTGTAATACCTGCCTTTGAGAATGGGTAATGAGTCTTGTTTGCCTGATATGGAACTAGGCTGAAGACAGGAAATGAACCTATGAGCTGTTGGCAGATAAAAACATGAGGATCCTGCACTATTCACACTAGACTTGTGCCTTTTGGCATCATCTTGAAATTTTTAATTAATCCTTAATTATTAATGTTTGCTCTGGGTGCATTGATAGCTGAAGATTTGTTGAATCTTATGTTTCACCACATCTAAAAAGTGCTCCATGTGATTTAGAACTGGTGACCATTGTGGCCATTTGAGTACAGTGAACTTATGGTCACAATCAAGGAAAGAAGCTTTGAGGTTGGTAACATGGTGCTTCATCCTTGTTGAAATAGTCATCAGAATGGGTCAGCTGTGGTCATGAAGGTATGGATGGCCAGCAACAATACTAAGGTAGGGTATGGTGTTTAAACAATTCTTCATTAGTGCTCTGAAATACTCAGACCAGCCTGTCTGCACCAACAGCCAAATCACATTCAAATTCACTTAAAAACCGTGTCACCCCCCCCCCTTTCTGATGCTCGGTTTGAACTTCAGCAGACAGCAAATAGGAAATGAAGTGGCGGTCCAGTAATGTAGATGAGTCCTACCTAGCCTGGAAAGAAAGCTTAAAAACATAAAAATTGCTCTTCGCCATGCCAGAAGCTCCTACTATTCAGCACTGCCAGAAGAAAACAAAATCAATCCCAGGTTTCTCTTCAGAACTGTAGCCAGTTAAAGAATCATACCGCAATTGAATCATTGATTCCTTTAGTTCTCAGCAGCAGTTTTAGGAACAAAAAGAGCAGACCACAATAGGTTACGTGCGTCATGGCATGCAGCCAGCGCTCAGCAGTAGTAGGCCAGGCTCCAACGCAGCAAGTGCTAGCTGCTAAATGTGGACCTCTGACTGCATAACAAATGTGAGTGAACTAGCTTCCACAAGTCATAGTAAAGCAGACGAAACAGCTGACAGCAGATGAAAAGACAGTGGTCTGGAAGTGTTTCAGCTGTCGAAGATTGGATAAACCTTTGGTTGCTGCTAAACGTGCTGCAGAGGAGCAGAGTGGCAGCAGGAACACATCACCATCTGAAGCAGTTCACCTTCATTAAATAATTTGAGAGCCTGAAGATGAAGCATCAGAGAAGTTCAATCCAGTGTGTCCCTGAAACATCACCACCCCACATGTGTTTTTATTGTTGCTCAGACTTTTTTTTCTGCATTCCTTTGCAACATGGAGCACTTTTCATATACATATTCTACTAAAACACTTGTGTTACCTTCTATTTAAAGAATAAGATAATCAGTCTATTTTGTAGTTTATATGAATACGATGAAAATATGACAACTGATTTACTTGTACCGTTTCATATCTAAAATATTAGTGTGTTATAGGAGAAAGTTTCATAGACCTGGCAGACTTTTTTTCTGACGTTTGTAGGTACAGGCATCTGTTATGGGCATTCTTGGCAGTTTTTCTTTGACTTCTTTAATGTTCATATTGACATTGGTATGATATAGTATTGACTGAAATTGTGAAATATATTGTGATATAAACTTGGGTTATTTCATCCAGCCCTGCCATTGTCAACATATAAATATTTAGTTTTTGTTATGCCAGTTATCCCTGCTGTACCAACCAAAAAGAGAACAATAACCTTCAAAAAGGAGGCGCATATAAACTGTTGTCTCTATGTTCCTGCCTTGAGGGGATTTCATAGTATGGCGTTTGACAGGAGCGAAATTAGAACATAAATGTCCCAGAGAAACGCCTTAACACTGAAATTAAAGTGAAGCAGCTCTGGCCATTCTGAACTCAGATTTCAGTTTGAATGAGCAGAAGAGGGGGATTAGAGAATGAGAGAGGCAGAGAGAGGAAAACAAGTCTACCATCTGAACTCTGAGGACTTCAGATACCAAGGGGAATTGGCTGAAATCACGGCTTGTCTTTGAAAAGTACTGCAAATACAATCTTCTCAATCTTTCACAATGTGAAAAGATTAAAGAAAAAGAAGGAAAAAAAAATCTCCCAAATAAATGTTGGAAATGGACAATCTGGAATTAAGTTTCGCTTTCACTTCTGATGTAGTAAGAAATCCAGATACTGCTGTGTTCAGAGAAAAACAGAGAAAAACAAATCACATAAGGTTTCAACACCTGTGCGGTCTTCTTTGACATGTACACCTTTAACCTGTAGTGGTTATTGTGTATCTGATTCAGATTTCTTGAGGCCTGGATGATTTATTTTAACTCTACTACATCGCCACCATATTAAAAAACACCAAAGCAAATACGTTAACTACTACATTATTGCCCACTGATTAGGAAAATCTGAGAAATACTATCATGACACATAATTAATGTACTTATTATACACTGTAGAGACATGCTCTTTGTCGATTTCTTTCAGTCCCTCCAGAACCCCAGACATAAATACATACTGAGTTGAGCGTTGTGAATCCCCCCCAGCAGAACCAACATTTACCTGGGAGTTGACAGTCTGACCCATGGGAATGCGTGAACACTCCAGTGCATACTGCTTCACACAAAAGTAACAGCCCTGGCAGGGGAAGAAGCACATTGTTATTTAGCTAAACAAATGATTAAGATCATGGGGATAAAGACATCCAAAGAGAGAAGAGCACTTCGAATACTTAAACCAGCAGCAAACATGAACCTGAATGTAGTTCAAGCAGAGCTATCTGCAACTCAGTCTGCATTGATCAATACACTACCAAATATCTGCTGCAAATAAAAGCAGCCATCTGAAAGCAGTAAAGCACTTTTGATAATATGCCTTGTCTCAGTACTGGGGAAATTGCCAAGATGACCAAGTGGCCTGTACAATTTGTTCGGGTCTGGGTTTCAGTCTTGCTACAGAATCTTGAACTTCAACACACAGACACATAATGACCTAGTAAACGTTAGCAGGGCTAAGTAGTCTTTGTGTACACTTTCCTAATTTGACTGGAATTACCACCTCACAACAATTCCAGTTGCAGTAAATTAGTATGAACTCGAACAGCATGAACAAAAAAGGTTATGTATGGCCACGGTTGTTATTGACACCCAAAGTGTGTAGTTGATCTTTCAAAATGAAGTAAACATTTTAACCACATTAAACATATTAAACAAGTAGTCAAGAAAGTTTACTATGCTGTAATTGTTTTGAGACACGAGATGACATTTTAAGACCCTTTAATGGAAAGATTTTTGATTTTGCCACCAAAGCCAGAGGTCTCTACTCATCATAAAAATCTACAGATGTTCAATCACCGCAACAACATATGCACCTTTAATTGTTTTGTTAGTTGCTGTCAGAGAGCATACTTTGAACAAGTATTAAGACTTTTTGAAGATGATTGATGTCATAAAAACTAACTATAATTCATTACTGCTATACATTAACACTAAGAGTACTCTCATCCTCATTTCACCTGAAAAGCCAGTTCCATCAGAACAATCCCACCTGGCAGTGCCCTCTGGAGGTGATATGCAGTGGTGCCAGAAGCTGTCATCTGAAAAGTTCGTTTAGAGAACAAGACGATAAGAGCATAGTTGGAAAGTTGAAATGTTTGGTCACCTCTGATTTTTTAGTTGTTTGAAGTAAAGAGCAATTGATACAATTCCCTTTATAAGACATACATTCAAAATGTGACTGGACTAGTTTAATAAATGTTATGTATATTATCTGCTTGGCTAATCTCACTCAACATTTTCTTCCAGTACAGATAACAGAAAACCTCCAGGTTCTTACAAATGTTGGACTATTTCCTGTTCAGGGAGGAGTTTTGTGTCGCACCTCCTGGTTATGAGTTGTTGTTCATCTGTTTACCAAAGTGAAGTAAATTCTTACTCCTCTATTCTGAAGTGGTTGATAAGAATCTCTCTGCTTTTAGTGTATTTGTAAGAAAACTGTCATTTAAGGATATGACAGCAGCTGCTGTTCAGTTATGAAACTTTGAATGTTTGGTTTATCCTGGGGCAAAATAATACCTGCTAGAACCTCCTAGAACCTGCTAGAACCTCCTCAAATTTAACTCAAGGCTCTGCCTGCAGCCCGCAAAGGCTACCACATCTAAACTCCAACTCTATATCATACCACTTCAGTCAGACTGAGTGTTTGCTTGTAGAGTCATTTGGTATTTGGGGTCAAATGTGTGTTCTACAGGTTAGGACCAGTTTGGTTGTGGTTTTTGAAACTACATCTGCATCATTGAGGGGAACACTAACCTTAGGGCTGTCCTCACTCTTCTGCTTTACATAAGAAAAGGACATCCTCCCTTCTGATGACATTGAGTTCAGCATGGCAGCACGGGCCCGGGCAATGCTGTAACAGATTTGGGGGGGGGGGGGTTGATTAAACCAGAGTGGTGCTGGCCAACAGGAGCATGTAGCCAACCCATAAGAGTGAGTCACGGTCTGAACCTAGAAAGTGATAGGACAGGACAGGCATATGGCCTACGTTTGGTCTAGTTACTTAAGTTGCTGCTGCAAGGTCATCGGTCAAATGAGGGCCATAACCTATGTGAAGACTAATGGATGAATGTCGCCCCTGTTGTACAGAGACAGGAAATGATGGGCCTGGTAGAGAGGTGGAAATGGGCTGTTGAGATACATGAACATCCTTTTGCTCAACACACACATGTTAAAGAAATTATGCTGTTAAGGGAACTGAGTGGACCGCATGCTGGAGCCCAGGATGCCTTCTGCTGTGGACGATTATTGAAGCTCAATTAGTCATGCAAACTGATGGTTGGATCAGTATGATGTGACATACGTTCAACTCTAAAAACCTCCTAACATACTTCAAACATAGAGCAAAGCCACATGAAAACAGAATATACAAAAACTAGATAAAATAAATAAAATGAACTTTTATTGCAGACACAGACCTGCGAGCTGGAGACTGAGGTCGGACCTGGACTAGGATGAAGCCCATGCTTTGCAGGTACTGGACATACTGCTGGAGGAAGGTGTTAGAAATCTCCATCATCCATGGTTCTTCCTTCATTCGGCTGGGCAGCATGTCAGCTGAGTCAGTGCTATAGCTCCGATCCCGACTCGATGCTGTGGAGTCACTGGAGCGATGCCGTTTCTGGCACAAATATCACAATTTCAGAAATATTTACACATCAGTTAATATCATTGAAAGACACACTTACGATCTAGCCAACCTGTGCCACTAGCCCATAACTGTCAGCTGACAATAAATACATAATTGCCATCTGTCATTTGTTAACTGAAAGCACTTTACCCTGAACCTGTCAGCGCTGTATGAGGAAAGATGAATATCCACCCTATTATCCCATTCATTCTGCTGCATTACAGTTTCCCCACAGAAAGAGAAGATCATCTGTTGGTGGTGAATCTTCTCAGAGTGTCTGTCTTGTTCCCTGTATATTTGAAGTCATATTTAAAGTCTTCATTGCTGATGTTTAGATGAAACTGTAGCCTTAAGGCACTAATGCCTGCCCGGGTGGGAAATCAAGACCTCGGGGTGGAGTGATGCCTGAACCCGTCATGAGGCGCTGCCAAGGTGGGTAAACTATACATAAAACTACCACCAGCTAACAACATTCCTTCTCCTGATGATGTGGTTCTTCCTCAGCATTAAAAGCTATTCCTAGCTTACTTGGCTCTTTGTTGTTATCTATTGCACTTCCTAAGTATTTGCAGAGGAGAAACAGGGGAAGTAATTTCAAGCTTATTTGTTGCGATTTTTGAAATTTGGAATGGCTGTCCCATGTCACCAGTGTTGTTTGTTTGTGATTTTCATGCGAGACCCCAAGACTGATGGATTGCCTCCTGCAGTTTGGAGGGTTATAGCCAAACTGAAGGAGTTCATTTACCTTTAGATGGACATGTGTGGCATCAGCAGTGACCTGGACATTGTCATGACACTTTTTACATTCTAATGCTAATTTATGGTCTGAGCTGGAGAAAAGATCATCTGGGGGCTACTCCACTGTAACGTCAACTTGGACTCAGAGGAACAGCAAAATCTCACATCTACAAAGATCTGTTGGTTAGGGCAACATGTGGACTTCCTGTAAATTTACCTTTACCAGAGGCTGAACAATCTGCTCCTCTTGGATCTGCTTCCGGAAGATGGGGTCAAAGAGGAGGGGGGTGGCACAGTAGTGGACCAGCCTGGACGACTGCTTCAGGGTCTCCAAATCTATCCACTGTTCACACATCAATGGTTATTGTCACTAAAATTCAAGATGATGGTGCTGCAGACATGCTCTCCAATATCAAAATGTTTTATATCAGTTTAAGATGTGCATACAGTACATTTTAGTGTTTGGCATTGAAATATACCTCAAAAAGGTGAACACAAGCTAGGACACAGGTTTGTAAAAACTTGGCAAACTCTACTTCCTAAAAGGCCATGCAAAGCATCTTGATTGTGTGTAAACCGTCTTTTTGAAATCTGTGATTCCTGGACTGCCAGTGCTTTGCAAGTCAATTTTTTTAAATATAATGTTTGTTATACTGCCTGTTAGTGACCACAGAGCCTATTAGTGAGTGGTGTGTATGTGCTGTTTTCAATATTAAATCAAATGTGAATTTAAGTACATTTAATTGAATTGGCCATTTAAAGCGCTGTTAGATGTACAGTATTGTGTACTCATGTAGCAACATGGCTCGTATTTCAGTGATCGTTTGGTGCTACATTATTACTAGTAACTGTGTCGTGTGCAAAACTGCCTCAGTTTTGGGCACCCAGTAAAATATTTAAGAGAATCTGATGTTTTATGGCAAGAGCAGAAGAAACTGCAGGTTTCAAAGCAATATTCAAAAAGATTTAAGCAGACGAAGCAGCAACAATATTGACTGCACCTGCGTTTTGGAGTCAGGTTTTCAAAAAGATAATTTTTAGGGTTTCAGATCTGAAATTGTTCAGTTAATGTAAAAACATTGTTTTTGTCACAATGAACTGAGAGCACAACACATCACAAAGCATATTTAATAGTAATGTGATTTCATGTGGTGTTGTTGTTTGGACTTACTGAAATGGGCATGTTGGACTGTGCTGACCTCTGCTGCCAAGTCACAAACAGGTTCTCTATCTTCATCTGCTTCTCCAGCTCTGTCAGCACAAAGTCAAAGTCATTGACACTCCTCTTTTGATGGATTTAGTGGACACAAAATTTATAGTTATCATTATTATTAGTATTAGCGAAAGTCGAAGTAGTAACAGAATTAACCTCTCCGCTCTGCAGCCTTTATGTCCAAGAGCTGGCCGCCATGCCGGGCCACCACATCTCCTTCCATCAAGGGTCGGATGCTGCAGATGTCTCTCAGGGCTTCATCAAAGGGAAGGAGCTCAGAGGGGAAGTGTAGTGGAGCGAGACTTCTGCCAGAGCTGCCAAGCCTGCTCTGCTCTTTACTGGGCTGAGGGGGAACTGCACTACGCAATAATGCATCAGGTTCCATGGTGGGGCCAAGGAAAGGGTTCGGATTCTTAAAAGAAAAAAGTAGAAACTCTGGTGAAAAAAGAATGGCAAATGGTGTCTACAGTATAACATCTTAAGCACTTGACTGCTACAGATCCCTCACTCATTGGCATGACTTGCAGCTATGACCACAGGACGAATATGCCCTGTTCGGTTTTCTGTATTATCTCATTGTACATTGCATTTTCACTGCACTGTAAATTAATGTGGATTAGCATCATTACTAGATACTTAATCTTCAAAATGTGCGTGTCCTTTCTGCTGTTGAGAGAAACTTTTGGGCAAGTTTGCTTGATGGAGCAGTTTAGGGACCAGATGCCCCAGTGTGACAGAGCTGGCTGCTGTATGCCCACAGGCTGGACGGTCAAACTGTCCACTGGCGCTCCCTCTGTTTCTCATCAAGAGAATGACAGATGAAGCTCTGTTCAGGCAAATTTTCTGCAACTCTGACTGCCTTCTGTCCAAACTTATTAATAATGCAGCAATGAAGAGCTGGGCCATTGGAGGGAAAGTAACAGGCACTTCTTTCAATTCATGTTTTGTAATTGGCCCTGGGGGGGCACTGTAAATTTGCTGCTCTAATAAATCCTTCTTTCCTCCTGTTACACTCAACAGTGTAAAAAAAAAAAAAACTGTTCATGTAAATTTTCTGTGGTTTTTTTCCCCCCTTTGCTTATCAGCATCACTGTTATTAGATTGAAATGGTAGTTGGGTCATACAACAAAAATTGGGATGTTATTACAATGCTGAAAGCAGCTACTTTGTTAATTACTAGTTAATTCAGACATGAGCATCATTCATTTAATCAGCATTTTGCTCATATACATACCTGTGACTGCTGCTGAAAACGTAGAATTTTACATACATGGGATAAATAAACTGCTAGCTGATCAGTGTTAGTTTGTTTGTTAGGTTTTTTTTTTTGTCCACACATACAAGATCTTCCAAGTTTTCATTCAATCGTATTATTAAAACCAAAAAAAACAGGCTCTTCATAAAGAATCTGGGCCCACTTTTTCCTCGTTGGTTAATTCAAGCTTGCTCTGCCTCAAATTCATAATTTCTCAGCGTTCACCCTAGAGCATGTGCTGAGTCCATACTGCATGTAACATTTTTGCAACACTCAAGCTGACTCCCTGCTTCTGAACAACACTATTACTGATTTGATGAATAAAAATTAAACAAAATACTGTACTATTTAACTGATGTCTTACATGGATGTCTGATCTCAGATTAAGCAGCAGCATGTTTTCAAACAATGAGAGAAAAACATTTTACTTCCTAAAATGCCAAAAATAAAACTGTTATTTGACTAGACATTACTAAGGAGTGCTTTTAAAAATGCTTCTTCTACCTACACAGATCGACCATAGCATTATAACCGCTGACAGGGGAAAGGAACGTTGATTATTTCCTTACAGAGGCACCTGTGAGAGGGTGGGTGGAAAAATGGAAACGCATAAGGTTGTGAGCAGCTTTGAAGCTGAATTGTGATGGCTTGATGACTGAGTCTGCGCATCTCCACTGCATCACTTGTTGCCAGTCTGTATTGAAATGTGGGTTGCGGGGGTGATCAGTGTTATTGGCAATTGTCTGTGTAAGGTGGGTGACAGAGCTGTGGTTCAGTTCTGACAGGTTTGGTGTGGGGAGGCAGACTATTTTGGATTCAGTGCACATGATTCTGGTAAGGTTATACATCCAGACCTCTGCTCCAGAGATGAGGATAAACAGAAAATGATCCATGTTATGTTTTATGTTTATGTTTTGAAAAATAAAGCCGTTGAAGTGACAGGGCTCTTTGTACCCTGATTTGTAGGGTAAATATAATTATATATTTAACACAGGAGATTTAACACCAACAGCTTGCTGGAGCTGAAAGCAGAAATTAGGCCTAAATAATCAACAATCTTTCATGTTGCTGCAGTGACATGACAATAGGGAGGAATTAACTGTCAGCCTCTGCCCAGCAGTATCTCCATTTCTAATGTTTCTTCAGAACACTTGCTGTTTTCACAATATCTAGTCATGGTTTTCAGTTAAATGAATTGAATTCATGGTTTATTATCACTAAAACTTATACAAGCATCAATCAAAGCACTGGCAGAGGATTAAAGAATCAATTACTGAGCAGTAATTGGTCAGTGGCACAACCATTTTACATCCTGCCAGGAGCTCTGTCATCGCCTCTACCTGCTTGGAGTCCATTTCGTGGAGGGGTGCATCAGGGAAGCAGTGGTGATGGAAAAGGCCCATTTTCTGGTTGAGCAAGCAGTGAGCAACATGAGCCCTCGCATTCTGCCATTTAACAAGGCGCACCAGCTCACGATTCAGAGAGGCACCCAGGTCCACAGACCAATTGTAGCTGTACAGAGTCACCTAAAAGAAAAGATAGCTGTAAACACAACAAGTCAAAAATCTGCCACAGCGTCACTGAAAACAAATATACTTTAAGAGTATCACTGCTTCACCCCCACGAAGACAAGGTTTAAGTGCTGAAACTATAGTTAAAGTATTAGCATTTTACGCTCATTGAGGACTGGAGACTGGGGAGGCCACTGATGTTTACTGAACACGCCATGATGTCCAGGAAGCAGTTTGAGTTGAGCTTATCAGTTCCAGACAGACTATTAATTTTCTGCTGACCTCTCTCATCAACAAGGTGCTTCCACCAGAGAGCCATCGCAATCCTAACCAAACCTATTTAACTACTGATCCATACAGATACTGCCCTCTCCCCTAGACAGCTGTCCAAACCTGTGACTTTTTTGACCATTGAATAAACAAGCAGAGCAATAAGGAGAGAGCCTCTTCTGCATTTAATTCTACTAAAAATCAAGTGGCAGAGAATTCATCTCAGATGAAGTCAAACAGGGTGTTTGACGTTATTCTCTTTGCCTGAGGCATATTTACAGTACGGAAACTTCCATGTGTCATGTCACCTTTTATCCAGGATGCTGATAAAAAGGAACCTCTGGCGGGGAGCCAGTCCTGCCCCAGCCTGGGTAGGACTGAATGGATCACTTTGCTCCAGAGCCTCAAAACGCTGGAAGCCTTTATGAGCTGAGCATAAGAGAGAGACTGAGTTAGATAATGAAATATCCAACATCAAGCAGCCTACTGTGGCCAGTGCCTTATTTGTACCATCAGTATAGTCCAATCCAGTATAATCAATAAAGAGCAGCAGGCCATAAAGTCATGTTTCACTGGGAGGTGCTTTTCACATTTATTGAAAAATACTCAGTGGGTCTTTAAGCCCTTAAACCAAATGGAATTAATTACATAAGGACTCTCAAAGGCTTTCCAAGGCTTGGCAGGAAATAGATGATGAAACGTTTGGAAGAAACAAACACAAATATTCATTGCATTAAGGTTCTACGGATCCCAGTGTCTATACATGTGTTCATGAAATTTGTTGTTAGCTGGAATGAAAGAGATAAAAGATGAGAAAAGTCAGAGATGATAATATTTGCGCTTTGATAAGATCTAATCCTAACCCTACCTTCACTAAAACAAATAATATTGTTAGGGTAAATTACACTAGGATGCACATTGTTTTGTTTGGTTTGTCAGTGTTAACATATTTTACATTCAGTTTGGGCTCTGTTTTCATGCAGTGTGCGGCACAAAGTGCAGTGCTGTACTGGAAGAGTGCTCTTTGCCATGCAAGTACATTGTACATTTCATGTACACACATGAAAGGAGATGTAACAAAGAAGCTCAGAGAAACAATCAAATGCTTAAAGGAGTCATTGGAACTGGTTTGAATATTTGTTTGTGAGTCAACTACCCAGAGATCATGAAGCATGAAGTGCTTCAAGATTCTAGCTCCTGAATCTAAAACAGACCACTGGAAAACTCCCTAACCCTAACCCAGCAACAGCCAAACAGGATTCTCCTGTCCAACTTGCAGCCAAATTAAATTTTAAGTAGCAACAGCTAATAAAACCTACTTCAGGTGGCACTGCTCATTTTAAAATGACGGTTAGCACCATGTTAATATGAGGAAAGGTTTTAAGGGGCTCTGCAAATCTTGATATTCTGTGTGTGTGTGTTAGTATCACCAAATAACACACACACTCAATGACCCTCATTTATCATCAAACATAAAAGGCGCAGGCCTGTGCATAAATATCTCATCAAGCTCAGTGTCAGAACAAATGTGTGTTGATAAATGTGGGGTTTGAAAACCATTGTAGGTTAGATCAGCTCACCCTTAAATATTCTCTGTTCACCCCTCACATTTACGACGTGGAACAGCAGAATGCAGCACAGAAAGGGAAACTTCCCAAGACTGAAATTGAGATACCAACATCAGAGATGGAATCAAATAAAAAAGTATTGTTTGGCAGTTTGGGAGTGAAAAGTGGCCTACAGGGGCTTCAGAAGAATGAAGAGATCCTTCTTGTCCCTGAGAACTCTGTTAAGTCTGTATGTGTAATGTTCTTCCAAAAGAAGATCTGCTGTGCTTGAAATCGGATCATTGTTGAAGCTCTTGTTTCCTTGGGGACTGAAGGCTCAGGACTATCAAACTGGATATTGGTTACCCTGCCAATGAACTCTGTGCATTTGGTCTTATGTCACCAATGAAACCCGCTGATTACAAAATACAGGCTAATCAAAATGAATTATAAGAATGATGATTATTCTAAGCTGTCCTACATATTTGTGTGAAAAATATGTTGAGATATGATCTGATATTAATCAGATTTTACTGTGCTGCACCGCAAGTCCCTGTTGGCTCACATTTAACCCTAAACCTCACGTCCAAATTGATAACTGTCAAGCTTTAAGTAGGAATGACCGTCCGCTCCATTTAAGACTGTTTACGCCAATTTTCTTTCATTAGTTTGTCTGATAAACGAGGGCTAACATGCTCACAGATATATCTTACTGCAGTCCAAAGGCAAGTCCAGCTTGTGGTACCAATAATCCCATATTTCATGTTATCCCTTGTAGGCAATGTGCACACTCAATACCCAATATTTTCAACACGTTAACTGGTTGAACTATAACCAAATACACCCCTAAAATCACCTTAAGCACTCCACTTTAAGCTTGACACCATTCACAGAAACAGGGCCCGATGTCTTTGATTGATGGGAAACACTGTGTGCTTCTTTGTGTGTTCATTTTTAAATGATGTTATCTGTTTACTCGCACGCACAATAAATAAAAAAGCACTCTGCGTCTCTGCAAAAAACAGTGATTTCAAACATCCCGTCAACATTAAAGTTTCAAGCTTCGAGGCAAACTTACGTGTGAACCTATTTAGCACTGGTGTGTTTTCCTCATCTGAACTGTCTTCTGTAGGCAGACAGAGATGGTACAAACAGCAAGGCAGCATGGACAGTGAAAAGGCAGCAACAAACTGATGTAAGCACACACTGGCATAATGAGACAGGTATGTTAGATAGCTAGCATGGACAGAGAAACAGAATTAAAAAGCAGTGATGACAAAGCCTTGACACAAAACACTTTTTTTTTTTTTTACACTACACACAGGCGTTACACACACTACAAACACAGGAACACACTGCTAAGAGTCCGTACACGGCCATACCCTAATAACACATTGTTTTAACTTTTTCTCTACTTCAGTGAAGCGGTCTACTGAATATTACGATGCATACAGAAATGAAGTTACTTCTGCTGCCGGGGTTTCAAAGTATCTGGTGCATCGACATGGTTTAGAAACTGGCTGAGCTATGCCAAATATTGGTGAAGTGACATGCAAAGAAAAGAAAACATGTAGTTTTGTGAGGTACGAATCAGAGAAAGCATTGTTTTTTTGTTTTGTTTTTTTTTATCAAACATTTTAAAACCAGCCACTGTGCTGCTAATGGTGATTAAATTAGAGGTTACTGCAGATGGACCTTCTTCCATCATCATCAGTAAGTACTGTGAATGTACAGGCCAGAAGACCTATGCTGCATGCCATTCCCCACTCTCTCTCTCCCTCCCTACTTCTTGTCACTTACTGTCATTGGAATAAAGGCACAGTCCAAAAAATAATACTAGAATTTACTATTTAAGGAGAAAATTTGCCTACCAAGAACGTGTATATTCAATTAGTCACTGCAGTGACTAATTTAGTATACATGGCCCCTTTTTTTTGCTTATTTGTTCGCATCTGCAGCTGAGATGAAAGAGAGCGTGTTTTCTGTACAGTCCAGGATCGTTTCTGATTGTGTATGTGACATAAGTCTACTCTAAAAGCCGAAGATGCTTTATTTTACAGATTGTAACCTCTATCCTCTCATCCTAATACGGTGTCTTCTTGTTTTAAAAACCAAGATGGCAATGGCAATAACTCTAACCAATGAGTGATCTCTTTGGTATTCCAATTGGTTTGAACCCCGTTTTTTTTACCCTGAGCAAGTGATTTCAGCTAGTTTGATACCAAAGAGATATATATATATATATATATAGTTTTTTTTTTTAAATCACAAAGACTTCACACCTTCCCCTCAGATTTGCCCCAAGAGCATGTACGCTTTACTGGAAATTGAAATTAATCCCACAGTGGGAAAATTCAATGTTAAATGAGCAAGGAAATTGAGGAGGAAAAAAAAACAGCTAATTATTAAATATGGTAAACAGTTTGTCGTATTTGTCTCCCTCCTGCCGTGGGTTGGGCTGCAAATATTTTAGCAATCCTCTTCTCAAATCAATGACTGAAATAATGTTATAAGCTTTATGAAGATTGGTCAAATTATTAATGATTTATAACCACTTATCATCAAAGCCTGATATTTTATTTATTGGGGGTAGCTAGGTTTTCCAAATTATCTTTTTTTGTCTATTTATTATTATTTTTTTTTTTATCATATGCAATCTAGCAACTGGAAATAAAATAAAGGGTTAAAAACCTGACTGGCTACTGATCATGATCATGTTGCATTATCAGTGATTAATCATTTACTGTGTATACTAAACAGGCTTGCAATCACTGCAAAGGATAAGCATCAACACAGCTGGTGAATAGTTTCAGCAGTTACCTTGCTCTGTGCTACAATGCCACTGATGGAAGTTGCGGCCAATCAGAATGAAGCTCCTTGTAGCCTCTGGAGGGTGGCTGAAGTTCTGTACATTAGCAAATGGTACAAATAACTCTCCAGATGGGGGGCAGCTGAAAAGAATGAATAGATGGAGATAACTTTTATGGTGCTTTGCAATTCCCAGAGTTGTATCACAGTATTGGTCTGAATTATGATGTTGTTGACTCAACGTCTGGTCAGTCTGGTCTGAATATGACTGTGGTCAGACATGTGCTACATCAGCCAATCCAGGAATTATTATCTGACAATCAATAATAATAATCTTGATAAGATTAATGTCTTTTTTCAATTGGCATGTGAGATTATAGGTTTCATTTTAGAGAGTCTTCATATTGTTTGAGCATGAGTGAATAACTTTAGTGATAGTTTGAAGCTTAGGTTCATATCAAAGTATACAGTTAGCAGTTTTTTGCAATGGATGAATTTCACTTTGGAAAACCAAAAGTAGTTATTGAGTCTGGTGGATTTTAGTTGTAAGGTATTTTGAGCCACTTTACAGTTAATACATTAAGACAGTGTAAGACAGTGGCTTTTCTATGGCAGCTTCTATTTTCTATGGGGGGGCAGTAGAGCTGAGGATAGTCTACTCCTTTTTTTTTTTTTTTTTTTTTTAAATATCTGATAATTCTAGAGGAAGACCAACTCCTTAAATTTTTTATTGTCTTGGTTAAAGCCAAATTGAGTAGCTGAATTTTTAGTTAAGACAACAATAGACAGGGGAGTTAAAATTTAAATGAACACTATGTGACATGGCAAGATCATTGACAGCTGTGCAATAATCAACATCAATAAAAAGTATCACAATTGTGATGAACATTCAAATTTCTCAGAGATAAACATCACAATACACAAAATTATCAATCATTTTTAACCAAACACAAAAAGCTCACCTTGTCTTTTCAAATGCCTTCACAGTTGTATCACTGGCCAGGGAACTGACCAAACTGACGATCTCTGTTATGATGGAAGGCAGCAGGAAGTTTGAGGCAATTTCAGTTGTGCATTGCTGAATGGAGGGGCACCCTGTTCACCAGCCGTCCAGTCAGAGTGGCACGAACAGACGTAAAAAAAAAAAAAAAAAAAGAGAGAGGAATGTCAGTTATGATCCAAATCTCTCAATGTAAGTAGATGCAGTCTCTCTGTGCTCTGTGCTCATGCCACATTTCCGCTCTTTATTGTTCTTAAGAATTGCTTTTTTGTAATTTTTGTAAGTAATGTGCACTATTAAATAAAAATTGTTTTTTTTCAGTTGAATTTAAGTGCAAGGGCTTTAAACATCATTTTCAGCTTCATGTGTCTTGCAGACTGCAGTCAAATGCAGTCTTTATGTCACTGATGTGATTTTTTACGGTTATGATTCACATATTTTATTTTCTATACATGAACAATCTTGAAAATCTCTGCAGAATTACCTCTCAGGATTACATAAAACAGCACTTACCAAGTTTAGCCATGAAAGTGATCCATGGCTGGCAGGTAACATGATAGATCGGATGAAGAGTGCCCACATCTCCCTCCTCCAGATGAGACACCTGCCTCCTACTCAGCCGCAAAAAAGCCACAATGCATTACGGTGTCACTCACACTCACAAAGAAATCAGTGCTGACAACATGTTCAGATGATTATTACAACCTTTACAGGTTTGTTGAATATTAGTTTCCTCCAGCTAATATTGGTGTTCAGATTCATTTATGTGGATGATGCTGTTAAGTCAACAGCGTCTAGAAAACTAAATATAAACTACTGTGTGCATATCTGATAAATATAACATATATATAGACCATAATGCATGTAAATTTTCATATAAAGGACCTTTTAAAACAATAACAGAAGCTTTACAATAAAAGAGGAAATAACTATCCCTGCACACAGTTATCAGAGACCATGCAACAAGGGCAGTTTGTCTGTATTTCAGGTGGAGACCCAATTATATAAATCAAATGATTTTAATTCAAAAGTTACTTGTTGTTTTTGCTTTTCATTTCCCACTATGCCCTTAATTTCTCCAAACCTACTGATGAAAATATCTTGCCTTTCATTTAATGAATTAAAACTGCTATGCTAGAAGCCCCGCCTTCTGGAGATCTGCCCATGTTCCCGATTTGCCAGATACAAATAAAGCCACTCTTTGTATGTTCACACACTGATATCTAGACAGGACAAACCTCAGTTTAGTTTCACTGTGTGGATAATCAGCATTGCAGGACTGACAATCGTGACTGAGATGTCAAGTTATGTGAAACTGGATAACTGGAGCATTTCTTGGGTGTGTTAATCCTGCTTTGTGGAACAGGCCCCAGGTAACAAGTTCAGAGTTCCCTCATACCACAACAAGGCTTTGGAGTCGCATTAGTAACAATTCTGGAAAGGGACATTACTGTTGCAGTTTAATTTGTATCCCACCTCTGGGCCTGCTCCAGCTCAATAGCAACAGCTTTCTCCTGGCTCCACTGCTGTTTTATGGTCTCTGTCTTGTGTCTTCTTCGTGCTGCTCGGCCCTCCTCACCTTTCTCTTGCACTATGTCATCAGTGGTCTTTGGGCTCCCAAGCTCCGATGAGTCTGCTTTACTCTACAAGGACAAAGAGGAATTAATTTAGCGCTGAGGATGGGAGGAAAAACCCAGGTCTTGTCTGAGGACTGATGACAAACATGCGATCTTAAAGCTTCTGTTAATGAGATTAAATGAGATTTAAAAAAATAATAAATAGAATAGCAGTGCACAAATGATTTCTTGGTAAAGCTATAATGGAGAAACTGTGTCCTGAGCATAGAGGGAAGCCACACCCTCTCTGTTATAATATTCATAACAGGACATGAGATATTTAGATCAGGTGAATTAGAAAAACCTCAAGGTGTATTTGCTATCCCTGGGTGGCCATTTAATTTGCTTCCAGCAGTAAAAAAAATACTAAACACATTACAGAACATCATTAACAGGCTTGATAGCAGCAGGACTGAATGACCTTCTGAGCCTGTTTGTTCTGCACTGTGGCAGTTTGAATCTGCACACTCATGGTAACAACACAAATTCCCACCACATGGGATGGCTTGGATCTGCCAAAACCAATCCTGTTTGACAGAAAGTGACCAGTGCCAACAGATAAAGACTTCATCTTGTCTTTAGAATTCATTCAATCCAATTATAGAACCCTATGTAATAAAATATAGAAATGCATCTTATGTAAGGTTTCACATTGACAGTTTTACAGGAACTAACCAGTATGTCCCAGAAACTCCGGCGTGTGCTCTTGCCAGTGGGTGTGGTGGACTCAGGTGTGCTGGTCCCTGTCATGGGAGAGGTCCCCAGATTTTGGGTGAAGGTGATAGGAGAAGGGCTGGTTTTAGAAACCTTTGGGCCACTGTGGTGCCTGATGCTGTCCTTCACTTCTTTCACCTCAGGCAAAGGATTCAACAGACCTAAAGACACAATTCACAAAAAACAAGAAGATCATTTTTTGCAAACAGCTCCTTCATCTTTCAATTTTTTTTCTTCTCAAATAAGAAGCTGATATCTAAAGTTAAGCAGCTGCAGATTAGGGTTGCACAGATTGCCGTTTTCAGATCTCTATACTCTAAGTTGGGTTTGGCCAGATAAACTGGTGACTTGAAAATTCATTATGCATGTACAAATTCAAAAAACGCAAACGCCAACTCCATCCCCAGAATCAGCAGTCCTGTCAGTAGGGTCAGTAGAACAGCACCAGAGCTACTCGTCAGTGGTTTTTATTTCACTGTTGATGTGCAGCCCAGAATCAAAAAGCTCTCCGTAACATTGTGACTCTGATTTGTGTTATTTGGGTTATTTGTGGTAACAGAAGAATATCTGTGGGCTGGACAAAGGATATGCACTACAAATAATCCAATAACACATAGACACACATTTTACTTCTGGCACAAAACACCACATTGTTCAAACAAATATTCAGCTACATCTACAGTGGTGGCACGTAAACATTAAAATATAAATATAAATTCACCAATGGCGGACAGTTTTACATTATATTGTTGTGTATATGCTGCTAATAATCACCAAATAATGCAAACAGGAAGATTAACAAAGAAACATCTGAAAAAACTCACCTTTACTCTCCTCTTTCTGCACTTTGATAGCTGGGCACAGCACACCCAGACAAAGAGGATTGGCAAAACTTTCAGCTCCATGGACAACATCACAGATGTGCGTGGCGCAGCGCCCCCTGCAGTTTATCACTGAGCTGTAAGGGGCTGACATTACCTTGTTCCCAGATCTCAAAGTGCACATACAGCTGTGGCTCTGTTCAGAGACAGAACAGATACCACAGGACTTAGTTTGTTTTAACAGTATTGTTTTATATCACAAAGTCCAGTATAACAAAGACCTTGATGCAGTTACCTGAGCTGACAGGGATGGAGTCCACTTTAACCACAGTGGTCAGCTCCTCAAAATGGTCTGAGTGAAGGAGGGTTACGCAGTTCTCTGACTGCAGTGTGGCACAGTCCTGAACCTGAAGGGGGTGACCTTGAGCATCCAAAAATGAGAGGGCGATGCAGGCGATCCCTAAGAGAACAGGAGATCTTTTGTAGAGCCTTCAAAACTGAAATATATTTCACACAACAGGTTTTAATTATTGCTCCGCAGTCCCACAGCATTTGCCTTCCTTCACAATAAGATATATAAAAAATATTAATCCCATGTATCAATAGCGTTAAAATATATAACATAACATTTATTAATCTACACAATGAGTGAGCAGCAAAATGCATGGAGTGGGTGTATGTCAAATCAAATTAAATCAAACCAAATCATAACAAAGTTACATCAAGGCACTTTACATATAGAGCAGGTCTAGACCAAACTCTTTATAAAATTATTTTAAGAGACCCAACAGATCACCTGATGAGCAAGCACTTGGCGACAGCGGCAAGGAAAAACTTCCTTCCTTCCATATGTGTTCAAGTAACACTAGTAGTCCTCTTACACTCAAGCTGCTGCTATCCGCGCGCGCACACAAACACACAAGATTACCTTTGCCACCTGTCCCCTGCCCCCCAGGTTTGTTGTAGAGATAGGTATCTCCATCAGCCAAGTCACTTTTTAAATGAAAGTTGTGCTGCAATCAGAGCAAGAGAGGGAATCAGCTCATGGAATCTCTTATCACAGATCACAGCATTTAGTGATTTTTGCCTGTGCCACAGTACTACAGGACAAAGTCACTCGCTGTTTTTCTCATCTTCTACAAGTAGTTGTTTTTTTGTTTTGTTTTGTTTTTTAATCCCTAATGACTTTAAAAAGAACACTTTGTGACTGTCAGTAATCATGCAAATGGAAGATGCTTTTTTGACACGTTAACAAATCAGTAATAGTTGAAATGTTTTTTGTCCTTTATCCTTTCGAAATGGCTCACAGTTAAGCCTGATGTCAGCTTTCATGATACGTAGGCAGCTCAGTGAGAACATTACATTTAGGCTTAACACAGACTCCATTGTTTTTTATGTAAAGCAAGTGACAACCAAAATGAACTTTGGAGGTGTAGTATAATTTAGAGACATGAGCGCTCTTTCCCCTGTCATCTGTCATGGTTGTTTAAGGAGCATCTTCTCATCTGCAAAATCTCATCAGCAAGAAGTGTCTATAAAGTGTTCCATTCTTGAGTCAATAAACAATGATCTTGAGCATTTCATTTTGAATATGTCTAAACCAATAGTTTATCACGTGATTATTCCCCTGTTGTCCATGTTTCTTGCCCAGCTGACTTTTTTCTTTGGCGAGTACATTGCTATCATAAGTGACAGATTTCAAAATAAGTTGAATTAAATACAGTTATCCTTTAAAGACAGGTAAACAATAGGTTTTGGTCTTCTTTTCTGGGCATTTAGTAAAACACATGTCAAATCCACCTTACAGTCAGCACATATTATCCCATGTTCTGACAGATGTAAAACTGGGTCATACCTTGAAATGATGTGCAGTGTTTGTGTCCGTGTACTTGGGTACATGCAGGAAGATAAGGAGATTCTGCCTGAGGTAGTGAGCCACGGCAGGCAGCCAGGGCAGACAGTGCTTGGGGAGGCTGAAGTTCATCACCTCAGTGGCTTGAGATCCTGATGGCTGGATGAACTGAACGCAACATACAAGGCTTTTATTCAAAGGCATTTCCCTTGCTGCATACAAGTGGGAAAAAGCCCACAAGTCAACCAGCGTACACAAATGGTTCTTTGCACACTGACATCTCAGACCCACTAACAAACCCCCAGAAAATCCAAAAAGACATTGCATCTGGAAAAATTAAAACTCCCTTCCACTCAGTGTTTACCTCCACATCAGCCGGAGTCAGTTTACAATTTCTGACAAGCATAACAGTGATAATGTCCAGCGTGGTCTCATCCAGGCGCTTCCTCAGAACCTTCACCAACTCATCTGTGATCTCTTGGCCTGAACAACAACAAAAATATCCCAAAAACTCTGTGGGCCATTCTCCAAATACATTCACCTTTTGAGATTTTTTTATGGTGGTTCAACAGACTGTGGAGATTTTCTCATTGGTAAACTCTGTCCCTTAGTTGAACCCACACTGATAAAGTGAAGGAGGCTGGAGTTCCAGGGTATCTTTGTCCCTTAGATGCTCTCATACCTGAGATAAAGGGCAGCCAGTGTGGGGGGTTGCAGGGGCCAGAGAGTTAGTGCAGGGCTGAGTTTTTCTTTGTTTTTTTTTTGGGTTTTTTATTTATTTTCTTTAGTTATTTTTTTGTTTTCCTGCTCCAGGTAGTCAGGCTCCAATAGTAAATAAATACACCTGGATTGCATAACTGGCTGTGCCTTCATTTATTGGGCCTCACCTGCTCTTGTTGTACATTGAAATTGACCTTTCAAATTTGAATTGATTATCAGACCATTATGGACTGATAACCTTACCTGCACTTCCCACTCCATGCACCAGCAGGAGGATGTGCTTGTCCACTTGTCCAACTGGCCGAGCACCCTCCAGAGAAGACTTGGATCCCTGAAGACATTGACATCAACAACAATTTTGAAAATGTATTCTGACATCACTACTAATTTGGATGCATAATTAAGCAGACTCAAACAGACTAATTAAGCAGGCATCATCATGTAGCGAACCACTCCATCAGTTTAGGCTTAAAAACTTGTTTCCAGTTGAAATGCAAGGTTCTTCTTTGCTTAGTTAAATCAAGTTGGTGACCTTTTTGGCAAAATAGTGTTTATATGAAGGAAAAAAAAGCATGAGAATCAGTTTTCTTCAGATTCAAGGTTATCATATACACAAATAGCTAAACTAAATAGGGAAACTTAACCTTCTAAGCAACTGACCAGGTGATAGTTATGTTTGTTGTGTTTATGCTTGTCAGAACCTCTTAGAATTGTCACTGATAGTTACAAATTGCTGGTTTTGTTACTTTGTATTTGTTGACTTTTTCTCTGTATTAATATTCAGATTACCAATGATGATTCTTTGAAATATTCCATGAAATGACAGACACATCAAGAGTCTGTATATCTGGATGTCTCCTGCAACTGGGACTGGGACATCAAATATTTCATCCATGTTTCAATTGATTTGTTTGATTTGACTTAAGTTCTTTTTTTTTCTCCAAAGCATAGAAAACTCAGACTTTTGATTTGGCCTCACACTTCTACATACTATTGCTTTTTTTCTTTATGTGTGTGTGTGTGTGTGTGTGTGTGAAAAGAATTATACATGCGTATACATATAGATAGCATAGATAATTTTAGTTCGTTTTTGACCTTATCTTCAGTTAATTCTGAACTTCACTTGTCAATATGAATAATCATTTACAAACTGGCTCCTGCAAATGTTCACTAACCACAAGGTCCTCAGAAAATGATGGCTCTTGACTCCTAAAAAGCCCAATAGAGCGAGTCATGTGGAGGTTTCCGTCCATGTCAGAGTACTTCCCTGTTAGAGATGTTTCACAAAGTCTGTAAAGTGGAAAATGTAAACAGAAGAATAAGAACACAGTTATGTGCTTCTAATAATTTGAAAACAATGTCATTTTTTTATCAGTTTTATGAAACATCACCAATCCAGAAGAAAAACCTTTCTTAAAAATGAAGTCTGACCTTAGGTAGAAGACTGATTTTGTTGTTCTCTCCTGGTAAACAAACATATTTTTCCTGTTGACCACACAGAACGAATTGAGGACCGAGCGCAGGGCCTGGATGGCTACGAAAGAGTGAGAAGGCATATAAACAATATTAGTATATTTGCAAAACACATCTATTGGTTTTCGTGTGACCATTACTGTTTTGGAGAGAAAAAGCCACAGCTCTGCTTTATAAATATAATAATCTGAATGATGCCTAATGTGAATATAAAAAAATTAAATAGTATTAGTGGCCGAGGAGTAACTTCCAGCACTGAAAAGACTAGATTCCTAAAAAGTATTAACTATGATTATTTTCTAAAATACGATGCATTCATCTTATATATCAGTACAGAAATAATCTCATGTTTATTTAGCAAAGTGTTAATCTTCAGAGACACATCTGTTGCTGTCACACATCCAGGGTACCAGGCTGAGTAATAGAGTCTATCATTCTTAAACAGAAACTTCTTTTTTTTTTTAAATCAACAACTCACCCCTGGACACCCCCATGTTGGGTCCTATCTTGAGGCGTGGGTGAACGTGAATTATTGTGCTCCACACTACATCACAGGCAAAATGTCCAGGGATGAACTGCATGGTTGCTGCTAGGTAATCTCTGGCCTGGTAGCTCTCCTCAGTGTTGTAATCTGTCTCACCAGGAAAAAAAAAAGAATCTATCATCAAAAGGGGGAGCAGATACTTACAAACACAGATACAAAGGATAGCTGTGGGATTAGTGAAGAAATTAAAAGGTCTGTTCATTGGAATTAGTCTTTCCCCTTCAAACATTTGAGTTGGGCTGCACACAAATCTCAAAAACACAACTCTCACAATCAAACCACTAAACACTTTTTCTCCTGACGTACCATCAGAGTTGTGGAGCCTCTGTCTGTATTGAGACTCATTCTTCCAGATGTCTTCCTCACTCTCAGCCACCAGCAGAGAGTTACACACGTGGCTATCATGTAGATCCTGCAGCAGCATACGCTACACACACACACACACACAAACACACAAAAACAAATTTCATGCCTGTGTAGCTTGACAAGTGAAATCTAACTGTTTTATCAGAGCAATGAGTCTGGATGCTTTGATGTACATGTCCATGTCCAATTCTAACTTGTCATAAGACAACTATGGTATTCAATTTGTATGATTTTATAAAAACATTTGTAGTACTCAGAAAGGAAATCTTTCTGATGTCCTGCTAAAGCTGCAGTATTCACCTGATTGACTATCCTGCAGAATTCTCCAATTTTCCTGACCACCAGCTGATGCAGCTGCAAGTATTCAGGCAGCTCCTGCTCTTCCTCCTTCTTCAACTCCTCAGCACTGCCATCCTTTCTTTCATTGAAGCCCCTTGGAAAATATGATAAATTATATGAAACAAATGGATCCAATCACAGCAACAGTTGAGAACCTTAGTATGACTTCATTTATAGTACCTAAAACATTCATGTTAGCAAGATCACATTTTTCCCTTCAGACTGAGTCACACAACTGTTTCCACCAATGTGAACGCAATGGTCTGATTAAATATGATGCAACTTTTTTTTTACTTCTCAACCTAAAAGTGACATCTGAAAGTGTTAGAATGCTCAGAAATGCTGGATAACTTTGAGCTGTAGGATGGCATCAGATTTATGTCATAAGTTGCAAAATGCTCCAGAGGAAATTATTTTATGTCACACATTAACTGCTGCATGACGTAAGTGCTTGTGCACAAATTCGACTACTGTGCTGTGCTGGCAACTGTGGGTGAGTAACAAAACATCAACACCAGAGACTGAGGCAAGCACAAGCGAATTTATGATTGGTCACTTTCAAGGTGACCACATCTACCGGACCTCCTTGCACCTTGACTGAGGGCTTGCTATTGCAATAACTGAGTCTTGAGAACACGTTTGGCGTTTGCGAGAGTAGAATTAGCCTGGAAGAGCTGTTTTCCCTCCAGCCGCTCGGTGAGCAGGAGCAGCTGTGAAAAGTGATTTATTTCTTGCTCACAGTTGCTTGTGCAGCTCTCGCAGTTGTTGAATCTGTGCACGAGAAATTATATTGTGCGAGTGGTAGTTAACCAGCATGAGCATGAGCATGTTTTATCACGCTCACAACTTTTGACACAAATCTGACGCCATACATAGGCTCACGCCATCTCCTGAGGTTTTTCTGACCTGGAGTGGGAGTAAACCTTTATTCGGTCCTGGTGGATCTTAACAATCAGCCAGAAGTCAGGCATCAGTGGTGACTGACACTCCTGCTCATCCAAGGTCAGGCTCTCACACTCAGAGTCACTGCTACCACCATCATAACCTTAAACACACAAAACAACATCACCAACTTATTTGATATCAAAGTCAGATACGGTCAGTATACCAAGAATAAGAATCAGAATCTACTTTAATTTTCAATACACAAAGAATTTGGTTTGGTGGGTTTTTTTTTTTTTTTGTTTGATTGTTTGTTTTTTTGCAAAAAACTGTTAACGAGTTAAGAAGGAAAAAATGTAGGCGAAAAGAGCAGCAGATAATGAATGTTGCTTAACACATCTGGTTCTGATGTTCTGGGATTACAAGACAGACTCTGTCAGACAGGAAGTCAATGATACACCTGCAGGTGGAAGTGATTGTCTAGGAGAGTTTGTCTTGTAGCCCTGAGTGACATTAGTGAATGCAGAGCTGATGTCTGAAAAGGCAGCAGCAAAAACATCTTTCTGCAGTAATAGAAAATGTAAAGATTTGATTGGTACAGCTTATCAGGGTGACACCTGTGAAACAGCAGCTACATGGTGCTGAGGTCGGTAAAGTGTATTCTTACACTTGAGGAAATAATCCTCAATCCTTTGCTGTGTGCTGGTGCTGTACACACAACTTTCATATTTTTTCAATCTAACAAATTGGTAAAATTGACCACTAGGATTTAACCACCACAACCCCCTCACTTATCAGGCACTGTAAACCAGTGTTGCTGGTAAACCATCATTCAGCCTACCCTGCATATCTGAGTCCAGACTACCCTGGCTGGAGACCACACTCTGGACTCGACTAGGCCTAAGTTTGCCGCAGCCTGAGGAGAGACAATGAGACATTTCTGTCAAGACAACAAAGCAGAACAACTGCTCAGATATGCAAAAAGTACAAAAGATCAAAGTGCCAACACTGCCATCGGTAGCTCTATCTAATGATCATCTTGGCATTGTTTTGACTTATCTTAAGAGCCTTACCATTTACAAACGTTGAAATTCTTGTACTTGTTCTTGTGTAAAGCGGTCACAGATTTTGAACATGAACATGTGTGTTTTAACAAAGATGCAGACATCTCTGATGCACAGATGTGAACTGTGTCTGCAAGACTCACTGTGAGAGGCTAACGGCATGGACTCAGCCAGGCTGACACTTGGCAGGATCTTAGGGGATGAGGTGGGCTCCGTGCAGCAGTCAGTCTGGAACTGGGGGGCACTGGGCTGACCACAGTCCCTCAGTATTGTAGCAGACTTCTGATTAACAGCATCATCTGCCTCATGCTTCGGGGCTCTGACTGGCTCACTGGCATCAGCTGTTGTGTCACTGGGAGCGTCAGCAGCCGCACTGATGGAGCTCTTGTCTTCACTCTGTAGTCAGACAGATGTGGAGTAAAATTATTTTTTAAAAACCTGTGATTTCTGCTTACAAGACATTACTAAGCATGTTGTTCTGTGCTCCCAAGCATTGTGAATTGGATGTTCTATCACTGAATGAAGATGAAAAAGCAGCTAATCAGAATTGAGTCCTGCACATGCCGTGGGAATGCTTTTTTTGACTTGGATAACATATCCCAGAATTGCTTTGTCCCATGTTACTGTTGACTTATCCAAATCTACTAAAGAGAGACAATATCTCACACAGAAAAGTCTATTAATATGTCAAGTAACTGATCAAAAGATCATGTGTCAGTATCTGACTGAGCTCAGGAGTTGTTCAATTATCCTACCACAAATTCTGTTCCCTGCGCAAGATTCCAATTTACGAAATTTCTTTTCAAAACACAAATGATTGCAGTTCTACAAAGACTTAGCAGCACCTTTAATCTTTCAGTATTAAAGAACAGAAATCAGTTTAGGAAAATGTCATGTCAGTAAGTGCAAACCTTAAGCAGTCTAAAATTTCATTGTTTCTAAAATCTGATTGCCTGTCTCACTCTGCTATAGGGGCTTGAAAATATTTGATAATTATACAGTAAAAAAAACAAACAAACAAACAAATAACTAAACAATACAGCAGAACTAAGTTTGTTACTCTGTGCATCACAGTGACATGTCCGACCTCACTGTGGGCAAATGCTGCCTGAGCCAGGCTGTCACTCTCAAGCATCATCTCCTCTGTCTGTGCTCCAGCACTGCAGGGTGTGGTGTGTGACAGGGTGGTTGCAATGCTCTCAGACAGCCTCCTGGCTGCTTGGATCCTCTGTGGGTGCAGTCTGCTAAGAGACATGTAGTAGAAGCTGTCCTGTGGTCCATTCAGGATGTAGCCAGAGAAAGAGATTCTGCGAAACTCCTGCAGGATCAGACATAATACAGTCACACATCATTATTATGCAATGTGATTGTGTGTGCAAATGATACAATGATAGCTATTCCATCACAGACAAGTGGTGGATATTCAAATTGTATACCCGCGGTTCTCTACCTTTCTTTATTGACAACAAAGATCCTACATTCAAATCAAAAAACCCACAAACGAAGTAATCGCTAATAGTTTACATGTATCGTAAATTACAAGAAGATTAAATAGAGGACCAAGATAAAAATGCAAACGTGCAAAAACAATGATTATTGTTGACAAGTTAATTGCAGTGGAATAACAAACAAACTTTGACACAGAGGGGCGGCAAGCATTCGTGTGCTATGACTTTTCAAACCACAAAAGCTGGTGATAGATAGAACATAATGATACCTCAGTAAATTTGAACATTTTAAGCATGGCATATTTCAATAGCATTTTGCGTGGGCAATGGGGACAGGTGGGGCTTGAAAATTCCCCCCTGTCCAAAGTGGGGAATGGCTGAAATAGTTAGAGAATCACTGTTTTATGCCAAGAAAATACTCACTTACTTACAATAGGAGAGGGAGATTAAAGGGATTACATGAAAATAGAGCATGAGTGTTAATCAATATTTTCTACTTGACCAGTGACTATGTACAATAAATAAGGTGTCAGCTGCAATGATTTATGAAAATCTCAAATTCAAATGAAATGAGTCTGTCTGTGTCTATCAGTGCTCTTGCCTCTTTGAATTTTTCCAGAGACTGCTCAGGTCCAAAGACAAACTGAAGTGGGACATCTTCAGAGTGACAGTGTGGGTGACCACTGGAGCATAAAACATGCTCTGCCACTCTTTGCAGTGTAGACGAGCTGATGACCCGAGAGTGACGAAGACCAGAGACTATCTCATCCTCAAGCAACCAGCGGATCTGCAACACACACACACAGTTCATCATTTACAGTAACAGCAGCAGTATTGATTAGAAAGTAAAACAAGAACTCAAAATACAAAGACTTAAATTTGCTGGTAGCACTTTCAATTCAGAACATTTGTAAACAATATCAGACAAAATGAAAACATGATTGATGATATCTGGATCTATATTCAATAAACAATTCAATTTCAAGAAAAAAGATGTACTTTACTATGTGTTCTTATTTGTAAGTGTACTTAGGAACTACATTTTACATTTCATGTATTTCATTCTAATTACATGTTTGAGTTTAACTCCTCTTGAATAATGTTGTACTTATGTTTTTGTTGTGTTGTGCTGAAAATTTGATTTACCTTGTCCATTGTGGCTAGGATTGCTAACTTCTGAGGAACTGGGAGTTTGGATAAAGGGTCACCAGAGATACTGTGGAAGAAAAATAGACCCTCTGATTTGACTAAATCAAAGTCAATAGGAGTTGGTCGACCTCAGCTATGTACTGTAGAACAACCTCACCTATCAACACCAGCTCCCCTTAGACTGTCCAACACTGCCATCAGCTCCTCATCTGAGCGGTAAGACGATGGCTGTCCAGGTGAGCGATTCAGGGATATGCTGCTCTCCGATGTGTACCTGCACAAAAACATGAGCATTGAGTTGATATCATGGTATCATCACTTGCACTAATTCTCAGCAGATACAGTTTCAACAATGGGACTGGATTATATGATTTTGAATCAATCAACTTTTTTAAAACATTTACCTCAGTTATGAATAATAAACAGCTGTATTGTTGCTCTCTTTCTCCCTCTCTCTTTTAGTCTTTACTCCTCATATTTAACAGTGTGATTGTATTCCAAGTGATCAAACTCACAGGTAGTTTAGCCTTTGTCATTTAAATTCCTTTTCTGTTGTGTATGAACTGATGTTTCTTTGCTTGGCATCACATTTACAGATGCCAAAATGACCCCAACTACACCCTGACAGGTCATTCTATCTGGGAAGAAGCTGCTTGGTTTGAGGCTAAGTGTTTGCTAGTTGAACAGGGCAGAAGTAGATGACTGTAAATTTCTCAGGGCACAGTTCACAAAAACAGAATTCAGAAAAGTATTAACTTAATTAACCAAAATTGGCAATTAGATAAAGTCAGTGAGAAGCTCAAAATTATTGACTTGATTATTCTTTTCAGTTAATCACCAAGCTCAACTTAGTCAAATATATTTGACAAAAACATTTATTAATACTTACTGAACAACAATTTTTCAATTGATAGACTGGTTGATTAAATGTTTTAGCTCTGTTTCACAATATCCCAATGGCTGACACCATGAAATTGCCATGTGAGCTAATAAAAGCAAGCCAAAACAGGGAAATTGCTGAAATATAGATGCAGAATAAAGAGGTTCCAAAAAAACTTTTTCTCCAAGTGTTTCAGGTTCTGTAACTAAGAATCTATTCAACACATTTGTTAGTATCAAATTATATACACAATATATTTTAGAAAGTAAACAGAACCTACAAGAAAACAGTGCCATTACTTTCACTTAAACTTACTGCAATCTAATCACAGGCTTCAAAATCATGAAAGACCAAATAACCTGCTTTGTCTCTGACTCACCTGTTGTGATGGAAATCAGTCACTGTTTCAATCTCCAGAGGAAGTGTCAAGACGAAAATATCTAAAGTGACCGAGAGCTCGTTCAAATCCACAGACTGCAAAGTATCAGCATTCTCCAGGCAGGAAATGATCTCACCTGTAACCAAACACCTGGGATAAGCACGACAACAAAAACTAACGTCTAATTGGCCAAACTCCAGCTTTTCATTTAAATTATTTTCAGTTAGTCATAGAAAGAAGGTGCAAAAGCAGCAGTTCAAAATGAAATAAGACTTATGAATGTTGGAATAAATTAAAGCCTTAAAAATACACCACTCACAAAAACTTAGGGATACTCTGCTTTCAGGTGAAATTTAAGAATGGACCTAAAATGCAGTATAACCTTTACAGGTGAACTTAGTGTGACCTCTAAACGTTTGAATGCACATGCCCAACTGTTCAATGTTTCAGTACTTTTTGCACAACGTGCTGCTCTTTAACAAGGAGCTTAACAACAAAATTCACAACAGGTGTTTGATCCACGAATCAACCAATACATTTCCTGGTTCAGTCAGAATTGGTATATAAACATCATGAGACCAAGACGACACATAACAACTGATCAACAGTACCTCACCATTGCAAGGCTTCAAACAGGATGTTCTCAGACAGAAATGGCCACTGAGCTTAGAGTGCCACAGAGTGTCATCAGCAGGTTGCAACAGAGATACAGAGACTGTAAGAGTCACAGAAAGGCATTGAAGTGGATGTCTTTTTGCCACTTCCCACACGGATGGCCGCTTCATTGTGAACAGTGCCCTGTGGAACTGGATGCCACTCAATCCAGGCACATTTAAGGGAGATGAGAGGCACCCAAAATGTCAGGTCAGACCATTCGAAACCGTTTACATCAGCGTAGTCTGCATGCTAGACGACCTGCAAGGGTACCTGACCACATCACCAACATGTTCACAAGTCTCAACAGTTATTGAGACATTGACATTTTTTGTTGTGGTATACCCACCACGGTTGTTGGCTTTTCTTTCAATACATTGTTTGAGATGAGGAAATCACCACTGTATGCTTCTACTTAAATGCCCTCCTGTCATGATATAATATCACCATAGGGTGAACTTTTACATTTTCCACAAATTTCACCTGAAAGCCAAATATCCCTAACTTTTTGCAAGTAGTATATGTAAGGAAACAAGACTCGTAATTGATCCACGACTGCTGTGATTGAACCCGATTTGTAAGCAGGGCTATACTTACCCAAGCAAGTAGGTAGTGTCTGTATTGGCATGGAGCCATGGCAGCTTTTCATATTGACAGAGCATGTGACATGAAGAAACAGTGGAGCCATGTCCAGCGGTGGGTCCTCAGGCTCAAGCAAGGAGTCTCCCTCCAGAATGCTGAAAGAGTCCTGGTCCAGGTTTACAGTGTTGGAGTCTGACAGGGACTGGTCTTCACCCTCTCTGTAGGGGCTGGTGTCTGCATGTTCTTCATACTCCACCACCAAATCTGTGTCACTCTCTATCATGACACAGCACCCTGACACAAAGAATATCCGTATCACTATCATATCACTTAGGGAATGTTGGTTGGATTTGAAGGCAAATTAGATAAACACGAAAGAAAAATCAAACAAATATGGGAACAAAGTGATAGAGGGGCCCTGGTGACCTGGAGATGTTCTAAATAAAGGTGCATTGATCATGCCAAAATGACAAATCAGATGTTTGTAGGCTCTCCCCTGCACAAAAAGTTCATTTCGCCTAACAGTCTTTGCTCCCCTCTGCTGGACAACATTTAAATACAATTTGGTCAATGCAGTTTGTGTTTAATGTGGCAGGGAATTTTAGTGTGAGTTTCTTCCCAAAAATCTGGAGCTAGATGCTGTTGTGTGTGACAATCAGGAAAATCAGTTGTGTCAGAAACTCAAACCAGCCCATCTGGCACCTTATTTTTCCTTGTGATGTTTGATGTGAACACAAACTGAAGATCTTAACCTGGATCTGCAGGAATTTATACACTGACTGATTAAATGACTGCATGGGTGGGCAGGCCAAAAGACGGAGTAAGAAAGTAAGTCATCGGTTTGGTGCTTTTAAGTATTTACAGTCATTCAAACAAAAATAGCCCATTAAGGCTATGCTCACCATCATCTGTAGCTGGCTCACTTTCTGATGCAAACTCCTCACTGGGTCTCCTCTCAATTTCATCATCCTCTGAGTCGTCCTGAAGAGACAACTCACAATTTCAAGATCAACCCAGGCCAACCAACAGTAGCATTTACAACTCATGTGGGCTGTGAGTATCTGGTCGCTTCATCTTCAGCTCTCCCAGTTGGCAATGCATGGGTTTAATTGGTCTTTACCCATAGACACCATTCATTGACCATGCAGGTTAAAGAATGAGCCCAATCACTGTTGACCCAGAATCCTTATTATCTCACTCAATCCTCAAAACAAACACAGTTTGGATAAAACACAAACTGATGGTAAACGCAGAGTCCGCAGTATCTTGTCAACTTACCTCTTTCTTGGATGACATGGGACAGTAGAAGAAGTAATGTGGGTTGGAAGGCACAGTTTTGAAATATTCAGACACAGTATCCATGAACTTATCCTGTCAAATAATTCATTATAAATATTAGTTTCATCTTGCAGATATAATTTGCACACTCACCAATCACTTCAGAGCTTATATTTAAAAGGAATAACAATGTGACATTAAGAAGGTGAATCACTTCCCCTTTAGGTTTGCAGACAATACCTGTATTATTCTGTGCAGATCTGGGTACACCTCACACTTTGGTTGTGTCTGTAGCACGCTCAGAGGAAACTCAGGTATCTTGGCTGTCCTGGATTCATCCAGGTTCAGGGGAGATGTGAGAGCAGAAGAATTCCCTCTAGTTTCAGCTTCACTGGCATCCTCCATCTCTATACTATTGACAGAAACATCACAGCATGAATTCTGTTATCTCTCTGAAATTAAAATGATTGCAGCTAGTAGATTTGTTCAGTAGTTGGTTAGGCATTGAATTTGCAGCCTTCACAGTGCTCTTGTGAAAATAAATCCCCGCTCAGACTCTGAGTGGTAGAAGTAGCCGTGTTTCTTCTTTGGGAGACCAGAAAGACTAGAGACTAGACCAGAGACCGGACCCCTGCAAAGAGTAAACCAGATCAAACCAGACAAGACGAGACACCGGACACCCAAGAGACTAGACCGGACTAGACTAGAGCAGAGAGCTGTATCGAACCCAGAACCTTCTTGCTGTGAATATACATCACTACCCATTGCTGCCCCTGCAAAACAAGTTTTAAAATAAAATTAAAATCTGTGCTAAGATTATTGGCCAGTCTACAGAGACTATTATACACTCCTTTAAAGCAGCACCCACTAAGAAGCTGCTTGGACAGTATACCCTCAGGCACATTCTTAATGGAGAATACCAACTGTTGTCCTCCATGACATGCCAAAATTTTAATGCAATAGACTAGAAGAAGAATTATTTTACACCACTCCATCCTGCAAATAATCCTTATTGCTGAATCAGTGTTTTGCCATCTTCTATCCAGTGGATACGTTTGTCATGGTGTGTTCCTTGTTTTTGTTGTCAATGGATAGCTTCTTGGATGCAAAAAAAAAAAATTTCAGCTCCATCTAACAAAATAGGGAAAACTATCACAAACTGCTTCTAAGGTGTCGCTGTTTAAAATCCTACAACAGCCAAACGATCATCCCGTGCTGGTCCTTACTTCTAAAGAAGGAAATGGACTGGCCTGACTGCAACCTCACTGGTTCAATCTACAACTCCAAATCACACAAGAGCTGAATACTCTCAATCTGAAGTTGGCCTGGCCCCTGCCACCCACATGCAGTATTTATGATAGGTGCGACTACCTGGTGTGGACAGACACATTTACCAGCCAGTCAGGATGGCAGTAATGTGTGCGTGTTGTGAATGTAAATGAATATTCCTCATTCAGTACCAAACAAGGGTCAGGTTCATTTTACGCAACTCTTACCTAGACAAGGATGCTTGTGCTGCTGTGTCATCTACTTGTTCCTCTTCAACCTGTCCAATGATTAAAGTGGCAGGACTCTTTGAAGGTTTTGGATTCTTGCACATTCCTGGAGCTCCACGATGCTCCCTGAATACTCTTATGTGTCCACAGAGGGTTTGGAGGAAGGAAGTCACATCAATCTCCTGCAGGGACTCTTCACAGTAGTCCATGGCCATCAGGACATCCTGGGAGCTGATGTTGTAGAACTGCTGGAGGCTGCGGTAAACACCTGTGGAGCACAGAAAGGCAATCATCAGCTGGATCTAACACTGCCACTGACTTTCATTTGGATTTTAACACATATGTGCACACTTGCTTTTGGCTAAATATTTTTACTATATTTCACCTCACCTGTAATAATATTGATCATTTAGTTGTATAATTTAATCGTTATATACTTGTTACCAAAACCATTACGAGACATCAGGGAGTCAGCATGTCATGTTCATTCATCGGCATTAACAAATGACCCAAACACAAATTGAGATGTACAAAAATATCAATCCATTCATCCAATTTCTACCGCTTTATCTGGGGAAGCCCAGACTTCCCTCTCCCTGGGGTTAGGGTTGACCATAGGTGAGGTTAGGAATGTAGACCCACGGTAAATCAAGAAAAACATCCTTTCAAAATTAGTCTTAAAGTAATAGTCTAATTTTCCATAATTTTTTTGTTGGTCCCCTTTTTGCTGCCCAATAGAAATACAGTGATATCAGTCATATTGCCCAGCCCTACAAATAATGACTAATTAGCACCAGACATTATTTTTTTTGCAGGTTTTGGTCATAAACCAAAGTCAAAATCAGTTACAGTTCATTCTGAGGAGAACGTGAACAGCTAAACATGAGATGAAACCACAGTTGCCATTACAAACCACATATCTCTAATTTTTCTTGTTCCTAACTTTTTAATGGGCAGGTATATGTTGGTGGATACAGTTAAGGATATAGGTCACCTTTGACATAGCTCTGGTAGTAATGCTCCTGCAACAGGTTGCAGTAGTTTGCCAGCTCCGTGTGTTTGTGAGGCTGAGTCATGAGGTCAGTCAAAGAGGATGGATTGTTGCGTTCCTGAGACAGTAACCTGCTAAATGCCATAGGAGAGACAGAGGGTGGAATTTACTGTTGGGAATGCAGGCCTAATTGATGAAAAAAAAAACAAATTTTATACTTTCCAGTAGCTTTCATCCACAATTAAGAAAAATTAACAACTGCAAGTGCTGCAACAGACCCCACCTGTAAACCTGCAACACATTCTATGCCGTTGTAGCTGTTTAGGAAATTATATAATAGAGGCTGGTAGGCTACTCTATTAATAGTTGGTTGTGGCAGCAATTAGTGCAAACAAAAGACTCCCTCTCATAAAGATAAAATAAATTCAAACTCCGTATGCCCTTCAAAAAGATTACTGGTAGGCTGATTCAGACAATTAGCTTTGGTCTGCCTCTAATCACTCTGCTGTACAACTACACCACTAAAATGTGGCTTTGCTGTCATTTTGTGTGGCCTTTACATGAGCATATCTGTAAGGCCACATCATTGTTTGGACCCTTCTTTTTTTCCTGGTCAACTCAATACCTGAAGACATCCTTGGGCAGGCGGCTTGAGTTGGGGTGTACCAGTTGCTCCTTCAGGTGCTCCATAGAGCAGTTGTAGATATAAACTGGACACTTCAACTGGCCGCTGTCACTTGTGCTAAAGTGGACTCCATCTAAAAAAAAAAAAAATTGTAAAGATTTTTGTTAAACCAACATGAGTGAAATATATTTATTAGTAGTAACCTTACTGGGCATTTCTTTAGGACCACCTTTAAACTTGCTTGTTGATGGAATTATCAGTTCAGCCAATCACGTGGTAGCATGAGAAAAATGTGATCCCAGTGACTTAATTGTTGGAGTCAGATAGGTTGGTTGGGGTGTTTTTGAAACCACTGATCTCCTGGATTTATCTAAAACCAGTAAGCATCCTGATTTTGTGCCATAAGTAGTTGACTGTATTGGGCAAAAGGTTAATCTGCTCCTTTGCTCTTTTCTATTTGCTTTATGATCAATTTACCTCAATAATTTCTAACTGGAGCCCTTAACAAAATTATTCTGACTCACCTGAGTCAAGTGTCCCATTCTCTGTCTCTGACACCCGACTGTCCCACGAGTCATGGTCAAGGACCTGTGGGTCAGCAGGCCACATATGACCCTCAGACATAGGTGAGAGTATAGGGGACCTGGAATTAAAATGTCCACTGCTAGAGCACCTTTGCAGTCTACTGGCCAAACTGAGGGTAGACTCGGAGCTCTCCAGCCCAACGGTGGAGCCAGACAAGGTATCAGCCTGAGACTTAATGCTGGGGGTGAGAGTGTCATCTTGCATGCTGATGTTACTGTGAGGTTCTGTCTCCAGCCCTGTCGTCATCAGCATCATAACATCTACAAAACAAGTACAACATCCACATTTAACTTTCAAACTTAGAGACCCACAGTATACGAAAACCGGAGCTGCACCAAGCAGCATAATGGAGCTGTGGTTAGCTCACAGAAAGAAGGTTCTCGGTTCAAACCCTGGGCCTGAGGTCTTTCTGTGTTCCATTAGCACCTTCTCCCTGTCCCTGTGGAGAGGAGCCTACTCCAACTTCCTCCAACAGTCCAAACACATGTATGTTTTGGTTCATTGGTTACCCTGAAATTGCCTGCAGGTGTCAGTGTGAAAGTTTGTTTGCCTGTATATGTTAGCCTTGAAATGGAATAACAGCCTGTCTACAATACAGCCCCCCATGATAAGCTGGTATTAGTCCCAGCCCCCTCTGTGTCACTGACAGATAACATAATGGATGGATGGAGGCGTACCTGTGAAAGAAGCAGGAAGAAAGGTGAGGATAATCTGTTGGGGGCTGATGTACTTGGCATAGCATTTCCAGTGGGGCGTAGAGCAGCTGCTCTCCACCAGCAGGGGCTCTTCTTCCACAAGGTCTGTGTTGCTGAAACTCTGTCAAAAGGCAGAGAGGAAACATGTTTATCACTCCAGTGGTGAACACTCATTACATATGCAGTGGAATCATGAATATATAATACTGCAGGTAAGAGTATTGACTTTGACTTTTTTAGTATGCTTGATTTTGGACATCACCTGCAAAGTGCTGGTAGATCCCATCACCTCTTTGCTGCTGCCGTTGGTGTGGAATGACATCATTGTATCTTGTCTGTCTGCAGGCTTCACACACTCTGACAGAACGTAGCATATAGATTTATGGACAGATCAACTATAAGGCTGGTAGGTTTTTTAACACCGTCCAAAAAAAACTGCTGAAACGAAATTAAATACTGACCATTAATAAAAGGTACGGAGAAAGGAGCCTCGTTTCCATCTCGTTCTCGCTCTAAGATGTGGTGCATGAGGGCAACGTGGTCGCTGTCAGCTAACGGGATCTCCCTGTCACTGAGCTCATGCTCCAGGCTACTGTGGAAAAGACTCAGCAGCAGCTCATTTGGCAGATAGGTAGAGCTGTGAACTTGTTCCTCATTCTCCACCACTGAGGATGAAAGAAGGAAGAAAGAGGACACATTTTGTGAAAACAGTATTACAATGGGACCGTATGGGAAGACTGTGACCAACATAAACCATGACTATAACATACCTGTACTGAATGTGAGGAATATGAGTTCAACCTGTTGACATTTGGGGAGCAACTGAATGAGGTCAAACTGAAAAGGAATGATGTGGATGCTCTCTTCAGGGGCAAGAGTTTCTGCTGCACACAGGAAAAAGAAAGACTCTGAGCCAGAAGTCACTATTTTACAATGTCAGCAGCAGCAGGGGGCATGAAGTGACATAATAACTGATAAATATGCAGAGAGAATTTTTCTGGTCATTATTGGCTATCTGATTTTTTGACAATGAGTGATAACTGATGATGACGATCGTTTTTAATTGCTTTACAGAAGTGCTAAACCACCTGACAGGGACTTTTCTTTTAGCACTGTTAAACTAAAATGAAACACAGCTGGTATTTAAAAATATCAAGCAAGCAATGTGTTCACTGTTTGGTCATTCTCATGTCAAGCTGACGGTGTGAACGACCGCAAATATACATACAACTGTGATGAGACATGTGAGTTCATGTGCCACCATAGTGCCAATATTGAGTGATGTGTGTTCAGTTGTATCAAATGATTGCTCACACCCTCAACAATTTGGTTGATATGTTCTCTTGATGAATGAACTGTCAAATCCTTTAAACATCTGCATCTGTGTAGAAGTGTTGTGTTTCACTCGGCTGCAGATTAACAGGAGTTAGCCAACTACTGTGTCAATGAAAAGTTAGGGAGGAAAGGCCCTGCTCTGATAGAATTTGGGAACAGCTGAAGACAAGGCTTGGACCAGCAGGAGGGCAGTACACCAGTAAATCAGATTTTTCTGATAAAAGAAAATTTCTTATTGAAAGAGTATAACTGATTGACTGATGGTATCACAATGTTATAATCTTGAATTTACAAGAGCATAATAGACGTAGAAACTGCAGCATCTGAAAGACCGTAGTGATGTTTCAAATAAAGCTGGCACTATCTGCAGCTGTTCCATTGACAACATACGCCATTTTCATGCAAGAACGTTTACTGGTTACTATGCATGTAATGTAGAAAAACTGCAGTACCTGTCACACCCTTGATTCCAGCTGGTTGTGACCAGACCTGTTCCTTATTCTGACACAGTAGGCTCAGATACTCAAAGGTCATCATGGTGGACATACACGTTAGATCTGTTGGGAAAATCTGTAACAACACAATCAGTGGCAACTTCATAAAATGAAATTTTGGCAAATATATATATATAATTTTTTTTTTTTTTTTTTTACATCGAATTGTGTTAAATTCTCTTTGGACACAGTTAGCACCTACACACAACCCTTTTATATTTTGAAATGCTTCGTATGCCCATGGGTTTGCTCCTTTCACCAAGAAGGGATAAGAAGTGGGTGGGATGGAAAACTGTACTTTGTTTCTGAGCTGCACTCAACCCTTCCCTTTCGTATTGTAAAGGTTTTTTCTAACATAAAGTTCTAAAAAAAAAAGTAGAAATAATCATGATTGTAGATTACCCTTTTTGTGAATGTAACAGTAACCTTGAATTTTTGCATGCACACATATTCACACCATCACCCTCAGATGGTGGATGGACAGTTACTCAAATGTTGTACATTACAGGAATACATACTGCTTGAGGGATCTCATTGTACGTGAGGCCCTGGAAGTGGCGATGCTGTTCCGTGCAGTTCATCACTGTACCACTCTGTGGTTCTACCCAGCACTCTGTCACCAGGTTCAGCTCCGCGTCCATGTCTACAGCCTCCACCTCAGTGTCATTGTCATCATCAGTGGAGAAGCTGAAGTGCCATGAATGAAAAAAGAGAGGTGAACAAATGTACACAGGTAAAACAAACCTACAGAATTTAAGTAATTCAAATATATTGCAATGCAATGTTTTCCATCTACTATGACATGAGCCAAGTTCTAAATCTTCATCACAGCAGGTCAGTTCACTTGGTTTCTTTCTATTATTGAAGGGCTACTATTAAGTGGGGCATTGAGTAGTAATGGTACTTTACACTAGTGGCAAAACACAAACCATGGCAAACAACAAAGATATGAATTCAGACCTTAAAAAAAGAAAAAGCCCAGATGTTTTATGTATTTAGCTAATCAAAAATGCTGTTGATAATCAGATGGTGGAGTAAGGAAGGGGGATTTCATCTTCCAATATCTCCAAATAGTTAGTTAGCTATAGTTAGTTAGCTATAGTTAGTTCGTAGGAAGCAGAAAAATGGCTGCCAAAAACAAGAAAACCATGATGATGATGAACAGAGTAGTTTAGGTTGTGAGTCAACTTTCAGGAATAAAAGCTTTTAAAATAAAGAATTTGCGAATAAATGAAGCAGCAGCTTCTGTCAGCTGAAACTGCCAAAGCAGGACTGACATCACTTAGTACTGACTGGTTAGACCACAGACAAAAATCAAGAATCAGCACACAATTTCTGAATTTGTAAGAACTAAACAGCGATGCATCCTTTTTGTTAAGCTGAGATACAAACCAACACATTCAGTCTATGCAACCAGTCTCACCTGTCCTTAGTAGAGGTGGAGTGAGGTGGAAACAAGATGTACTGAACAATGCAAGAGTGACTCTCTCTTTCTGTGTCTGCTGACATCCCCTGAGGATTGAAATCACATTCAGAGGAAACTAATTGCAACCACTAGCAATAAAATGCGCATAAACACAACAGGAATGAGGTGAACTGAAATATTTAGTGCCACAAGCCATTCGATGTTGTCTACCTTCATGGGCAGCTCGATCACCATATTTACTATGCCCTCTCCACTGGCAGCAAAGTGAAAGCCTTCTGATATCCGGATGCTACACACACATCAAGAAAACAACAGTCAACAAACTTGCACATTTTACATGAGACCAAAACATGGTGAGTAAAGTATGACGCCCATATTAAGGGCGACCTGTTTTATGGTAAGGGATAAAGATGCATTTGTAATATCAACATAAGTAGGATCTGACTAGCTGGAATAACTTGAAAGTGTGTGTACGCACTCAGCAATCATGGACAGGATGTGGGCCACAGACTGGATGGCCACAGCTGGGCCTTGGCTGTTCTGCACAGCCCAAACCCAGCGCTGGTGCAGGAAGTAACGGGACAAAGAGGCTAGGGTAGAGGAGGCTGTCCGGTTGGCTGCCATGCTGAGGGAAATGGAGCTGTGCGAGGGCTGCAGAAAGTTCTCCATGTTTAAAATAAATGGAGTCCTGAAGTCCAGGGGCAACTTCTCATACCTGCAGATCATCCACACCACTTTAATCGCAATTGGTATCGCCACCAGTTTAGACATCACAGTCAGACTCGTTCGAAGTAGCACACACTTTTAACCAATATTAATTTTTTTTTTTTTTTTATTATGCATGGGATTTAAAAAAAGACAGAAATTGTAGAGAACAATATGAAACACCACAGTCCACTGACACTGACCTTATGAGCAGCTTCTCCAGGGGTTTATTGAGGATCACCACACAGGGTCTGTCTGACAGTGCAAGTTTGGGAGCGAGGATAGAGGGAGATTTGGATGGTGATGGGTGGCCAACAACTTTCCTCTTGCTCTTCGGAGTGGCCTCTTTGCTTTGAACACGGTAAGGGAAGCGAAGTTTCAGGATCTGGTCTCTCAGCTCATCCACAATCTGATGACAAATAATCAATTCAAAACAATACATCAGTGTTCACAAACACATGATCTGCTGCAGATACAGATCTTTGCACAAGTGTTCCTGATACTGTATTCCCAATACCTTGTTTCTAACATGGGCTGGAGTGCCAATAGGGAAACCGAGGCGCAGCACCATGCAGGGCGTCTTGGAGATGAGTCGGACAAGATAAAAGGATATGGGAGGCTGGTCAGATGAACTGTGGAGACAGACATTAGCTGAGTTTTGGTTTACTTTTTTCCCCTGCATGAATTTCCCATTTTAAAGAACAAAAGTACTGTGACTAGACAGTGACACCCAAACCTTCTAACTTATAACTTTCTAGAGTAAAGGAATGTAATTTTATGCTAACATCAACACTTGTTCTAGACTCTTGAGTAAACACCTGTTAAAGCTCATTTGGTTATGTAGAGATAGCAAAAAAAACATACAGCCACTTTAATCAGATTATTTACCCCTCGATTTTAAGAAGATCTGAAGAAGGGTCACACAATCCACGTTTTAAACCACTTACCAACAGGCCCACATCCTGGTGAGAACGCCATTCTGCGGTAAACCTTTGCAGCTTTAGGCGATTTCTTTTCAGCATTAATATGCTGCTGTTTCCATTATCTCACCTGTATATGAGTTTAACATATGAGTAGCCCTCCACCAGCACAAAGCTGCTCCAGTCCCTCAGGAGTGACGTGAGCGCCGTGTGGGAAATACGACACTGAATGGTGCTGTAACGTCCATTGTTTCCAGCTGTGTGCAGGTGTTTGGGAACAGGCCTTGAGGGACAAATTGAATAATGTGATAAAGGACTGACAAACAAACAAACAAAAACAAAGAGCCAAAAATCTGTATGCAAAATAAATATCATTAGACACTGCAATATACACAAAGCTTTTTAAAGATTATCACTTGATTCACCAGTGAGGACCAACATTAAAGAACCACAGTCTTATCTTTCTCTAAATCAACCTTAAACAGTGAGCAAAACTAAAGTACAAATTTCTCACATGTCATGTTCAAGGATGATGGTGATGCGATGCATGTGCAGCCATCTCTGCCAGAAGTTGGCATCCATGGAAAGAATAGGCTTCCAATAGGAAGCAAACTGTGACTGGGGGGAGTCTTTGGATCCACTGTGTTGCAGGGAAAGGACCTTGAACGAGAGGAGTTTATTCAGTTGAAGATTATTTGTAAATGGAAAAAATAAAACAGAGAACATAGAAAACATTTTAGGTGCGCCAACTGAGAAATGCAGATTAGCGGTGATCATTCATTTAATTGCAATCATGAGAGCTCTTTCATGTGTATAGCCATGATACTGATTTTCTGTTTTTCTTGTTAATTTCTTGCTCAGAGGACTACGATATATCAGACTTCAATACATGCTCAGTGGGAGAAGAAATTCATCATTAGTTTGGCAATAATACAAAATCATTTGATACCACTGTCTAACTGCGTAATTAATAGGCTGTTTTTCCTTTGTGGGAAAGAGGTCCCTCTTGTTCAACTTTATCAGTTGGAACATGGATTTAAAATAATTTTTTGTGAAATAATAAAATAAATCTCAAACATCCAGGTCTCTTTTGACACCTTGTAAGTGGCACCTTCAGATTTTGAACATAAAGTCAGTATGTGAAAAATTCTATTCCCTAGTATATCCTGATAAAACAGGACAAATCTTCCCAAGTCACATGTTCTACCCATGCTGGTGAAATCAATCTGTAATCATTGTACATGCACACATTACCGGAGTCGTGGAGCCAGGGGGAATGTAGAACAGAGGCACTCCATTTTTAGTGCTCTCAGGGATCGTGTAGTTCTCAGGAACTGAATTAAAAGCCTGGAGGTGCACCAACATTTGATCAGTCTGGTTGATGCTGGAGGGACACATGTTAGTTAGTGGACAATATAATGAGGATAAACATTTATTGAAATCACTTTCTATGAAATGTATGATAAAATTTTCTGTGCTAACGTGGTCGAAACTGCAGTCTCCCCTTCTCTTGAATTAACTCCACATAAACACAAGTCCTGTACCTCTGCAGTGTGTTCCAGAAGCGGCGGATGACAGAAGTGCGATATGGGCTTGTGATGGGTTTCCTTTGAGTGCAACTGATGTCATGTAGTATATCATAGCTGCCCTCCATTGTCACCTCCACCCTCGTTGCTCTTTTGGCAGAATCTAGAGGCCAGCAAGTGGCTGCCAGGTACTCAATATGCATGTTGTGTTTCCATAACAACACCAGCTTGACCTCCAGCTGAGTCCCACCTAAAGAGATGAGGAGCCTCATTCTCAGCAAGAATTAAAAGTTTTACACTGCACCAGAGTTCTGCTGTTTTCTATTAGACAAAGCACAGGAGTTTACCTTTGGTGAGGCAGATCTCTCTGATGGTGTAGCCTTCTCTGAGTCTCACAGACACTATGCTGATCAAATGAGCATGGACTTCCTTTTCTGTGTGCTTCTTCCTCCTCATGACCAGAGCAGGATTACCACTAGCCGACACCAAGTGCTCATTAAATAGTTTGTGCTGGGAAACTACAAAATAGTGGAGTAGTTAGGAGACCTATTTATTATCATCTCATCACGTTTTTATCACATTTTTTATTTGACACTACATACTACTTGTTTGAAGAGTAATTATTATAGTACCAAAAATATTAATATAGGTGGAGTTGGTCAACCTCGTGTCAACCTACCAATTGAGTCATTCTCACAATTTATACTATGATTAGCTCTCTTACCAGAGAAATACTCTGAAGACATAGAGTCTGGGGTCTTGAGGAAGGAGTAAGTTAAGAACGCCTTGTGGTAGGCATTCATCTCCTGGCTGTCCATGTCCACTTCAGGGCAGCTCATCAAGTATGAGCCAAAAGTAGCTAATGAGATGAACTTCATCAGCTCTACATTTGGGATGTATCCAAAGCTACAGTCATAAGAGTATGCGCCGCCAACCTGGGGGAAAAAAAAACCCAACACAATTCAACTTGTAGCAACTCATAAATAAACTCTGGATAAACTCATAAACTCTGGATCAAGACTAAAGCCATTTTCATGACACAACAAAATTCAAAATTGTTGTTGACATTGTTACATATTCCATCCTGCTGTTAAATTTTCCATCTTATTCAAGAGATCTAACATTGCCCATGATGAGAGAGGGAAGAAATGGCTAATTTCTCCTCTTCTTGGTAAGCCTCTGCTGTATCGACCCAGCTCTCTTCCCAATTTACTGTGATACCAGCTGGTCTGTTCACAAGCCAGCTTGGCCAGCTTCAGCTTGATCAGCAGACCCCTAAAATAACAATCCTCAAAGTATGCCCAATCACAAGTGAAATTTAAAATTGGACCATGAAAATAATGGGAAACACTCTCAACCAAAAGCCTCTTTACTTCCCACTTCCCAAACCTATTCAGAAATTACTAATTGAAAAGTCAAAGGAAAGAAGCAACAGGTTGTACACCTGAAAAAGGATGAAAGATAAATACAGTCTCATTAATATTCATTAACATTCCCCTTGAAAATGATGCCGACTCATAAGCAGCAAAACCCACCTGCACAAAGGAGCATGCAATGGTTCCACTCCTGAGCTGGTTCAGCAGGGTTTCACACACTGCTACATCAGGAACACTTGTCACTCCATCTGTGATTATAATGATACCTGGAATATACACATTACATCAATACTTGCATTTTCTGATGTGTGAGTCTTGGTGTGCCTGAATTGTATGAAAGTCGCTGGAATTTTAATTTCTCTCTTAAACTCTGCATTTTCATTCTTATTGTGAGTCTTAACTCTTTGGACAAACCCTCGATCAAGAGTTCAAATAGCAAACTGGGCACAAACTTACCTGCACTGGAATTTGAAGGCAGCAACTGAAGGGCCAGGATGCCCTGGCGTACCATGCTGACCAGACCCATATCCGCTGACACCATGGAAATGTTACCCTGTTTCCACTGGGGCTGGTCCTCCACTTGGTTTCGATGGAGATTTGAGTTTTGTACCGTCTCCATAGACTACAGGCACGGGAAATGAAAAAAATAAATAAATAAAAATCAGTGTACGTCATCATTTCAGCTACAAGGACATTAGTCAAGTAGCACCAGTCACCATGCCAAAGTGCTGATGTGCACTTGCCTGTTCATGCTGCTGATGGATAACTTCTGCAATGTTGCTCTCCATTGCTCTGAGCTTCTGATAGATGTGATGCAGGAACTCATCCAGGTCTGTTTTATCAAGCTGACAGCCCTGTACCAAAACCTGCATGAGAATACAGGCTGTCAGAGGACTGGAATAACATTTTCTGGAAACAAAAACATGATCATATACAAGCTACTGTCCAAAGACCTGATGAGAAGCAAGGCCAATAATTGATGAATATGCCAATATGGTGATGAAGATCTTGGGCTTGAAAAGCTGATCAGTTCCAGGGACTTTGAATGGTAGAGATAGACCAGTCAGACACCTTGACAGTGCATGAAAAACCTCATCGAAGATCATCTCTCCCGTGCTGTCTTCCTGCACAAAAAATAAATAAAATAGAGCTAAAACACAAACATATATCTAGATCTATAGACTTGTTTTTTGTGATAAACATTTGTTGATCTTGTTAATCCAGGAAATCAACATACAACCAGGTGTTGGTGTTGAAGTCTTACCACAATGCTGGTGGAGGGGCTGAGGTCTAACTCGATGATGAAGCGGTACCTCCGGGCAAGGAATGTGGCCCGAGTGGATGGTAGCAACATGCAAGGGGACAAGGTAGGGTGGGAATCTGGCTGCCATCCTTTTGGTAAGATGCTTAACAAATCCAGTTCATTATCTGAGTTCAGCTGTAAGTCATAAGAGAATTAAAGGGGAAAAATAAAAAATAAAAAAATCAATCATTAGTCACAGTGACTAATTACACAGTGACACATTATTTGAGAATCTTCTGAAAACGCACTCCAAAGTTTTTTCTTTTATTTATATGTTTTCCGTTATATGCCAATTCCTAACAGTATACTATGATGAATGTCATTAATAACAGTTCAATCCTGAGACTCACCAGTCTATTATACATGAAAAACAGTTTGTCTGATGGTGGACTGATGAAAATATGTACAGTTTGGGAGCCTTTCATATTCATATGGAATGATATTACTCTATATACATTCATATTTACTCACCACAAGAAAAGAGAGGAAGTAAACACTTAACTAACTCACCAAATCAGGCACTGAGGATGGCAAGATCACTTGGTTCAGTTTGCCAATGAACCACGCCAGACGCACATTCCTAGATATTCGATAATCTTCCTTCATCAGCAAGTAGATCTGCTCAGCGCCTTCCACCTTACAATGAGAGACATACACAGAGATAATAAATTAAATATTCCCAGTATTCTTCAGTCAGGTGAACAAATAAAATAAATGAATGATAATGCATTTTTTTTTTAAATTTGTGCTTATTTAGTACAACTGTAATCAAGAACTTCAGTTGAAATTATGGTTCACTGCTAGATTCTGTGCAGCCAAATTTCACAGCAAGCCGAGCCCAGTTTTCAACTCTGTAAGGTCTACTTGGACCAGTTTACTGATAGATGTCTCTGCAGCACTTCAGGTGAACCTGCCATGAATGGACAGCATTTCAAGTTTTGACATGAATGTGTGAATGTCATTTAGTTGCAGGACACCTCACTTACTGAACCAGCTGTAAGGTGTTGAAAAAACCCTGGTGCTGGGTGAGAGCTGTCCTGGTGGGCCATGTACTCCCAGGAAAGGTCCTAACTTTATGCATTATGTACTTTGTGTTTCCAGACCAAACTGTTTACATTAGCAGTGTCGTGGCTGCTGCAGCTGCTGAGCTAGCACCAGTCCAGCTCCCCAGCTTCCGCAATCACAGTTTAGTCTGAAGGCAGTTGTTGTTGTTGTTTATCGGACTTAAAGCTGGACTTTATGCTGTTATTCACAACCGAAGAGATTTGTGCCCCATTTCCGCCACCAACACAACACTTGGGTCTCTTACAGGTATTACCTCAGTGTCCTGCCTCTCGGCCATGATTTATGGAGCATAGGGAATGCAGCAATGTCAACGAGCCTCGGCTGACGGATGTTCACTTTGGTTTGTGCTGATGGTACTTGTTTATCATTCGTCTTGTGTAATGTTAAAAAAAAATCTTCTTCTTCTGCTCCGGCTTCTTGCCCTTCTTCTGATGTTTTTTTAATGGCAGCAGCAAACATCTTTTCCTGGATTACCGCCCCCTGTAAAATGGACGGTGGATCGGTGTACTGCTACTAACGTGAAGCCCTTTGCTGGAGCTTTTTTTGTATACAAATGTGAAAATTTCAAATATACCCTAAATGCATTCAGTTAAATTATATAAAATAGTACAGTTTCAAGTTTACCATGATTCACATTTGTGTACCTGTCCTCCCTGCTGATACTGGGAACAATAACTTATTTTCAACTGTCTCCAGCAAATTGCAATATTTGTAAATACTACCTGCAGGATGGCCAATAATTGAATTCAACAGGATGAGTGAGAGAACAGGTCAAAGTGCTCCCTCCTTTTCTCACACTGTTTTTAAAGGAATGCTGTTTTTTTGTTTTGTTTTTCTCAAAGGAAATTGCATGGAAAGGAATTTATAGTAAAACTAGGTTGAAAAGTACGCATAACGTGCGGTGTAAGGAGCGGCTGTTAGGTATTTTTCTTTTTATATTTTCTGACAAGCTACCAAACATCAAAATGTCCCCTAAAGAATAAAATATTTGTCACTGTGACTCCCGGCTCCGGAGCAGCAAGGCACCAAAACACGGACACATACTGCCGTAAGGTCAGAAGAAGAAGCGGAGGTTGCGTGATGACGCAGAGGACTCGTACGTGCTTACGCATGATGACGCCGCAAAGAACGCGACGGAAAACTGTCTTTACCACGCTGTTTTCAGTAGTGGCTGTTAAGTGGTGTTGACTCAACTTTTTTGGTTGTTGTTTTTTTTTTTACGTTTCTATCATGGACAAAAAACGATCTGGTCCATCTGCTAAGATGCAAGACGGAGACGACCCCGTGAGAAATTTCGAGAAATGGAAGAAAAAGTACCAGAGAACGAAGGCTCGTGTGAAGCGAGACAGAGCGCAGAAGAAGAAGCCCGAGTGGCAGGTCGAGCAAGAGTACATACAGAAGCTGGTTGGCAGGTATGGAGATATCAACAGCAAAGAGGTCGTCAAGTTTTCAGACTTCCCCATTTCAAAGAAAACCTTACTGGGGTTGCAGGAGTGTCAGTACCGACAGCCCACGGAGATCCAGAAGCAGACTGTTGGCCTCGCTTTGCAAGGCAAAGATGTTCTCGGTGCGGCTAAGACCGGCTCCGGTAAGACGCTGGCCTTCCTGATCCCGGTGCTGGAGTGTTTGTATCGACAGCAGTGGAGCGCCATGGACGGCCTCGGTGCTCTCATCATATCTCCCACCAGAGAACTCGCCTACCAGACATTTGAAACCCTTCGCAAGATCGGCAAGAACCACGAGTTCTCCGCCGGGCTCATCATCGGTGGAAAGGAGGTGAAAAGCGAAATGGAGAGAATCCACCGCACCAACATAGTCATCTGCACCCCGGGCCGGCTGCTCCAGCACATGGACGAGAACGCCACCTTCCATGCTTCAAACCTCCAGATTCTGGTTCTGGACGAGGCGGATCGCATCCTGGACATGGGCTTCGCTGATACACTCAACGCCATCCTGGAAAATCTTCCAACATCCCGACAGACGCTGCTATTCTCCGCCACACAGACCAAGTCAGTCAAAGACCTGGCTCGCCTTAGCCTCAAAGACCCAGAGTATGCGTGGGTTCACGAAAAGGCTAAGTTCAGCACTCCAGCTACTTTGGAGCAAAGTTATGTGGTGTGTGATCTCCACCAGAAGATCAACATGCTCTACTCCTTCATCAAAAGCCACCTGAAGAAGAAGATCATAGTGTTCTTTGCCTGCTGCAAGGAGGTACAGTACCTGTTCAGGGCCTTCTGTCGCCTAAGACCTGGCATGCCCATCTTGGCTTTGCATGGCAAGCAGCAGCAGATGAAGAGAGTGGAGGTCTACAATGACTTCCTCAGAAAGCACAATGCTGTGCTATTTGCCACTGATATTGCTGCCAGAGGCCTGGATTTCCCAGCTGTCAACTGGGTGCTACAGTTTGACTGTCCAGAGGACGCAGACACCTACATCCACAGGGTGGGCCGGACAGCAAGGTATAAGGAAGGTGGAGAGGCTCTGCTGCTGCTAAACCCATCGGAGGAGAAGGGCATGATCAGCCAGCTGCAGGAGAAGAAAGTCCCTATCAATAAGATCCAGGTGAGCCATAACCTGTCACACTACTCACAGAGGGCAGAGAACCAGAAACCAGCACATGAGAGCTAGTACAGCATTATGTTGTGATGTTTGGGGATATAAACTCAAATTAAAACACAACATAAGAACATAAACAGATGTTACATAGCGCAATTTTCCGGCTGTTCATTGTGCCAAAGTTTTAAAGGATGTAAAATCTAAACTCAAGGGCATTCTCATGGACGAAAAAAAAAATGCAGCTGGTGTCATGAAGAACTGGTTTATCATGCTTGTGGTTTGATCATTCACTTTTTACACCTAGAAATATATATTTGGACTTCAAAAGTTATGTAGATCTGTGTTGAGACATTTAAAATGTCTCAAACCTCATACTTTACAAGCAAAATTATTTTACAGACGCCAATTATGTTATGAGGTTCTTTTCAGAGTGCTGAACGGCACAGACTAACTCTAATCTGATCTGTCAGCATCCAGCTAATATGAATCTTGATGTTTGTTTCTAGAACGGAGTCTAAGAAGAAGAGTGAAGGAGTTTTGATTTACAGCAAAAAGAGGCACGAATGTAGAGAAATCTGACACAATTAAATTTTTTTATTCTTTCAGATTCTCATGCTTACTGCATTTACTGTCATTTTGGCAGGAGTGTACACAGAATTAAATCCTCAATTTTTTTCAAGACATGGTTCACACCAGTGCAGGAGTCCTGTGAAACTTTTTTCCCCTGTCTATTGGAAATAGACTTCTCTACACTTATCTACAGTGCCAAGCACACACTGAGTTCGCTGTTATAACGGGGGAAAAAAAACAATCATAGCCATCACATGATCATATTAATTTTTGATTGGGATATTGCTCTTTTGCAACATAAACAATGCGATTGTTGTATAATTGTGGGATGAATTACAGGTGAATCCAGACAAACTGCAGAACATCCAGCAGAAGCTGGAGGCTTTCCTGGCCCAGGAGAAGGACCAGAAGGAGAGAGCCCAGAGATGTTTTGTGTCCTATCTGCGCTCCATCTACATGATGAAGAACAAAGAGGTGTTTGACGTCTTTAAACTCCAGATTCACGAGTATGCCATCTCTCTGGGCCTCGCTGTTGCTCCAAGAGTGCGTTTCCTAAATAAAGTTCAGATGCAGAAAGCTAAAAGTAGCAAACAGAGAGAGGAAGAGCAGTCTGAGGAAAATGAAGAGCTGAGGAGTTTTAAAGCACAGCTGAGAGGAAACATCCCCCTTGAGGTTCAAGATGAAAACTCTGAGGATGAAAGTGAGTATGAGGAAAGTGGCGAAGATGATGATGATGATGATGTGGGTCAGTCTAATGTACAACTACTTGATTCTTATCACAATGAGGATGATGATGACTTAAGAGACTTGGAGCTTTTGACAGTTAAAAGAAAGGACGTCTTTAGTCTAACAGAGGAGGAGAGTCTGGATGAACCTTCAAAGGGCTCTAAAGAGAAAACTGAAAAAAAGACCAAGTTCAAAGATGCCAAAAAAGTCCTCAAGAGAAACTTCCAAGTCAACACCAAAGTAACTTTTAGTGAAGATGGAGAGGCTGTACAACTGTGGCCACCAGTCCAACGTGCAGTGACTGGTGAAGACGAGCAGGAGGAGGAGGATTCTGGTATCAACGTGGAGAAGGCCAGGGAGAGACTGAGATGTGAAGATCAGGAGTTTGACAAGCAGGAGTACAGTCGGAAAGTGAAGGCCAAACACAGAGAGCAACGGCTGAAGGCGAAGGCAGCCAGGAGAGAGGCCAGCAAGCAGCATGGACAGCAGTCTGATGAGGATGAGATAGTGGCATATCTGGGTAATCACAGCGAAGATGAGTTTGACCCCAGCACCTTGCCAGATCCTGACAAACTGTCATCTGATGAGAAGGGGGAGGATCAGATAAAGTGTCCAAAACGGGAGCACAGCAGTGAAGACAGTGATGAGGAAAATAACTTCACAATAGGGAAGAGGAAGAAAGTGATGCAGCAGGATGATGAGCTCACAACTCTGGACACTGGTCTCTCCCTTGCTGAAGATGAGGAGTTAGTATTGCACCTGCTTGGAGGACAAAAGTAGAGAAAAGGGCCGTAGTCAAACAATTATGTGTTATGACTTCGGCATTTAAAAAGTTTTAAGAACAATGTTAACTGCTAAATGAGAAAACGTCCAGCCACAATCTTTGTCCCAGATTAAGATTACATGCCAATGTTAGCAATGTGTTAGTTTCACAAAAGCCAGGTCTTTTCAATGAAACCCTCTTTGTAATATTCAAGACTAAACTAAATTAAAGTATTACTATTTTAGATTATTCACACTTAAAAACTGAGAGAACCTGCTTAGTTAGGAACGTGGGTGTGATTTGGCTCAGTGAGGTCAGGTGTCACAGCAGAACCACATCTTCCTCCTGCAGTGACAGTAGAGCTGGTTTCCTGAGATTGAGGTTGAAAGTGTTTTAAAAGGCTGCTGCTCTCATGGACTTATCATAGGAACAGTTTGATCTAATCATTGTGTCTGAGATGCTCTATAAAATGACTGGTTCTTGGGCAGATGTGCATAAAAGTCTGTAAAGGAATTTTGGTTTGGATTCATTCATTAAAACTCAAACCTGTTAAATATTTGACAGTTATGATAATTATTGCTTATAATAACAGTAGTAGTATTCCCATGGATTCATACTTGGACCTGCTTTAACATCCAGCCCCTTGGGTTGTCATGATGTGGTTCAGTGAAGAGTTGGGCTGGTGGTGATAGTGAATTATCTAGAAATTCTAAATGTAAAAAAAAAAAAAAAAAAATCATTGTTAAATGACATGACTAATAGAGAAATGACATGTTGATTAAGTTTACATGTAAACAAAAACTTTTGCATTTGAAATCTATTAAATTTGATAACTTTTTATCAACTTTTGAACATGAACATGAAACGAAAGCACTCTACAGAACCCTATTGCATCTGTAGGAGTTCATCTTTATTAGAGCGCAAGCACTTGACTTTTTGGGGGCTTAAAACAAACCCAAAACTCAGAGCTCAGACAGCATGAAATTTGGATATTTCATTGGTTGCAGATATGCACAACAAAAATTGGCTCAATGCTGCCAGCTTGACAACAAAAATTGAGCCCCTCGCTCCAAATTAATGTGGACAAATGAATCAGTACATTTGTATCAGCTCAAAGACAAAACAAAATAGCCTCTTGGACATGTACCCAAAGTCCAGCAGGAGCATTTGTATTTAAATTTTGTGATTTTTATGCCTTTTTTGTCATTACCACCCCTCATATTTTAACAGCTCCTTCAATTTCAGTCCAAAAGACTTCACATTCACTTGGTATCGTTCCAAGACGTTGAAGATTAGTTATCAAAATCTTTAAAATTGTAAAAGATCTTTATGAGAAATCTTTATAAAAAAATAAAGATTCCCTCTTTGTTGCAGTGCTTAATTTGCAAAATGTTACTTCACATTTACATGGTAACGCGATTGATTTTTGCTTTTTAGTTTTTATTGTCAATGCCATTTAATTTTGATGCTGTATGTAGAGAGATGTCTTCATATAGCCATGAAGGAAGGAATTCACTTGTCTGCCCAAGCTTGACAAACAGATTCAACTATTGGGGTGGGAATAGAGGATGACTTTAACATGGCTACAACCAGTTTAACAAAAGTTGTTTTATTCTCGTGTAAATAAAGTACAACATTTTTTTGTTACAAAAATAAAATGAAACCCAACCAACTCAATACACATTGGACTCCACCTGGTCAGACATAAGAGCATGAGACATAAAAGTATATTGGGCTTTTTCTAGGGGAAGGGAGGGGAAGTGGGGCTGCTCCACTGTACAATCTGCTAATTGTACAGTGGAGCGGCCATACAAAGTTTGCCAACTAACTGAACCAAATCAGAAAATATATTCATGCAACAAAACCTGGGGCTGGTCAGTTTCTTCATTACTTAAAATCTGAGGACACACGCTGACAAGTGAACAACCAAATTTAGCCAAAAAAAAAAAAAACTTAACTAAAAATAGAAACCTCAGTTAAGTGTACCAACTGACACAAAACTGAATGACAAATACGACTCATGACATTAAAGGCCGAGTTATGATTATACACATTTCAAACTGATGGTAGACCCTATGAGCTCTGGACCTGACGCTGGTATATGATAACAGGAAATGAAGGACCAACCTGCAGATGTTAAAAACTAAATTCAGTGCCCATGCATGGCCTCTACCAACACCCAGTGTGTTTGTCAGTACTGACAAATTCCTTACCAAAGGGACACCAGGGATATAATTTTATCTGAACTGATGGAGTGATCCTTCAGGAAAAAAAAGGATGTGCTATATTGTAGATTCCATGTTGTGAGTCAGTGCTGGTTCTTCATTCCCTGTGGTTTGCTTGGTTTCTTATCCGGTTGCTGCGGGCCTCGACTACTGCCGGTCATTCCTCTGCCACGACCACCAAACAGACCTCGAGAGAGACATAAGATGGCATTGGAAATAGATTGATATGAATGCTTTTAATTAAAGCTTAGTGGTAGAGAAATGTTGACAGAGGATGCCAGAAACTCTTAAAAAAAAAAAAAAAACTGTCCACTTCATAACAATCTAGTGGATCAGAGAAACCACAGCAGTGAACAGTAAATCCATACACGATGCAGGACAGAGATCATTCTCACTGCCATTGGACATGATGACACTTACAAAGGTATGGCTGGAAGACCTCATATTTTTAATATGTCCAATTACCAGCGGGGGGAAAAAATCTAATCTTTTTGAAAGATCTTAAATCAGTCAAACGATTGCAGAAACTCCTGGGATAACTACGGAGATATTTCAACAAAACCGTAAGGAGTCTCCAGTTGAGTCTATTGACTTACATTGCTGGGTAAATTCGTCTTCTACCAAGTATGTGGCCTTTAGTGTTTGAATTTTGTAGTAGCAATGACACCAGACACCAAATAGCCAAAAATAAATAAATAAACACATTCCAAAAGTAAGTCTAATCAACATGAAGTGTTTCCACTCACCTCGGCCAGCTCCTCCCCTTCCTTTGCCCTGCTGTTTGTTCTGCTGGGAACCTCCTCGTCCACGGCCTTTTGACACAACCTCCTCCTTCACCATGTCGATGATTTCATCTGGGATGCGCAGATACTTGATAGTGCTTCCTCTGATGTAGCACTCAGGCATCCTCCAGAATTTGTCTCCATCCTGTCAGATGTCAGTGGAAGTGTCAATATATGGCTCCTGATCATACCATCAGTCTTACTTTCCATTATTGATTTTAGTGAACAAGTTTCAGTATAAACCATATCTGACAGTAGGGAAAGTTTAGATGAACTTTGTGTACGAGTTGGAATATGTTTGTACTAAAATGAATAAAAGTAGTGCTATTTATATTTAAAATTTATTTGATTTCAAATATACCTTACATGTCATACCCTACTACACTCAGACAATCCCATGTCCATCTGCCCACACTTAATGGACTCTACATTGAGAAAACTGGTCCACATAGATGTTTACAACACGCTCTTTACTTTTATCTCCTCACTCTGAAGCATTATGTCCATAGTGACAGCAGAAAAATTCAAGTTCAGCATTACCCTTGATGTGCAGATGACTTCTCTCAGATTAATATTCATCCAGTTGTCACAGCTCACTAGATGACCGTTGTATGTCTCACCATTCTTAAGCTCTACCAGCTGAAGAGAGAGAGCGCACGATTAACCTTTAGTTGTTGGCAGAAGTTAAAATTCATTTACTTCTCGTGGGACCAAATAATAAAGTATAGGCTGCAAAGAAACAATAATATTGGTCCAAGTCAATTCATCTAGATATTTACAAGGTCGCCAGCTTTAATATGATTGATTATTTCTCTACAAAGCAAATTAAAACTTTAAATACAAAAGCTAATACCAAAGCAAGAACAAAGAGAACAAAAGTTAGAAGCAGGCAGCCAAACCTAATGAACTTGGTTGCCAGTTATGTTTAATCTGTAAATTTATTAGATGGCAGACTAACTAGAACATAAATATTTATCTTACTGATGGCTGACTTAGAACAACAGAAAACTTATTTCTTCTTAATATTTTTAAATGAAGTAAAAGCGCAGTAACTCCTCACCATAGGATGGTTTTGGGCAGTCTTCAGCAGAGAGAGGGGAAGCTGCAAATAGAAAGGACAGATACGAGTCTTCAGTTACCATAATTAATCTGACAACCAGAACTGCATTTGAAGCAAAACGCTGGTTTGACACAATACACCCAGTGGTGTGTTGTTTCAGTGTTATATGGAGCTGCTCGAGGTATTTTCAAAACAACGATTCACTAAACTGATAAATGGTCTTGGGTCGTGATTGATGGTGTGATGCTGAGTGCATATGCATTTGTACGTTTAAATACTTTAGTGGGCATTGGCTATTGTATGATATTATGAATAAAGTAGCAATAAAGAATGTTTTTAAATAATTTATCATACTTACAGCGATCTCTGTAATATTCACCAAATTTTAAACACAGCTTGGAGTACGATTCAAATTATTTTCCATTCATATATTTAAAGATAATGAAGTACGAAACTGTGTGGATTACAATCGTTGATTCGTGATTTAGCAGGTGTAAAACTGTCCGTGTCGCTGAATCTCTGTCTCATTTTAAAAGACTTGTGTTTGCCAAACAATGTAGAATCTGCTCAATGTAGCATCAGGAGCTAACTTCACTTAGCGTGTGTGTCATTAAAGAATAACACTGTCAGCCGGCGGTTCAGTGCTAAACTACAGGTCAGCTACCGAAGATGTAAAAGACCAAAATCAACGCTTTTGGACATCCTTAAAGTCAGATACTTGCCATTGTAACGATCTCTTTCTGATATTTCTATTGGCGTCTGTCTTGGCCACGATGCGACGATCTTCATTTACTTAGCCTTTTATTCTTCCTCTGGTTCTCGCACTTCCGTTTCCGCATTTCCATTTCTCTCGCCAGCGTCACCTGGCGAAGAGGAGGACCGGAAGCTGAGCACCACCCGTTTTTTTGTCATGCTTTATTAACAATTCTAGATACAAACAAAAACAGTTTCTGCCAGGAGTGTTAAAAAAGATCAAATTTGTATAGAAAATATTTATTTAATAAAAACACGCATTTATATTAGTCTTAACAAAACAAATCTGGTTTTCATTTGGTTTTACAAAAAAATTTAATCGTTTTCTTTGTCATTATCTTCAAAACAAATGAAAAGGTCTTTTTCTTTCCACTGAAATGCTTGTCCTGTTTTTCGGCACGTATACATGTTGAAAAAGCAGATGACATATAATTTCTTCTTCCCGTTCACTATAGAGAGTACAACAATAATCACCATTAGCTTCAAATCTCTCCAAAGATTACGTAAATTATTTGTGTGTCCCCTTCAAAAATATACTTTAACTGTCTTCTTATTACCGCGGCATTTGCAGAACGAATAGGATTGCGAGTAAGAACACCGACAAACAAAAAAATGAAATGTTTTGTAACCTTTTGCTCCAGTACAGGAGTCGCTGCACTGGGATTGAGTGTGAGCTGATCCGAATATTGCGTACTTCATTTCACTATAAATCGCATCTTAAATAATATATGCCGTCTTAGCACAGTATTACACTTAACTTTGTCTCTTTTTACTTTATAATTCATCTTTCAGTTTACATTGATTGCTTTCCCTTTTCCCTTGTAGTAGGTTCCTCTTTCAGGTAGAGCTGGTTGTTCTTCCTGGAGCTTTTCCACAGCATATTTCGTAGACAGGAATCTGATGATCAGTGTTGCCTTCCTGTGTGGAGTGTAGGATGAGCTCCTGGCTGCCGTGAACAGCCCAGAAAACAGTATGTATCTCCTGTATGGCTTCTGTTGAATCATCTTGTATCAAAGTCCTGCCTCATCAATATTTTCTGACACGCTCACCACGTGCTGCATCGTGCGTTGATTCGCTGTAAATAGGCACGTGAGACCACGCCTAAAAACAACTGTAGTGTGTCTGCGCCGGACCCCCTTCTTGGTTTTGTCAATGAATTCATTTAGCTATGCATTGAAGAGTTCAAATTATCTTACACTGTGAATTTTGGAATAACTGATCGTAAATGGCACAGACGGCAAAATTATTGCACAAATACGATAGATATCGTAGTCGTAGGAATAGATATATAAATAACAGAAGCTGTGGGAATAATAGTAGAAATATTAATACTTGTCCGGGTATTAATATTTCTACTATTAATATATATGTGAGTTGCGGATGACAGTAGCAATTTTTTTTGTCAGTCCTAAATATAATTTATTTAATTTATAATTTATTTATTATAAAACATCATCTGTCATGACACAGACAAAATCAGCTTCCCTACACTGCATAGGGAAATGATTAAAAGCGCTTAACGTATTCCATATTTTGTTATGATCATTTTAAAAAATGGAATAAAATATCACACATTACCTAATAATGACAGCATGAAAAAAGTTAGTTTGAAATCCTTGCTGATTTATCAAAAATATAAAACAAAAAAATCATATGCACGCCTTCAGAGCCTTTATCATGACATTCAAAATCGAGCTCAGGTGCATCCTGTTTCCACCGATCATCCTTCAGATGTTGCTACTTGGCTGGAGTCCACCTGTGGTAAATTCATGTAATTAGACAGGGTTTGCAAAGGCACACGCCTGACAGTCAGAGCTTCAGAGCACCAAGGCTTTGGGGTAAAGACAATTTAAGGATTACTAGCATGTCTTCTTGTCCGTTTTTCAACTTCGTGATTTTTTTATTTTATTATTATTATTATGTTTTTGCACTTTGCATATGCCAGATGAACGCCTGGGGTTCTCACCTGTCTGCCGCACAGATACAAACGGATCATTGGACATTTAAGGCCTCAATCAAAGATTTTAAATGTTACAACAAAGCTCCACTTAGAAGAAAAACAATCGGCTGATCATATTCTGCACCCGTTGACCCGTGTTTGTGCTAAATATACTACCGGAAACAATAAATCAGAGAATCCAACATACACTGCCAACATCACTTCATTTTTTTCCTTCTTGTTCCCGTGTGATGTATTGTTTAAACAAAACTCATTCACCAAAGGAGCTCAGTATATGCGTTATAAGCACAGATGTGTTGAGTTCTTCCTCTTTTCATTAGGTACAAAATAAATGTCAAATACTTTCCCATTATTGTCCCCCAGTGTCTCATAGTTTTTGTTTCAATTTCCCTAAAATGCCTCAGAGTAAGAGCTCTGTTCCCGCACCCGTCTCTGCTCACATCCTACACTGTCGACGTCACAGAAGTAAGCGGCGCTGGGAGTCCGTCACAGTCTCCGTTGGACCTGCCGGTTCAGATTCTGTTTCCATTTTTATCCCTTTTGTTTAGGTTCAAATCCAGACTTCGTCGTCGGTCCCATTCTTCGGCTGTTGATAAATAGATACGGTGGAAATATAGTTCATCAACAGGCAGCCTCCGGAAATCCTTCAGCAAAGCGAAAGTTGAGTAGAGATGAGTGTGGAGGCGTACGGGCCGAGCTCCCAGACCCTCACTTTCTTGGACACCGAGGAAACGGAGTTGCTCGGAGCGGATACCCAGGGCTCCGAGTACGATTTCACCGATTTCACCCTACCCAGCCAGACGCAAACTCAAGGGCAGACCCAGAGCCAACTGGACAGCCAGGTCTGACGCGTTCAACCGCACAAAAAGGCGTGATGAAGTGCCGTTTACATACGTTAGCGCCAGTTAGCTAACCAGCTAGCTCAGTGGATGTACCGCTCATGTTAGCTAGCTGTTGGCCAGTCGTTAGCTGGAAATCATTTTAATTAAACCGCAAAAGTCAACTTAATGGACCCAAGAGTGTCTGTTAGGAACTACCCAGAGTCTCAGATGCCACTTTATTCGTTAAAAAAAGTGACGAGAGATGTACCAACCTGTCAACTTACCGCTAACTAACTGGCATTTCCGCGCCCTGGCGGAGAGTTGTGAGTAATTTGAATCTATGTCGGGTTAGTGGGTTTTTTTTTTTTTGGCAAGTCTTGTCTTATTCTGCAGGTAAATGGTCCTGATGAGGCTCTTCACAATGGCGGGATCGAACACTCCGTGGCCAAAGCCGCCAGCCAGCTTTTGGCCGAGCTCAACTTTGAGGAGGATGAGGAAGACGCGTACTATACCAAAGACCTGCCTCTGCACGCTTGCAGGTACCTGCATAAGAGTCCTTTATGGGGAGTGTTTGACGCCATTAAACATTTTTCGTTTACTGCTGAACTTTTGAAAAGCATATTCCATGTTAGATGCAAAGTACTAACCCTGCTGACAGTAATTTGAGCTTTTTTCAGCTTAGCGTGGTCTTACCTTTGCCTTGGCACTTTGCTGTACTATGTATTACTGTAATTCAGATGCTGTCTTGATGTCTTATCATTTTGCAGCTACTGTGGAATACATGATCCAGCATGTGTGGTATACTGCAATACCAGCAAGAAGTGGTTTTGTAATGGACGTGGCAACACATCGGGCAGGTGTGTAATGACTCTTTAAACATTATTTTCTCTCATAAAAGTAGATATCAAGCTATTGAAATATATCTTTCAACAGTGTTAATTTTCTCTGTGGCACTAGATGTAGCACAAAATGAACAGTGTTTAGTGTTAGGATTATAATAGAAGAAAAGTATGCAACACACTGGAATAATTGGTCAGAATTTGTACATACCATAAATCCTCCAAATAAAGCTGGGGCATTTATTTGCCTAAGCTTCAGAGAGCACTGGGTGAATATTGGAAGAAGGTGCAAATTGCAGGCAGGTGTCAGAATTTTTAAAATTGGTGGCCATTTTTAAAACAATATCTTGTGATGCGGAGTACATCAGAATGGTGAGACAAAAACTTATCTCTGTGACCTCATGACAATTATAATCAAACCAAAATCAAAATATGTGGAGTCACAAACAAAATCTGTAAACAAAATGTAGCATACAAAATATTAAAATAATCGCAGCTTACATCAAATAACCTGGTCTGTAATAGTATTCATCATTATCCAATGACCAACCTGACCCAACAGCATCCTACTCTTCATCCATCACCCACTACTCCTCTGATTCCCAACCTTATCATCCTTCTCTGCATTGCCAAGCACAGTGACTTCACTGTCAAACAACTCCTCTTCATCTCATTCTTTGTCTTGTGCTGCTGCTTGGATGTTGTCTTGGCCTCGCTGTCACAACTGGGTGAGAGCCTGCCGTCCAGCAGACTAAGGCTGCCCCTCTCTAAAGCACAGGATGAGGTCGTCTTCACTCCTGTCAGTTTTCACGGGCTGTGCATAAACTTTGAAAAACTTTTTGATCATATCCTTCTCCAGTTTGTTTACTGGTTGCCATAACACGTCTATTGAGCAAACGTGTATTTACTTCTGTGGACCACACACCTGGTAATTATTTCAATAGAAGGGAAATTAGAGGATTTATGGTATTACAAATTTTGCAGTTCAAACTTCTCATCAAGCCAATGCGTTAAAGTGACTGTTTCATCAGTGTATGATTGTGCTCATGTAGGCTGTATGAATAGTAGAAAGAGCTATAAGAATGTTAATGGATGGTCAATAAGAGTATAACAGCTATACAAGTGCAGAGCCTTTGCTATGTAAAAATGTATCAATAGATTTCTGCTGTCATGTAACCACAACTATCTCAGAGATTGAAGTATGGCTGAGTTTATTTGCTTATTTATGTACTTATTCATTCATATGACTTCTGCTCTCTCCTCACCAGCCACATTGTGAACCACTTGGTGAGAGCCAAATGCAAAGAGGTAACGCTACATAAAGATGGGCCACTGGGTGAGACAGTGCTGGAGTGTTACAACTGTGGTTGTCGTAATGTCTTCCTTCTGGGCTTCATCCCAGCCAAGGCCGATTCCGTGGTGGTGTTGCTCTGCAGGTAAATGCTTGAATGACACTAGCTTTGCACATCAACCATCCAATAGCAAGGATACTCTTTGTTCAGGAATATCCTTGAGGGCAGTTTTGAACTTCTCCGCATATGCCTGTCTGAAATATTCAGTAAAGTAAAATCACAATTCTTGCTTTGCAACAGAAAGTTTATCTTGACTTTCAGTCGTTCATATTTCAGAACTTACTTCAGTTGTTCATAACCACTGAATGGTTCACTTGCATCACAGAGATCATCTCAGCCAGCTGGAGTGGCTGAATGGTCTAAAAAAAAAAAAAGGAGAAGTAGAAGAACAATTTCCTCTGGGTGCTTTTTGGCTTCTGGATGTCTGTGTGCTCTGAAGCAGGTAGTTGCCATCAATGTAACTTTTGGAAACAGTAGGGCAAGTGGAACACGTTTCAGGGGCCTGAGGTGCTGTTGGACCATCCTCTGAAAGCTTTGCATGATGTGTGATGTTAAAGCCACAGGTCTGTAGGAATACAGTGGCTTGGCAAGAAAAAAATTAGGAGGTGTAGGCTGGTGTCGCTATTGCTCAGCATCAGGGTTGGTGAAGTTTTTCTCCAGAGGTTGCTGCCACACTGTGGAGGGTGGCAGCATGTGAGTGGGGACATTGGAGGAGGTGGGTTCAAAAACTGGTAAAGTACAGTACTTTGTTGGGGGGGAGGGATGGGGTGTATATTAATATGTAAACAGAAAATTCAGGAAATATGTCCACAAAAACTAAATTAAGAGAAAGCACAATTTTTAAGAACAAAATAGCTTTTTAGGATAAGGTACAGTGTTTAGTATAACAATTGTTTCACAATTCTCATTGTATCAATGTCCTTGTAGTCCAGTGTTGTTGGAGTCACCCTCTTGCAGTCTGATATCAGTCAATTCTTCCCACTTTCCGATGAATTCCAATTTGTACCATAATCTTGTTATTGCTTTTTTATTTGCTGATATCAGTACTTTGACAAGATACTCAACTTATTTGTGTACAGTGTCCTGTGTCACATTTCCTTAATAAACCATCTTCCCTGATTTGGTTATCTCATATTCTACTTTTTATTTTCAGACCCAACCATATTTTACCCAGTACCTTTCAACAAGACTAAATTATATATGAATAGTCTACATCCATGTGTCCACAAAACCTCTAGTATGGTTGCTGGCTAGACAGCAATTACACCCGAATCACTGGAGTTATGGAAAATCTAATTATGTTCTTCTAGCAGTGGCTGCGCACTGCGTTTACTTGTATTATACCATTCCTCCACAATTTTTTTTCTCTGAACTCTTTTTCACATTTGTCTTTGAGTATACAAAAAAGTAATTTTAACATGATATCATTCCTCTATACAGGGCTTAGCATTCATATATGGCTTTATTACTTACTTTTTAGTGTCTGTTTTTACCTCCTTCTCGTTACAATCCTTGATTTTTAATTACCAGCTTTTCATATTTATCCAATTCAGATGTATTCCTTAACTTTTCAAAACTATGTACGCCGACATTTGACCATTAAACATGCTGCATAAAATGTCCCTATTCATCCATTGCTTGATCAAATGAGTAAACCAACTCAGAATTTCAGTTTCCTTTTCCATTTTATGTTTTTGGACTATCGTGCTTCTTGTTTCAGCTGTAGTTTAGGTGGACTAATCCAATTAATCTTTTAATTTGTCTCATAGTTCTTTGTGTTCTATTATAATTACATTCATTCCATTTAGGTTTTTAGAGAGCCAGGCCCCTGCTGTTGCAGGGGAGGCCACCATAAATACTTGCAAACTTAGCCTATTGAAGCTGGTGTTTCAGATTAAAACAAAAATAAGTAATACTACAAACAAGCATTTCCTGTATTTTCAGGTTACATTTGAATAACAAGCCTGAGAAGTAATTATACAGGGTCATAATAGCAATTGTGAAAACTGCAACTCTAATGGTGTCCTCAGAACTTTGTATAAAGTACTTTATGTATTCCTCCTTCACATTGTCATACAGTAGAATTATGTCTTGTTGGTACTGCAGTTCATTTACTGGGTAAAGGTTTTCATCTTAGATATTAACATTAGAGAGAGACCGATATGGTTTTTTTTGGTTTGTTTTTTTTTTTTTTCCCCATGGCTGATACGATGCCGATCATTAGTAGTCAAGTAGGCCAATAACTTTTATTTAAAGCCAATATTCATTTGCAGTGAAAGGGAAAATATTGGCATCAAAATTTCCCCTCCAACACATAACTTCGCCATGACACGCAGAAAATGAAATTTTTGGCATCATGTACCACTGAGCAACGTCCATAGGAATGAAGGGGCCCTGCCTCCAACGTCGCATCCAGTTGTCTTCATACATCCGTGTTCGAAACATTCTCTCCGGACCTTCTCCTTTTGGCAAAACTTGTGTGTGTGAGCACTGTGCATGCACAGTTTTCAATGCTGATTGGCTGTTACCGTGCCGTGGCTCTGTGTGTAACCAATCAGACAGAGAGGCGTGGCTGCATCAGAGCCAAAATAACCCAGTTTTAAAGGGGCGAAAATCAGGGCCAGTAATCAGTCGATCCCTAATTAACATGATTTAAAACAAAAAAAATGTAATGCTTTATAATGCCATTTCTACCAGTTTGCTGGTGGAATAATGTCACAAGTCCATGCATCAAGGGCTAAACAATAATTCAATATTAATGTATATCGCAATAGAAAATATTAAAATCATATTAGAGTTAAGGTTTCAACACTTCCACTATTTTAATATACAGCCAGAAGAGCAGAACACAACAAGCTGCACCTTTTCTTTAACTTTTATAATGTTTGTATCGATATCAGATTAATGTTGTATTGATCAAACTCTAGAAATGTATTATGATATAAATTTTGGCCATATCATCCAGCCCTAGTTGCCACTGCTGATAGTGATGCTGAGGTTTAGAAGTAGAGAAAAACTGAAGAAAGCCTAAGCTCAAGGTGGACTGTGTCAGACCACAACTGTCTGTGTTGCAGTGTCATCCGCTCTGTTGTATATCCATTCAAAGAAATTCAAAGGAATTATTTTTAAACAATAACTGATCAAATATATTGATATATTGTTGAATGAATAATGAATTAAATGGTTAATAAAAAATGTGCCAATTTGGCTCAGAGGCACCGACCTGCTTGTGTCTTTAGGGACTCGGAAGACGGAAACTAAAGCCAGTGTTTTAGTGACTCGAATGAACATTCTATCGACTGATCATTGGTGTGTCCAGTTGAAGTCTCTGAGAAAATGGGGCTATGTATAACACCGTGAATCTCTTGGCATTGACAGAGTGCCAGAAACAGCAAGCTGCTTGACATGATACAGTACAGAGCAGGTCAGAGCCACCTCGCATTCCTCTACAGCTACACCTCCTCCAAATATGGCTTCTACAGACATACATAGATTCAAACTGTTCTGGATTTGGAGTGGTGCTGTGTGTTGAGGAACAGAGCAGGAGAGCAGACATTGTGGAAATTCTAAACATCACAATCCCCTACACTGAAGTTAAGAAAAACACCTTTATCTTATGAACAAGAGTTTTTGTTTGTCCAACACACTGAGCAAGAGAAGGCAGGAGAGGGAGAGAGAGAGGCTACCATTGAATGCTAATCTGAATTAACTAGCTAATCTGAGTTGCATATAACTGCTGAATTAATAAGCAAAGTAGAGAGGAGCAGAGCTCTGAGGTTTTGTGGAAAACTAGCATTTGTTCAAATCTATAGCTGGTATTAATCACTTAATAAAACTGCAACGTTTACTGTGTTAACAAGCGATGAGATGCTGCACTTTTCTTCAGCGTGACTGGTCACTAATTCCTGTTTTCAAACAAAGTATTACTCAATTTGGAGTAAAATTGCTCCTAAAGTCAATTAAATGTATGTGTTGCTTCATTATGTAGGAGGAAAGATGAAAACATGCTATGCAGTGAGAATTACAGTAATGATAAAACTATACATTGAAAGAGTATCTTGACGCTACCAGATTCATATTTTATTTAAATAGGCGACAGCATGGGCCAAACCCCATCTGGTTGTTCTTATTATTCCTGAATGAAAATTGATGGAGGCTTTATCATGCTCCAAAACTGTAAACAGTGTTAGTTATATCAGTCCTTCAACCGTGAAAAATCAATTAACTTAAGATTGCATTGTCCATATACCCCCCCCCCAAAAAAAAAAAAAACAAAACATTATATGATCATGTGAACACATCTGCACGACCTCTCTAGCCCTGTCATAGTTTGTTGTTCCCCAATTTAGCTTTCAGGTTACCAGTTATGGTGCAGTTACTCATAGAAACTTTTCTTTTCTACAACCCAACATGGATATGTTATAAATGGATATAAATAAACACTGTATGACAGGTCTGCACAATCAGGCACTTATCATTTCCTTTCAGCAGGATATCAGCTGCCCCTTAGGTTAGGATAAATTACTGTTCCCACTTGTTGCTTAAGTACTGCTCTGCTGTGGTGGTCTTCTGCCTGTGCACATTTACAGTGCTCAGTATAAATGAATACACCCCCAACAGATTTTGTGTCGAAAAACATCCATCTCCCTGCAGAATCAATACTTTCAATGGGATCCTATGAAGTATTCACACAAATCTGGTTTACTGTTTTTAAATTAAATTGGTCACGACCAAATGGGAATTTTTCTAACAATGATTTAGGTCATGGTCGGAAATTAGTACATCCCAATGAATGCCTTATAACAGCCCTATAAAATTCTAATTGCCCAGCTTGAATTGCTCTACCAGGAGACTAAGCTCTTGCTCTTGTGTTCCCTTAGGCATCCAAACCCCCTGCCCTGACAAATTACTAATCCTTTTTGGGGCAAGGCTGAACTATTCAATTTGGTTATTAAAATTTAAGGGTTGGGTATGTGCTGGGAAAAAAATTTTAAAGCTGAGAAATAAACTTGTTGATCCACTGTCTACCATGCCTATCACATTTACAGGACTACAACCATTACAGCTCCACCCACCACCAAAATATCTCTTAACTCTAAAAGTGGTCAGACCTTTTATTTGCATTTGTTTCTCAGGGAAGTTTGTGCTGATGTTCACAAATCCTCAACTAGTTCTTGCTGCTCTGTGTTAATTGATTGAACCGTTTGTTCATATGTATGCATGAAACCAGACTGAGGAAACAGTTTATGGCACTAACACAGCTATATAAGATAAACTTTAGTTTTTTTGAATCCCCCCATCTCCATACAGACAGCCATGTGCCAGCCAGAGTAGTTTAAAAGACATCAACTGGGACAGCTCACAGTGGCAACCACTGATCCAGGATCGCTGCTTTTTGTCCTGGCTGGTGAAGATCCCATCCGAGCAGGAGCAGCTTCGTGCCCGTCAGATCACTGCCCAGCAAATCAATAAGCTAGAGGAGCTGTGGAAGGTATGCATCTAACTTACTTGGTTTTATTCTTTAAAATTACTTGTTCATAGCTGTCATAGCATGGCCTGTTCATGGGACTGGTTGAAGGGTTTTAGCCTCATCCTTGTTCAGAGACATGGTACTGGTGAGAGGTGGAACCTGTTACTCGATTAAAAGTGTGTGATATGTATCAGGTCAATAGTTGCTATGATTTTCTTCACAGGACAATCCCACCGCCACCTTGGAAGACCTGGAGAAACCTGGTGTGGATGAGGAACCCCAGCATGTGCTGCTGCGCTACGAGGATGCTTACCAGTACCAAAACATTTTTGGCCCTTTGGTCAAACTGGAGGCTGACTATGACAAGAAACTTAAGGAGTCCCAGGTACCTGAGCACCATGTCCAAGTTGAAGACTGTTACTCTAAGTATTGTGTTTTTCATCATTGATTTTACATGAGGATCCTGTTTCAAGTGACAAAGAAATGATCTTTTTTTAATCCAATTCTTAGTTTTAATGGGAGATTGAGGACTATTCTATTCTCTCTGGATGGCATGCAGCTGTGGCTTAGGCCTAGTGAAGTTTATTACTTGCATCCTAACAGGGTTTGAGTAATGTCACAGAGGTGTGAAATTATTCTTTTGACCTATGAATTATTGATGTTTTTTTGTTTTGTTTTTTTTCCCCTCCCCCCTCTTGCAGACCCAAGACAATATAACAGTCAGGTGGGACCTGGGGCTGAATAAAAAGCGGATTGCCTATTTCACACTGCCCAAGACGGATTCAGGTGGTAATTCTCTGAGTTTGATTTCCTCTCCATGGTTCTGTGGTCCATATAGAGCCCCTCCTCATCCCACTCCAGTTCTCAGAGTTGCACGCAACCCTCCACCCACCCCAAACCCTGCATCTTTTTGTGGCATGTCTGTTTGGCCTATGTTTTTGTAGGGATGGATTTGTGCTGTATTGTAGGTGCATGCTACTATATAATTTGATTCATTAATATAGTTCATCCTTCATACTTTATTTGTGGATCACTTTTACAAGAAGAAGGATTTTAAACTTGTCTCAATTCCAGATATGCGGCTAATGCAAGGTGATGAAATATGTCTGCGATACAAAGGAGACCTGGCACCACTGTGGAAAGGCATTGGTCATGTCATCAAAGTCCCTGACAGTATCCTTTTACACTGTTATTAGGTCCTCATCTATTCTGTCATAATGCCTTTCAAGTCTGGTTTACTATACTGTAATTAATCTGCCAGTGCACAGTTTATGTTTCAAGGTCACTTCAGCCACCCACCTTTATTAATTTTAGACATATTTTACAAATAATACTGAACTTCCTTAACAGCCTGTGTTTAAAGACTATGGGGATGAAATTGCCATTGAGTTGCGGAGCAGTGTTGGGGCACCAGTGGAAATCCCCCACAACTTCCAGGTGGACTTTGTGTGGAAGTCTACTTCTTTTGACCGGTAGGCTAAGATCTTATACTCCTTAAATTCCAGATGTTATTGGATTATTCAATTTCACTGCTTAAATCACCAAATGTCTCGGCTGGTCTGGTCTTTAACTGCTTAACTTAACTGCAGTAGCTGCCCCCTACTGTCCATCTCCCACTGCATTTTCCCCTCACTTTTGACCTTGAGATATTTGAACTCCTCCCAGACCTGGAGAGGACCCTCCACTCTAGACATTTGTCTCAGACTCAAAAGTGCAAATTTTCATCCCAGCAGCGTCACACTTGGCTGCAAACCCTCCCAGCATGAGCTGGAGGTTACTGGCTGGCAGAGCCAAAAGGTACACGTTGTGGCCAATCATGTGCCTTCTGGTCGCATTGTCATTGCCAGCATGGGTGCTGAAGTCCCCCAGTAAAACAACAGTAAACCTGTCCCTGGGACTCCATAAACAGTGGCCACTCTGAACTAGTGTTTGGCGCATAAGTACCAACCACCATCAGGACCTAGTCCATACCTGAAGACCCAGGGACACAACTCATTCATCAGGTTAAACTCCAACTCAGGATATTACTCGTTGTGTAAATCTGCCATGTCTGAGTTTTTAAAGTAAAGATGCAAGTTCAGTCTCCTGAACTTGCATCTTGGAAGTTTCCTAATAATAGGCAGTAATGGCTTTTGCTGTGTTATTGCAGGATGCAAAGCGCCTTGAAGACGTTTGCAGTTGATGAGACCTCCGTGTCAGGTTACATTTATCACAAACTACTGGGCCACGAGGTAGAGGATGTCACCATTAAGTGCCAGCTACCAAAGCGCTTCACTGCTCAGGGTCTACCTGACCTTAATCACTCACAGGTCAGACATTGCTAAACACAGTCACTGTCATTTTGGTGTTTTGAGTTGATACATTAATACATTAGTGCATCAATTTACTGAAAAATTACTTTGAGGCGGCTTGTGATTTGTGTCAAGTGGGGCAAGCCTCTAAGTAGACAAAGCATCTTATTTGTTAAGACTTTAAGGTGGGATTTGGATCTCACACAATATCATCATTGCAAGAAAACTGAATGCAGAGCAGATGATGTCAGAGTATACGTTTTCAGGCTTTATTTTGGTATTTGCAATGATTCCACTGGGATGCTTTTTTTTTCTCTCTCTCTCTTACTTGCGCATTCAGGTATATGCTGTGAAGACAGTGCTGCAGAGGCCCCTCAGTCTGATTCAGGGTCCTCCTGGTACTGGGAAGACCGTCACTTCTGCCACTATTGTTTACCACCTGTCTCGACAGGGCAATGGGCAAGTCAGAGTTTTACTGTTAAATACTCAAAGAAAATGTAACATGGTTTTGGCAACCCAGGACTTTTCAACATTTCCTCCTCTGTCTCTCTCTGTCTACATGTATGTGTCCTTTACAGCCCAGTTCTGGTGTGTGCGCCCAGTAACATTGCTGTTGACCAGTTGACGGAAAAGATTGACAAGACTGGGCTGAAAGTTGTCAGGCTGTGTGCCAAGAGCCGGGAAGCCATTGAGTCACCAGTGTCTTTTCTGGCTCTTCACAATCAGATCAGCAACATGGACAGGTCAGTGACATGAAAGAAAACTGGGAAATGGGGAAAAGTATATTGCGTCCCTGGAGTGCATGGAGAGTTAGTTTACTGTGTCAGGAACAGAGTACAAGTACCCAGCAACATCAATGCATATACCATTTTTGGAACTAGGAAATGAATGGAAAAAATAGCAGCATTGTGGTTATCCATCAGTGTGAAGTTAGTCAGGGTTTTCTGTAGTTACCCTGATATTTCTTCATTTCCTTAGTATGCCAGAACTTCAGAAACTACAGCAGTTGAAGGATGAGACTGGTGAGCTGTCTTCTGCTGATGAGAAACGCTACAGGGCTTTGAAACGCACTGCTGAAAGGGAGCTGCTCATGGTGAGGAAGTTCTTCAAAATGTTAAACCTAAACAGGTACTGTTAATGGGGATTCTACTAAACCCAGATGCACCAAAAAACATTTGGCTAATGACTTTTATGTGCTATTGGGTCAAAAAATGGTTATCAGCAAGTAGGTGAAATTTCTGCCCATGCTAATTATTGCTATGGCCTGAAACTCAATACTGGTTTTGTTACCCAAGAAGTTGTTTTCCTTGTTATGTCTTTCCTGTTATTTTCCTTTTGTTGGAAACATGCTTTTATCTAAGTTCTTAATCTCAACATAGAAACATCACAATAGTCACAAATCAAATCAGATTTATTTATATAACCCCAAATCATAATAAAGTTACATCAAGGAATTTTGCATATAGAGCAAGTCTAGTCCAAACTCTTTATGAAATTATTTAGAGACCCAATGAGCAGGCACTTAGACAGTGGCAAGGAAAAACCAGAACCGGGCTCGGGGGGGCGCCATCTTCCTCGACCAGTTGAAAATACCCTTGTGTTTCACCACTCCATCCTTACTCCTTCTCCAGTTTGAGAATTCTAAATTATGTTCCTCGTTGTTTTCCAGAATGCTGATGTGATTTGCTGCACCTGTGTTGGGGCTGGAGACCCCCGCTTGGCCAAGATGCAGTTCCGCTCCATTCTGATTGATGAAAGCACCCAGGCCACTGAACCAGAGTGTATGGTGCCTGTGGTTTTGGGAGCCAAGCAGGTACTCATGAAATATGGACAACTGATAATACTGGCTATGCCAACCATATAATGTTTAACCAAATGATTGGCTTGATGAAATTCAGTTATGACTTATACAATAGCTCAACATATTCTGTCAGTGCTGTCTATACTAGACGACACCACAGCAAGTAAATTGTATTGGTATTAATATCAGTGACCTCAGATATGCAATATTTTGGAACACATAGGCATTTATTTTATGCAGTATTAATTGAATATTATACAACTGACATTTTTGTGACGTATCGTCCTCCTTCCAGCTCATTCTGGTGGGTGACCACTGCCAGTTAGGTCCCGTGGTGATGTGTAAGAAGGCAGCTAAGGCAGGTCTGTCACAGTCCCTCTTTGAACGCTTGGTGGTTTTGGGGATCAGGCCAATCCGCCTTCAGGTGCAGTATCGCATGCATCCAGCTCTTAGTGCCTTCCCCTCCAACATCTTCTATGAGGGCTCTCTGCAGAATGGTGTCACTGCAGGTTTGTCAAGATTCAGCAGTTCATTTCTAAACTTTCACTTTTTTAGTATATTATCATGCAAGAAAATCAACAGATTCCTTCAAAAATATGACATTTCCTTCTTCTCATCAGCTGACCGCATCAAGAAAGGCTTTGATTTCCAGTGGCCACAACCAGACAAGCCCATGTTCTTTTATGTGACTCAGGGCCAGGAGGAGATAGCCAGCTCTGGAACTTCCTACCTCAACAGGTAATTGTCTTGGGTAAACTAACAGAAATTTCTAAATGTGCATTGAATACAGTGACTTGTAACAGGCTCGGATGAAGCCATACTTGGGAATGCTTGCTCAGAACCTTTAAATAAAAACAGGTATGAAAACAATGATGGAACAGTTCTATCTATGTGAACATTGACACACACACACACACACACACACACACACACACACACACACACACACACACACACACAGAGCACACACAGAGCACACTTCTTTCCCTTGCATCTTCCTGGTCTTACTAAGGAGACTTGGCCCACTCTGCTATCATTCAGCCTCACTTTGCTGTTTTAGGAACGCAAACAAAGATGCAATTTCTGGCAGCACTTTTGCTATTTATGACATTTTATGCACATACATAGTAAATAGTGTATCTTTATTCACCTTGGGGTCATGTGAATACATATTTGTTTCCAGCTCAGTTTTTTTTTTTTTTTTTTTTTTTTTTTTTTGGTAGATAGCTTGTGTTTGGGAGACAGATGCTCAAGGCAAAAATATCTGGTAAAGAAAGGTATTTTGATTTCAGAAAACTCTGATTTCTTTCGCACAAACTTGTGTTTTATATCCACCTTTCTTTTTTTAAGTTTTTCTTTTCTTTTTTCTTTTTAAGTATTAAGCCTGTTGGGAAGGTCGACAGCTTCAAATGGGGCTGCTGTGGCCCAGTGGGAGAGTCCTGATACAGTTAAAGAGACTGTTACCTAGGGAATCTAGATTATCTAAGGAATGTTTGATGACACCTGGGACGTGACACTAATACTTTTTTTTTGTTTTTTCCCCTTATTCTTTTCATCTTTGGAGAAGTAGTAATAATAGTTTAATGATGGCGAAAAGCCTTTTCCATGTCGGTCATGATAATCAGGGAATGCAAGGTTATGTCCATAGTACAATGGAATGGGATTTCTTTTTAGATCAGAGTCACAATTTCTTAGCTCTTATTCTCAGAAATGAACTGCAAAGACAGGCTGAACGTCCATCATAAAAATGTTGTAGTTTCTTTTTGTTTTTATTCAACAGAGTTTTTCTAATGGGTGTTAGCTTCACCAAGTAAATGATCAAAGTCAACTTTGGAAGTAAAAGTTGTAACGATTCTGTAGGTGAACCTGGAAATTGATCATTACCTGACTTTTGAAGGGTGTGCAAAGTTGGCAGTTGAACTGCCATTCATCTACTCCCATTAACTTAAGCGGTACATCTGCTGATGTTTTTAAGGACGGAGGCTGCCAATGTGGAGAAGATCACCACGAGGCTGTTAAAGGCTGGAGCCAAACCCGACCAAATTGGCATCATCACGCCATATGAGGGTCAGCGTTCTTACCTTGTCCAGTACATGCAGTTCAGTGGCTCCCTCCACACCAAACTTTACCAGGTATTACACACCATTGCGACAATATTTAAGATTCATATCAGCTAAGCAAAAACAGAGTAGTTCAGTAGTTGGTTAGTTTAGGGAAGTTTTCATTGCTCGCTCTGTTGTACAATTTTTTATTTTTTTTTTCCTGTTCTTAGAGAGCAATTCCTTCCACTTCCTTCTTTGCATTTTCTGTTATGTGTTTTGTTGTAGCAAGTAGAAATTGCCAGCGTGGATGCCTTCCAGGGCAGAGAGAAGGACTTCATTATCCTGTCTTGTGTTCGTGCCAATGAGCATCAGGGGATTGGTTTCCTGAATGACCCTCGTCGTCTCAACGTGGCGCTTACCCGAGCCAAGTAAAAACAACTAAAATTATATTATTATTATTATTATTATTATTATTATTATAAGGACTCACTATGGATAATATTGTTATTAACCTTGAGTCGCTATTTTAATGTCTTCATGAAAATAAGATAAACCCAGCCCTGATCAGCTTTTGTGTTTTTTCAATTAAGGTATGGTGTGATCATTGTGGGGAACCCCAAAGCCCTCTCTAAGCAACCACTGTGGAACAACCTGCTGAACAACTACAAGGAGCAGAAGGTCCTGGTGGAGGGGCCCCTGAACAACTTAAGGGAGAGCCTCATGCAGTTCAGCAAGCCTCGCAAGTTGGTCAACACTATCAATCCTGTGAGTCAAAAAAACCAAGTGCATGCATTATGTGATGGAGAAATGTATCAGAAGACAAAGTGACAGTACAGGCTTTTTGAAAATTCATTTGTTTTGATACTATTTTCAAAATCTCTATAAATATCCTTGAACTTCTAAAGCCAGAGTATTGATTCAATCCTTGTGCAAAAAAAAAAAAAACATTTACTATGATTCAGAATCGATTTAAAATGTCCCAGAATTGATTTAAAAATAAATAAAACAAATCCGCAGGTCTAGTCTGGCCTGGTCTGGTCCAGTCTAGGAGCTGGAGGGGCGCTGTTCCTTGCTGTAGCCCAGTCCATTACTTGTCACCAATTAACTTAGACATGTTCAGGTGCCCACACCAGGAAACAAACTGCGCCCTTCTTATTGCGGGGTGACATCACTAACCACTACACCTTCATTCATTCATTCATTCATTCATTCGTTTATTTATTCATTCATTCATGGGTAGGGGGCCGTGCATTATTAGTGACCCTCCTTTTTTTATTTATTTATTTTTTATAAAGAGACACTTTTATTTTTGTTACTCAAGTAATGTCATATTGCTTTTATGCAACATTTCCATTTCAGAATGGATACATTTTTAAAACTTAATGTGAAAAAGACACTTTAATTTGTCATTCTGTCTTGCAAAGCAGACTGGAGTAGATCGTGAGGATCCTTTGCACACCTATAGATTGAAGCAGAAATCATTATGAATCATATTGTAGCCCCAAAAAACCAATGGAATCGTGAGATAATAAAAGATTCCCACCTCTAGTAAAAGTACAAACAATGTGTGAAGGAATAATGAAAGAAAAGGCACATTTTATCTTCTAATTAATATATGTGTATTTTTGGTACAATTCAGTTGCATATGTATTTATTTATTGCCTAATTTATTTAATTGAATGCCATGTGAATTTTTATTTTTTATGTCTTTAGGTATTTATTTTTAATTTTGGCAGTCTTGCTAACTAAACAGTGACCCGTGTTTTCCAGGGAGGACGGTTTATGAGCACTGCAATGTACGATGCTCGTGAGGCCCTCATCCCCGGTTCTGCCTACGACCGCAGCAATGCTGGTATTTTTATAACATCTTATAAAATTATTCATTCTTTCAACTCAGGCTTATTAATAGCTTTAACTGGCATGATCTTTGTTCTGTGTGCTTTTTTTTTTTTTTTTTTAGCTGGACGTCCTTCCAACATGTACTTTCAAACTCATGACCAGATTGGGATGATTGGGGCAGGCCCTGGTCATATGGCAGCTATGAATATTCCCATTCCCTTCAACTTGGTGATGCCACCAATGCCTCCACCTAGCTATTTGGGACAGACCAATGGCCCAGCTGCAGGTAGAGCTTAGCATTGAATACTGAGTAACTGGAAGTTTCAAATAGATAAAATGGATAGTGTGCAGAAAAAAAAATGTAATCCATTATTGTGGAACTGGAGCCAGAGCCATTTCTAAGACCAGTAGTACAGACAGTGATGAAGAAGTACCTACGCAGAACAAAAGAAAATAATCAAATTGTGATTGCAAAATTGGTCCTATGATTTGGCGGAAGGCATGTCTGCAATACCTCAATGTCTAATTCATAGAGATTCTGGTGTGCATTTTACCTTTGACCAATAATTGCATCAGCTATGATTTCAATATTGCCCTTAGCCTTTCAAAAATAAAATCATTATTGTTCAGTCCAAATGGATAAAGTCTGGAGAAACACAGATGTGATTTGAAACCCGTCTCAGTGGTGGACCTATACAACCATGAGATGATAATAGCATTTTTGGTTCTGTTTTTCCATCAAGGTCGTGGGGCTATCAAAGGTAAGCCTGGGCGTGGTGGGCGGCAGAGGCTGCGTGGCTCTGGAAACCCAGGTACCGGTCAGGGTAACGGACCAAACAGCCAGGCCAGCCAGGACGGACCCTCTCAGTCCTTCTCCCAGGGGCCACTGACACAGGGTTATATCTCAATGAGCCAGCCCTCTCAGATGAGCCAGCCTGGCCTCTCCCAGCCAGAGCTTTCCCAGGTAAATTTAGTACTGTTTTTACAAAGGGGAAGAAGATTTGATCAAATATTCAAGACTTCTTCACCATAATTGTTTAATTATGATATTCAAATTTTGTGAGATGTGTAGTCTTTTGGAAAATGGATTTTGATTTCAACAATCTTTCATGTCTCACAAGCCTTTCACTTTATGAAAGGGAAGGGCTTTTGGGACTTCTAGATGCAGACTTACAAATTGGTAATGACTGTCCACCTATATGTCCAGCAGCAGAAGAAAGCAATAGTGATAGATGTAGTAATTCCAAATAATTGCAACATCAGAAGCAGAACAACTAGACTGTAAGTGGAAGGCAACAGTGATTATCACACTCAGGGCTGAGTGGTTCAAGCATATTCCAGGACCACATCTTTGATGTCTGTCCAGAAGACTGCAGTCCTATCATTAGCTAAAATACTCTGCAGAATCCTCAAGTTCCCAGGCCTCTGGTTGAGGACCTAAACTTGAAGGAGGAGAACCTCAGAAGACATGTTGTTTGTAATCCATTTTAGGAACAATGGGTATATACATATTTGGACTTAAAACGATGAACAGGTAAAGGGCTCAGCAGAAATGGTAAGGGAAATCTCCTGTGACTTAATGTCCTCTGTAATGTGTCTGCCCTCTGTAGGACAGCTACCTTGGTGACGAGTTCAAGTCCCAAATTGATATAGCATTGTCCCAGGACTCAACTTACCAGGGTGAACGTGCATACCAGCATGGTGGGGTGACTGGACTGTCACAGTACTAAACTGTAAGTACATGAAGGTGCAGTGTAGTGCAATGATTTGAAAATTTTAAGTATCAGATTTGTAACATGAATTTCTTTCTGCCATAAGATACTAAAGTAACATTTCTAAGTGTTTCATCTTTCTCTGTCATCTTTCATTTTATAGGTTCCTAAAAACACTACTTCAGCTGTCTTCCAGCTTCTTTGACTTTTTACTTGAGTTTTTAAAATGAATAAACTCTGCTTTTTGTCTTGCAGGATGGTTGAAGAAGGGAGCTAGGCTTGAGGAGAGCTTAGTTCATCAGCTTTTTAATCTGGGAACTAATAAAAACATAAAATGGATACCTGTTTTCCTCTGCTAAAACCGAAGCAACACCGAGTGAAAGCGACGGAATAGCATAACCAAACCAATGACCAGCGAGAGAAACAAATGGGTACAAAACGAAGAGGGCACAAAGAGATGGGCAGGGAGATGGCAAGAGAGGCCACGGGATAAAGCAAGAGGCAGCTATGGATGCCCGAGCAAAGTGAAGGTGAGAAGTCGAGAAGTTGGCGGTTTGTGGTCAAGCTGCCGAGGGAAACGGAGAAGTCTCAGTGATTTCTCATGGCAATCCAAATGAGGCTTGGCTTCCAATACAGTAATTAGGCCAATACCCTCCACCTCTCAGCCACTGAGGAAGAAACAGGTGTTTTTACACTTCAGGGGAGGTCTACAGAGGAGAAGGAACTAGTTCACCAAACCTGGACAGTTGTGGTTGCTAGAGGCCTTCAAATGGGCAACACAAAATCTCCATGCTAAAAGTTGTTTGCTTGCTCAGCCTGTATGATGTCTTGGACAACCTTGATTTAAATTTATCATGGAAGGAGAGCAGCATCAATAATCATTTACCAATAAACCTCAACAGCCTCTGAAAGGTTTGCTCTGAAATAAGCTGTGGTCGACACACCCTGTCAGAGAGGAAATAAAAACTGTGCTCAAGTCAGATATTAAAGAGCCTTGAATTGAAGTACCTTTCATTTGCCTTGAGAAGGACTGGTTCATTCACAAGGTTTTAATGGGGTAGTTTGGACCACACATCAGGGGTGGATTGGCATGGGGATTTTAGACTGTTAAAGGCATGAGATGTGATATCCCACTGATATCACAATCATCATGGGACAGTTTTCCTTCTCACAAGTATCTTTGTTATCACAGAGCACAAAATAGCAAAAAAAAAAAAAAAAGAGTAACTGAAGCTATCAACCACAACCAGCACTGAATATTCAACAGGTATCATTTGACATAAAGCAAAGGCTTTTCCTTACTTTAATCTTCTGAGAGCAGGAGTTGTTGATGTGCTGGGTAGTGCTCCATAACCAGATGTCTTTTTTAAACACTCTGTCTACTCTTAGATTGGTGAATGCTTGAATGCTTTGCATTGAGTGAATCCTCGGGGAATTGCACACTCATACAAATGCCTGCTTGAGGTGAAAGAAACCAAATGAGAATTGGAGAGGAGGATCACAGTAGTCATGGCAATCAATCCACCACAGGAAAAGAGTAGAAAAGGAAGGTGGCTGAGGAAGATAAGGGTTTAAGTTTCCATATCTGGAAAAGAACAATTGCAATGGGCTAAAACCTTAGAAGGACGGATATGGCTCAAGGACCTTTCTCCCAGATAGCCAGAGATTGGTCGTGTCACATATAACATGCTGATTTTGTGAATGTTCGTGGGTTATATAGCCCTGTTAAAGCCATACTATCCCACCACTCAAAGTATACTGCACATCTGCGCAGTAGCCAGATTTAAAATTATAGATTGAAAGGTTTGGATATTGTTGGGACCTTGGAATTTAAACCAAATTTTTTTTTTGTGTAGATTCGAGTGACATTTAATGACAGCAGAAAGGCCATCAGTGTTGATTAACTGATGGAAACTAGCTAAATGGAAAGTTAATCAGTGCCTAGAACCAATCACCTTCAGATACACAGCTGCAGCACAATGATGAATGTAGTTGAATCAAACTACCAGCATATGAAACCTTCCAGACACCAGAAGGCCCAATAAACTTGTAGAGAAGCAGAGAATAGCTTTCTAAATACACACGCACACGCGTACATGTATACTTTTCTTTTTTTTTTTTTTAAGTCAGGTCAGGCAACGGGGTTTATAGCTAGATTGTGTAAGGGCTGAGATGAAAATAAGCCACCTTCCTTCTCTGAGTAAAACGGGCTGGTACAATTTCTTATGGGGACTTTTGATTTGTGCAAAGCTGTTTTGCCCCCATTATTTATTCCTTATAGAGGTCCTCTCAGGATTTATATGGATTCCAAACCCCCTTTTTCAGAACTGTGAACCCTTAGTTGATTCAAATCCAAACTTTGCTTTTGTCTGATGTATTGTGCATTATGTTCAGCTCAGTTGCGTGTTACTTTTGCCATTTTGTTTAGTTTTACCAAAATCTTTTTTTTTTTTTTTTTTTTTCCTTTTGGTAGCAATGTGTTGACAACAGGAATGAGGCATCAGCAGTTTCCTTAAATAGTTTTGTATCGTCTCCTCAAACCATCTGAGGGATTTTAGTTTTTTCTCTTCCCAGGGAGATGCTCCCTGATCACAATAAGAATGTACTCCACTGTTGTTTCTCACCTACTTCTCATGTCAAAATATAGTCTTGTTGGCATTGGTGAATCTTTCATTCTGGTCGATGAATTTGTTTGTCACTTGTTTCATTGAACTGTTACCATGATATAGCTTTAAAAAACTGCTGCCACAATTTTGTTTTGGTATTTTTCCATTTACTGAGCACCAATTAATTGCAACATGTGCTGTGATAAGTGAAGAAATGTTATAGTAGTAAGTGAGTTGTGAAGCATTTACATCCAAACTGTTTATTCTCTACATCAACGGGTTGATTTAATTAATGGAGTACAACTCTTCAATGTGATGTAAATTACCCAAGTTTTATTTACAGATCAGTTTTAAATCACGATTCCCTTGTGGGGCCTGAATCAATCAAGGCTGTCATGTTGCGCAGTTGTTTTTATGGTATGAAATTTATTTGCAGATATGAACAAATAAAAATAAACATAGTACAAACATGAGTATGAGCATTTTTCACTCTGTTGCCTTTACATGTTGTCTCTTCATCGGTTTCTTTTTCAGCTGACCACACTTCTGTCTCTGAACTTGCTCCTGGATTTTCTGTTTGAACTTTTTCTTCTGGCTTCTGATCTTCTCCAGCTCAGCCTTCCTTTTGGCCTCCAGGTCTGGATCCTGGAAACAACAGGATTTTATTATTATTACAGTTGTAGAGATTCTTTTTTTTCTACTCTGGACACTTTCACAAGCTTAGATGCGCTCATAATTATCACTTTCAAAAATCAGGAATAACAATGTTTTGCATAGTGTTGTCTGTGTACAAGGCAGCTAAACAGTTATCCTAACATTAAGACCAAATTGCCTGTCATTGTAAATACAGCACATAATCAATTGAACATTTGTATTTTGACATAAAACTGCCATAAATAAATCGGAAACAAACTTGCCTTCCCCTGCAAGATTAACTGTTTCCTCTTGTTGATCTCTCTCTTTTCATCAAAATCTGTTGATTCAAGTTTCTACAAGACAGAAAAAGTTACCATCAAACAGGATTTTCAAGTCATGATTTGAAATCCATAAAGCCATTACAAGAGAATGATCAGTTAATATGAAAAAAAGGAACCACGTTTTTCAACCGGTAATTTAAATTTCAGAACAAATCCATGAATTACATAATTCCAAACAGTGGAGATTTAACAGAAAAAAGCAATTGTGCATAAGAAGAAAAGTCATCCGTACTATTTCACACTGCCGTCTGGCCATGTTGACCTGCGTGAGGATCTTCAGGACTGCCTTCTCTTCCACAGGGTATTCTTTCAGCTTTGTCTCTGTGAAAAATACAGTAATGCGTTTCATCACACACACTTGGACGTGTTAATGAAGCCAAGCCATAGTTATCCTGTGGCCTTATTAATCCTATCCAGAAAAGTCTACATTTACACAAAAAGTTAAAGCATTACATTTTTCTAATAAAGCAAGAAAGCAGTGCCCATATCATCTGTGTCATGCTTAGAAGTCAATATTTTAACACTTGTTGAGCAAGAAAAATTTAGATACTTCTTGAAAGAAGACAATCAAATAGCACATGGCTAGGTCACTACTCCTTATTTTAAAACTTTTGTAAAGATGATATTTGCAACAAGGCAGCATGATGGTTAGTGCTGTTGCCCCACAATAAGAAGGTTGTGGGTTTGGTTCCCGGCCTGGGGCCTTTCTGTGTGGAGTCTGCATGTTCTTTTCCTCCCACCGTCCAAAGACGACATGTTTGGGTTAACTGGTGACTCTAAATTGTCTGTAGGTGACTGTGAGTGGTTGTTGGTCTCTGTGTGTCTCTGTGGGAACGCTCCCTCGCCCACTGAGCTGGCATTGACTCCAGCTATCCCAGCGACCCAGAAACGGATAATTGGTAGAAGATGAGTGAATATTTTCAATGTTTTTTTTGTTTTTTTTTTATAGGCTTTTGCATTCATTTGATGAAGACAGATAGAGAGAACCAAGGCAGCCACAGCAAGGAGCTGAACCACCAGAGTTCCACCAGAGCTGACACGTGTTTTTATTCAGCCAGTCAGCCACATTTCACATTTATGCTCCATTGTGATCCAGTCCAAAGCTTTTTTTGGGAGATGATCACATCACTGTGTTTGCTGTCTTCCTGACCATCGCCATTAACAACATACAATCATCAATTTTAACCTAAGCAGTGAACTAGCTGAACAAAGTAACTACATGTTTGTTCTGCAGCAGTTCAGTTCAGTTCTTTTAAATAAAAAAAATAAATAAAAAAAAAAAACCAAGTGACTTACTGGTCTGTTGTTCGATGACGTGGACCAAGTGGATGTCATACTGCGTCACCAATGTGATGGACACACCATTTCTCCCTACAAAGTAAGAAACTCAGTGAAGTACGAGCTACATTAGTTTTACAGAGCAGAATGGAGAATCATGGTTTGTCTTTACTTTGGGAAGGACTGGAACAATAAATGTCACTAAAAAGATGCCAACAGAACCTGCTCTTGCCGTTCGTCCGACTCTGTGGATGTAGATCTTGGGAAGTCCGGGGGTGTTGTGATTAATTACCACTTGGACAGTTGGAATATCCAAACCTCTGTGAATCAATAAGACAAAAGCACATCAAAGCGGTGCTACTGCTGCCTGTCTACAGTCTGCAGCTGCCAGTCTGATTAGCCTTCGGCTGCTTTGACACAAGTTTTAAAGTTCATTTTAAAAGGTTTCAGAATGGGACAGCCCAGAAAAGCATCTTACCTGGCAGCCACATCCGTCGCTATCAGGATTTTGTACACGCTGGCCTTAAATTTCGCAAGGTTTGCAAATCGTTGTTTCTAGAGAAGATAGTTGTGGAGATTAATCTGCAGGCTCATTCACCTGCTATAATATGCTTTCATCGTCAAAATATTAAAACATCCACCCAGGGTGGAGTAAGAAGAAAGCTGGTCATCATGCAGAAGCTAAGGAGGCTTCCAGGTGCGGGCTTTGGGCAGGCAGGCCTAGATAAGGTCTGCCTAAGAAGCTGCTTAGTAATCACGTCCCAGGCTTCTAGTACGGCGGTCATCCTTCTCATGTGGTGTTATGCACTTCATAGCGCTAAAGATGCCATTCAGCAGGCTTATTAAAGATTTACTTTAGACATGCGTGAAAGTTCATTCCCACCTGTTTCATCATGGAGTGCAGTGAGATCACCGGAAAGTTAAATTCCCGCAGCATCATGGTGAGAATTTGGCAGTTCCTAGGGGGGAAAAAAAATGCCAAGGCCCGCTACTTGGTCACACTCAGTTTTTGATTTAAAAAACATGAAAAAATATATTTTCACACAGATTTATATTTACCTATTTCCCAATAAAAGCCACAACAGTTCAGTTTTTTCCTACTTCTTGATGAACTCTGGGAGTCCTGCATTACTGCTTTGGTATGGACACCAAGCTCACCAAGCTCAGGGGAGTCATACTCGATATTAACTCTTTCTCCCGAGGCACCATGACTTTATGTTCTGATGTTATTGTAGCATGTTTGCGTATTAAAAATAGAGGATCATTTCTACCGTACATTATTTTTGTATGCAACAACACTTTTGTCCGAGCTAAATTTCACCTCTCTGTCTTAACTGAATGATAAAACTCAATGAATATAACAACTTTATTTTGATATAATAAGCATAATCTAGAGGCCTCTGCCTTTCATATCAGCCAGTTCTGATTCCAACTGATCAACTACAAGTCAAGTTACTATTTGTTGCTCCTACAACTTAGATAGGCAACAAGACTACAGTCCGGGACTGTAGTGGGCTTCTTACTTGCAAGTGTTAGTGAAGATGATGATGGACCAGTCGTCATGCTGATCCGTTAGCGTCTGGATGAGGTGGACCATGTAAGCATCTTTCACCTTCTCTGGAGTAAGGATGTATCTTTGGTCAAGCTCCTCCACTGTTCGTGTCCTGTAACAACAGTCGAATGTAGCAGTGCTTGTTCTGTCTAACGACAGCAGAGATGTGACCACTTCTCACAACTGACGTTTGCATGCATCAACGTTTTATCCGCTATCAAGCATCTTACATTCAAGATAGCTCTCACACATGGGGTCGAGTTTAAATTATTGTCACTTACTATGGTAACGTGATCTGCACTTGGCGGTGCCATAACAATGCAACTTCAAGACAAGGGAGGCTGCACCGTACCGAAAAAGCTTCAGTAGTTAAGGTCATCGTGTTGATATAATTAGATTTTAATCTGAATGTAAATTATATGACCCTGCAATTAGTGTTTGTATGTTAGTTAACAAAGCCAGGAAAATGTCATGTCATAGAATTCACTACTACAGAAGAGATACACCTCTGCAAGTCTAAGACAGCAGCAAACTCTGGTTTTATGAGATAAATAGATCAAACCCGTACCTATTGGCTCTTTCTTTACTGTCCACGAATCAAAGCAAAATATATTGATAACCTTCAAGTAGCAGATTACGTACTCTGATGTGCTCTCCCAGAAGAAAGGTTCGTTCATGGCAATGCTCTTCAGCTCCTGCAGCGTGTCAGTGAGGGTAGCGCTAAACAGCAGTGTCTGCCGTTTGGCTGGTAAAATCCCCATGATCACCTCGAGGTCTTTGGTGAAGTCAGTACAGCCCTGCTCCAACAGCCGGTCTGCTTCGTCCAAAATCTGACCACCGTGCAAAACAAAACAACAACAACATTTTTTTACTCCCAAACATCCAAGTGTGACCTCCACAGGTTAAGACAGAAAACTCCTGAACTGACCAGGAACTGGATCTTGCTCATAGAGAAGGTGTTGGAGCTGCGGATGTGATCAGCCAAGCGGCCCGGAGTCGCTACGACCACATGCGGCTGGTTGGACAGCTCGACAGCCTGGCTGACCATGTCTGTCAGTGACAGCAGAGAAGATTAGCACACAGCAGAGGCTTTTGTGTGTCTGCAGCAGCGGCACTACTGGGCAGATCTAAAAGCATGTTAAAGGACAGTTCTAGAGCAACACAAGAGGTTCTTACTAATGGATACAGTAGATCTACTTTAATTACTTCAAATTTATTGATATCCACAACAAATCCTGGAAGCCTTTATATTGAAAACAGAAGTTGTTTTAGATGTGGGCATTGTGAATTATACTGTTTATATTTGTTTGTAGCCATGATGGTTGTGTTGTGGTTGATGAATGAAGAGAAAGTGTGAAAGTGTAAAAGCGTTACCCATTCCACCAACAATGATGCACTCCCGAAGGCCCAGAGGTTTCCCCAGGACTCGAAACTGTTCAGCGATCTGGTAAGCCAGCTCCCTGCAACATCACATTCACAACATTATCTTCACCTACAAATGTGGAACGGCATTCAATAAAAATCAACAACACAAACTTTATGTGAAACAGACGGCCAATAAGACAGGCATGATTCATTGGCTCAAAGCGGCCCCACAGCCCCCCTCTGTCCGGCTCTCGACACAGAGCTGACCTGGTGGGAGTGAGCACCAGGCAGAAGATACCGTACGGCTCCTCTGACAGCTTCTGCAGCACCGGAAGCACAAACGCTGCCGTCTTCCCGCTTCCTGTCTTAGCACATCCCAAACAGTCCCGACCTGTGTATGGACGGACGGACAGACACACACAGACAGACAGAGAGACAGACAGACAGACAGACAGACAGAGACAGACACACACAGACAGACAGACAGAGAGACAGACAGACAGAGACAGATACAGACGGACAGACACACACAGACAGACAGAGAGGCAGACAGACAGAGACAGACACACACAGACAGACAGACAGAGAGACAGACAGACAGAGACAGATACAGACAGACAGACAGACACACACAGACAGACAGAGAGACAGACAGACAGACAGACAGAGACAGACACACACAGACAGACAGACAGAGAGACAGACACACACACACACACACACACACACACACACACGATCAGTGATAATCTGTTCTAATGTTAATGTCATATGTTGAAATAGAAGAAATGTGAGATTTCAGTGAATGACAAACCGAAGTTAGTTTAAAAGATGCACAATATCTCATGATGTCGAAATAGACCAATTAATGACAAAGAACTTTTTTTACACGAGAAACACTCATTTTCTCTATTTTTTTAATCGACAATGCCTTTTTTTATTTGAAATCATTAAAATGTAACTGTGTGTACTTGCTGGTAGACCGAACTGGCTCAGGTGACAGAAACAGTTTGACCGTTTCCATCAGCGGACTTCTGACCCCGGACCCGGATCCGGACTCGGACTCGGACCCCAGACCCTGAACCCGGACCCCTGAACCCGGACCCCGGACCCCGGACCCCGGACCCCGGACTCGCCCCCGGACCCGGATCAGCTGTGGAGTCGGTCTTACCTTGTAGGATGGCCGGCATGCAGTTCTCCTGGACAGCGGTGGGCTTGTTGATCCCCAGCTGTTTACACTGCTGGACCAGCCAGTCCGACAGGCCCAGGGAGGAGAAGTCCGCCATGGAGGGCTCCGACCGGTACTGTGGGGCACAAAGTGAAGACAACACCGGAGTGTCTCCTCGTGTGTTACATCCACGGTGGTTGTGTTATCACGGAAGGGGGTTTCTTCTTCTGCGGGTTTGTTTGGTAGTCGGAAGCCCTCTTAAGGCGCATTACTGCCCCCTGTTGGACTGGAGGACGACACAAACAACAACAACAACAACAACAACAACAACAACAAAACCAATATTAATTTAATCCTGGACCATCTCAACAAATAGCTTTCACATTAGATCCTCTTCATTTAACCACTTAGTCTCAATAAATTCATTAATTGATAATAATAATAATTCAAACTGAACCTTGATTGTACTTTTTTCTTTATGTTATTTCATTAGAGCACAGGCTGTTCGAATGAAGTGTAGTTAAAATGATTCAGCTGGATTATTGATGCTTGATTGCTTGGTAATATGTTGAACGCAATGCAGACTTATCACCTTTTAGTAGACAAGTGTTTTTGTTGCTGGTATTTAAAATCCATTTGATTTTCAGTGAGGGCCTTCGTCAATTTTACAATGTTCTGTTAGTAATGTCAAGCAAACAGCCTCAACAGCATTGGTCTTTCAGGGCTTAACAGGATGGTAGTGTGCAACAATGGTGTTGCTTTAAATTTCATACCAAAAGAAAATGTAAATAACAAAGAGGTTATTATAGAGCTAAGCCACACAGAACAGTCAAAAACATACAGTACATAGAGCAGCCATGCTTTTGATAAATACTCTCAAATTACATACCAGTTCTCTCAATAAAGATCAGATTTTTTAATATCTGTAGAAGCCTTTATTTTTAGTTTTTGCCTTGTAACACACACACACACACATACACACACACAAAATGCTTGCTTCCTGTCGTGTTTCCTACCATTAACAAGTGAGAATTGATTACCCAATGAATTAATGAATGCCTGGAAGAGTCCTTGAGGGGCAGACAAGAACTGTCTGTGGGAAGGATGTTGGACAGGAAATGAGCAAAGATCAATGCTTGATTGTCCCTCTTATGAGTGCACTCTCTGGTGAAGTCCCACATTAAAAGGTAAGTAAGTTATGTGCCTGTTTAGACCTCCTAAAGGAGCATCAGTCAGATAAATTAATGGTCTATGTGTCACGACATAAGCAACAACTTATGTCGTGAGATCCGTTTTCTAAAACCCACAACTTTTCAATGTCTCAATGCATTTTTACATAAGAGCAGCTTACTTTTCCCTGAAAATCTGACCTCCAGTAATTTAAATTGTCACTTCGCTGAGAAAGACCAGAACCCCTCAGTCTCAGTTGTTGAGGAATGCATTGCAAAAATTACCGCAATTTCCAGGTCATCAGAATATATACGGTAATTGTTGAAACTGAATTTGAAAAAAAAAAACAAAAAAAACAACTCATTTTGAAATTCTTTCTTCCACACTCAACCCACAGGCCTCCCTCTACACTTCCACACCAGCGGATTTGGACAGTAATGTTTGCCAGCAGAGGCTGGCTGCAGCTGAACGTCAGGCTTAGTATATAAGCAACGGGACACACTGACACCTCCCATAAACCATGTTTATGGTCGCCACAGATAATTGATATGCAGATACAGCAGGTTGTCTGCATTCACAGAGTGGTCTTCGGTTCAGCAGTGCAATGCATCACACGGCATGCTCACTGACATCAGGGACAATATGCACCGTCAGTGGGCATAGTTTATCTCTTTGGACCTCTCTCACTTCCCCTCTCTGTCCTGTATCCTGTCTACGTAACCTTCATTGTGATCGTCATCATCTCTTAATACACTGCTCTCTTCTCCTTCATCCTCATTGTGATATCTTGTGAGGGATCCTCAAGGCAGAATAAAGAATGGCAGTGAAAGCAAGTCTTTTATTTGAAATTAAGAAAAATGAGGGGAATTTGGTTTGTGATGGTACAAAAACATTTTCCTTCTCTTTTACAAATACCTTATTTCAGTGCAGACTGATCAGGCTGAAAGAGTACTTAAAAAATATTCACTAACTGGAGGAAATGGACAGTTTATTTTTTATCTCAGTGCAATGGAAGGTGAGGTTTCCAAATTGGGAGGAAATGCAAAGAGAAATCATAAAGATCACTCTTACATGTTTCTTTAAGTGTTTCTTTAGGTGCTTTGTATTTTCCAGGTAAGCTTTGATGTATCATTTCCAGATATTATCCATCTTCAAATGTTTTAAAATGACCGGCACAGCCTTTGCGCGTACTGTACATCAAGGTAAATGTAGTAAAAAACACATGGGTGGAAAAGGTCGACATCTAAACTGATCTCTGTTCATTTAGTATGACATGGATGTGGACATAGACTGAGACACAACAGTCTCTAAAGCATCGGGGATGGGCCAGCACCGATGAGCATCAAGTCAGAGCTGCCTGCCAGCACAGGAAATGGCATTAGCTTTGTTGTCAGACAGACACAGTTACATCCTACCCCCTGGTTGCCATAGAGATATTACTCCCAGGCCAACAGCTGGTCATGTGAAGGCTACAATGTGTGCACATGAACCAGAGTACATTATTTACCACCATTTTTATGATTCCACTTGTATTCATGCATTCTGAGATTTATATACAGTATCAGCTACAGCACACTGCTTTAGATTGGAAAAGGCATCAGGTTCTAAGCCTCCTGTCAATCAAACAGTGTTTGTGGGGGCTGGACTCATTCATGCCAACTGCCAAGCTTGCTTCTATTCAGACTAAAACTTACACACATTTAAAATGTTGTTAATGGGACAGTTTCTCCAGTTTTTACTGAATTGGACTGTGAGACACAAACCTCTTACTCAAGCTCACCACTGTGATGGATAGCTGGTCTGTCTATGATGAATTCCAACAAGCCAATGGTAAGCCCATCTGTTTGGGCTGTTATTAAAACAAATGATTTGAATATCTCTCATTAATACTTATCAAAGCTGTTAGCCTGCTTCCTGGTATTTTGCTGGAACAATGTTAACCACCATGGGAAACGGCCACATCAGCCTCTCCTAGCTTTTACAAAGTTAAACACAATATCTGCATCCAGTTGTGATATTTGCGGTGCTCTGTCCTCGAGTTCATTGATAAAATCCAGACGCTGTGCAATGTCTTTACTATGCCATTGTAGTGAAACACATCTATGGCAGTGTCACGTGGGATATTGCCGTGTTGACTGTAAAAACACGTACATAGAAATGAACTTACTCTAATTTCTGCTTTGTCTGGACTTTCACAGAGAAACTCGATGTTGGTTCCTAAATAAGAAAAACAAGCACGTTTAAGGCCATCTGGACAACTTCAGGGGAGAACTGAATCCAGACCTAAATGGTTCTCTGCCCTCTTACCACTATCAATGCAAACATCTTTGTTGAAGCTTTTCCAATAATCCACAATGACGTGTGTCATCCCCAGACCAAAGTCCACCAGCTCCATCTTTTCAGTTTTTTTCAGTGGTAGGAATCTGTGAGCGTGTCAGCGCAGCCCTGTTTGGTCAGCCAGGCCTGCCCTCTCTGTCAGTATTCATGTAGACTTGGTTCCAACAGTAAGTTGATTAAGGGAGCAGTGATTGAGAGCAAATCGATAACTGTAGCTCAGTGGTCTGTGTTGGGAGGGAGGGAGGGTTACTGTCACATTTATTTACTGTGTGCTGGGCACAATGCATGGGAACATTTTGAACTGACCGTCGGTGTAATATTCTGGGATTGAGGCATTTTCTTGAGCTATCTGGACTGATTACTTTATGAACAAATTCTTATTGCACGTCCTACTTTCAGTGACATGTGTACGTCATAGGACTTATCTGGTGCATTACAGGAGCTTATATCTTACCTTTGCTCTGAAAATTCTGATGGGGCCACAAAATATTCACATAAGAAAACTTGACAAAGCAATCCAAACACAGGTTCAACATGCACAACACGTAAAGTGAGGGAGGGTTCACAGCAGGGTGATGGCATCTGAAGTCACACAGATAATGATATAATGACATGTCATATTATAATAATCTGACAGCATATCGTGATGTGCACAGTACATTCGTAAAATGCCAAAACACATTTCATCTTGAAATGTAAATCTCCCTGGGAAGAGCTGGTGAGCTCTTCATGCCTGAGTGACTGGTAAGGCTTCTGGGGTCTGTTGTTAAACCTAAGTGCATATGTTTGCAGCTGCTGCGGCCCTGCATGCACAGCTCAGCTGGCCTCAGTCCAGCCTAACCTGAGCATTATGTCTTAGCGGTGTCTGTTCTGAGAAAAACCTCCTGTTCTCTGCCCCCCCCCCCCCCCCCCCCCCCTCCTCTGGCCGGGCTCCGGCCCGGGTCGGGGGGATGTGCGGGGGTTTGGGGCGGCTCCTCTCTGCCCACTGCGTCCTCCCAGCGCACTCCGTCATTTCGCATCTTCGTCCCTCACTTGTTGGATGTATTCCTTTGAATGTCAACGATTTGGCGCTTTCTGGCTCATTTTTTTCCTACTTTATTTATTTCTTTTTCCCCGCCAGCTGAATTTCGATGCTTGACAGGATTCGTCGTGCGTAAAAGGTGCCGTAGTCGCCGCTGTTCTCGCCTCCCCTGCCGCACCGTGACTGTGCTCGGGTTTCCGCTGTCCTCTGGTCGTGCCGGTCTCTGCAGTCGTCCTTCTGACCTCTAGAATCGTCCGCCGGGGCCGTTGGGGGGTTTTTCCTGGCGTCGCTGTGCGCCCCAGACTCGGGCTGATCCTTGGAGAGGTCCGGCCGCTGCTCAGCTCCGCGGCTCTCCAGCTGATGGCTCTTCATGGCCCGACTCCGCAGGGACACATGGAGCATGTAGCCACATCACGTATGTACAAGCTTTGACTCGGTTTTGGTCTAAAATGAAAACGTCTCCAGTCAGTATCACTCTGGAAACAGATGTCAGGGATGTACGCGCACTTGCACCGAATTTGTGACGTTGCAGCGGTGTTTGACAGCAGATGTCACTTTTAATTCATGTGAAATCTTTGTGTGAGACTCCCGGAGGGAGTGGAGCAGCATCCTGCTGTTCATTTCACTCCGCGGCTGGACAAAAACGAAAGCTTCGTTAAATGCATTGATGTGATAAGTCACATGACTTGTCATCATTTTTAGGTTACATCCATTCACTCCTTCAAGTATTAAATAATCCAGCCAGCTACACTCCACCAGGATTGTGATCTCACGTGTGTATTTTTGCTCAGTTTTCTCCATACAGGCAGTATTCTGCAGTCAAATAGAAATCCCATTGTTTTAATCTTGGGTGTTATTTTTCTAAATTTTCATTTTAGGCATAGATTTAGTTTGTTTAAATCCTCTCTTAATTGCAGCTGATGCTGTATGAGGTGGTGTCACTGCCCATTCTTGTCTCTGGCATAAATTGGAGAGTCCAATTCTGCCATTTTGTCTTGTAGAACTTTTTTTGTTATTTTAAACGTTATGTCGTGTGTCCCTCATGAACCAATATTCTCATATTAAACAAACCAATGAAACTATATTTTTATCTTATGTACACTTAGTGCATTGACATCCCACACCAGTTCTCAGTAGCAGGTGCTGTGCTGCTTTGAGCAGCAGCCATGACTAAGACTAAATAACTATAGAACAGCCTTTGTCTCCACCTCGCCACACATGCGTTGCACATTAACTCTTATTAATTCCTCCACCTCCCGTGCCGGTGATATGGCAGGAAGCGGGCTGATTCCCCAGAAGACTCTGCAGTCAGTGCTGTCACAGCCAGCACAGCAGCAGCAGACAAAACATATTTAATACTCATTTTGTATAATGATGCGCTGCGGAAACAGTTCAAACACTGTGAGATAATACAAATAGCTGCCTTCCACTTTGGCTTGTGAGTGCACAGCTGTTCTGTAAGAGCCCCTTTAATTTAGGAAACAATGAGACTAAGCAGTCTTCTTAACCCCAACAAGTAACTGCTCGTATCATTGTTGGTGATACAGAGAAAAAACTGATAAACCCCTTTTAAAAAATAGCTTGACAAACTGACTGAGTGGTATTCATGTGTGACATGCAGCAGTACATTAATTCCATACATCCTCATTAACCTGAAGATGTTCACAAGCATTGTGACATTATAATTTTGATAAGGCAATGCTATTGTTTGAGTGCTGTGCAATGGCAAGTGTGTTTTAAAACTAGACTAAATGTTCTATACACAATTACCTGAGTCATAAAATATAAACTCAAAACCCCCCTGAAGAGGAGGAAGGCTGCTCTAAAGCCACCCTGTCAGGTTTTCATCACTGTGTAACCAACATCATCACCAGACAGATCTTTCTGAAGAATAGAGGAGTTTGGTTTATAAATCAAGCATAGTATGATGAAACTAAAGCCTCTGCTACCAAAACAGAGGCCCGTCATTACATACTCAAACCTGTTCTAATCAAATCAAATATTGAAAAGCCCCCAAAGTTCTTTTGGCTGCAGGATCACTATTTCTTATTCTGATCTACACAGCTGCGATTCAAGTGTAGGGTCGTCACATAGTAAGTCCCACATTAAAGACGAGACAATCTCTGTTCAAACTCCCCTGCAGTGGTGTCAGAACAGGAAAGTATTTAAATGCAGCAGTAATCAAATATCTTGGTGCAACTTTTAAGGGAAACGTTGCTGCTTCATTCCTTTACTCACCAACAGCTGCTTCACGTAGTGAAAAGCAAAATCTTAACTCTTGTCTCTATTAGGCCCTTTCTTCTACTGAAATCAGCATGTTAATGATCTGGTCCTGGCTAATCTTGTCACTTTCCAAAAATGCTCACTGTAATATTGCTCAAAACTATAATGATGATATCACTCGTTACTCAATATTACTATTATATTAATATTAATCGTAAACACAATGTGCATATATAGTTCCTATATCTTCCTTTTCCATGAAGCCAGCGTCAAGTTGGATGCTCTAATGGCAGGAGGCAGTGTCTTGGTGTGGAGTTTCATAGCTGCACTGATTCTAAGAGATGTTATAAAAGCTTTTTCATTTCACATCATAATTGCACACATCTCCAACTTGCTAGGAAAGAAAACTTGCTATGGAGTAATGAGAAGATGTTTTTCGCCATAAAATATTGAAATATATTGTATTTATAGTCAAATGTTAAAAACACATAAAGAGAATGCAGCCTATGTTTTTTGACTATTGCATTTACTAATTTTACTGTTCTATGGCCATGATGTAATGCTTTTCTTTTACAGATACAGTGCCCCTGTTTTTCGAATAGTTTGGTGGATATTGGGTGTTTTATGTGCTGGCACCAAGTAAAAATCTGGGAACCAACAAGGAAACCCAAGAGTTGCATTTACAATTATAGTTGGCAGTGATGACAACTTGTGCCTCTTACTTGTGACACTGTGCAAGGTGATGTCTGGCATGTAGATGCAAATGCAGCTTCAAAGTGCAGCCTTGCTGGGTGAGAGTGAGGCTACTGAAAAGAAGGCTTGCTGCCAGAGCCAGGAGCCGCTGGAAAGGAAACGCTGTTATCTGCAAACGCAGCTCTACTGCTGCTGGCTGCTGTGTCTGTGGTGACTCATCAAAAAAATAAAAAAGCCCCCCCTACACACATACATCTACATATACTAACAAGTGACATCCTTTTAATGACACCTTCCATGACATTTACATACTGGCACTATAAAGGATCATAAACACTCGCACTTTGGTATGGTGAGAGTGATATTTCCCACAAATCATCAAAATTCTACTTTCCTGCATAAATAATACATTTATATTCCTCATTGTATAGCAAAAGCAAAAAATGAGTTCTGCTATGAGCACAGAGGAAGAAAACTTATCCTTGTAATAAAAAAGTGTACTATAAATTGAGATGTAACTCAGGATGGTACCTGGGAAGCAATATCACTTACCAACTTTCCATGGCCTTCGTATCCCAGCCTTATTCCTTGTAAATAATATCTCTATATGTATCAAATATCTTTAAGCAAACAAATAGAAATGTTCTATGATAAATCTAATCTAGTAGTTTAGCTGTGTCATAATTTTTTATGACGCCTGACAGCAGTGGCTGCTTGCTCTTCAGTTGCTCTCTGTCTTTTTTTGAAAATCTGGAGACATACCAAACACAAGTTAATGTGTGTTTTTGAAACTTCTGATGATTACGGACGAGCTCTTGAGTTTCCTTCATCGGTGAGTTATTGTAGTAAATAAATTAACAGTGATTATTATAAGATTGCACAACAGATTCGGTTACTGGCCTGTCGGCTGAAGGTCAGATAGGCAAAGGATTTTGCGCAGCAATGTGTTGAAATAGCCTGGAGCTCCCAGGGAAAATTGTGTCAGGCTGATTGCTTTCAGGGCAACTTGTTTTTAAGTGATCCATTTTGCCAGCAGAAAGAAAGCTGACTGGTAGTTTGACAACATTACGGACTTATTGTGGGCACACTGATCATCACTGTTATAGATCATCCTCACCTCCTCACATCCTGACTGACAGTAACACAGTAAATTTAAGTACAGTTTTTAAGGATCTGGGGCCTCATTTATAAAACTGTGCGTAGGATCGTTACTAAAAGTGTACGTACGCCCAGAAGCCATGGGTCAGAGTCATGATGAATTTATGTAGTCACTCCGACTTTTCTTGGTTGCTTTGATTTACATTTAGGATCATTGTGCTCGTCAGGTTGCTTAGGGGTACACACATTCTCCCGTCAAGTCTGTTTTTTATAGATGACAGCCCTTGTGTGGAAAGTGACATACGCCTGCACATTGTGCGTACGCCATGTTTGTAAATGAGCGATGCATTCTTTGAAACTTTGTACTTTTGACTCCACTACATTTCTATGAAGTGCTCTTTAAATTTGCGTTACAGAGTTCCGTAAACTGTTGCTGTGGCTGCCCACTCTGCTTGGGCAGTGCGCTCACAGGTAACATTCAAACTGGAGAGGAAAGGTGATCCTCTGCAGCCGTGCGTTTCAAGTCATGGCTTCGGCAGGCAATGGAGACGAAGCTGCTCTTGCTCTCTCCGATCGACTGTGGCCTTACCTGAACTCCATGTTTGAACTCACAGAGCTAAAGAATTTAAATTTGTTATTTGTTAAATTTGGCTTCCTTACCAGAAATATGGGTGAAGAGAGAAGTGTAGAAGGAAAAAATGCACTTTTTGGACTCTGACCCCAAAATAAACTTTGTCTTTGACTTTCAGAGGTTTCGTCGCTGAGCCAATGAGTTTATTCAAACTTATTTTATTTAAATAAGGGGGGGGGGGTTCATAGTTCAACTTAGTTTCTTTCACTTTCATTGGCGTAACATTCGACCAGGAGGATCTGTAATTTGACTCCTGGAACTGCGTATTTTGTCCACCGCTGGATGTCAGTCCCCTCCCAATGAATTGAAAAGCATTAGTCTGCAGGAAAATGGCCACTTCTACTTTTGAGGGCTCAGTGGATTTCCAAAGAGAAAGCTAGCAGCTCACTCTTTCTTGCTCATGAGGAAGGCATCTATGTCACCACTCCTTTCTCCCACTTGTCCTGCCATCTTCTGTGGTTGTGCTCCCTCACTTCATGTCTATGTGAATGTATGCTGATGTAATATTCGTGGAACATTACTCCCTGACTAATAGAGGCTGGACCATTTTATTTCCTTTTATGAGACTTCGGTGCTGACCAGCAGAATGGAAGTACAGTAATTACAGCTTCCTCGCTGGGTGTGTGTTCAGTGATGCTGCACAGCTGCCAAGTGTGAAGGAGAGACTAGCATATCACAGGACACCAGAGGAGGAGCAGCTATAATGAAACCTGTCCAATCCTCATAAAGCAGGCGATGCAGAGCTGGAGGCCTCCCCAATGGCAGGTCCATCTCCTGCAGAAATTTTTCCATGTGATTATACTAATGCATTTCCTCTGCATATGTGACAATAGTTAGTATTGTGCAAAAAAAATGGAAACGTTTCTTCTTCTTATGGCAAAACCGACTAGTTTAGACTAAACAGATTAGTTCCGCATAGAGTCGCTGCTCGACTGTTTGGGAACCCTCCTCACCCTTATCCAACATCATTAGGTGGTCTCACAAAAACGAATAATTGGGCATGTGGAAAACTATGTGCACAGTATGCATAAGCAGCGAGTAGATTTCGGCACCACCTTTTGCAGCCATTGCTTCAACCAAACGTGTCCACTACTGGAGGTTTTCCTTATAGACTCAGTCAAGTTGAGGGAGGTTGGAGGGACATTGGGAATGTATCACACTTCATGTCTAGTCACAACATCTCTATTAGATTGAGGTCTGAACTTGGACTAAGCTGCTCCAGACTGGGAATCCTCTTTCTTTTAAGCCGTTCCTTAGTCGTTTTTCTGGTATGTTTTTGGCCATTGTCTCGATGCAGAACCAATTTTCGGTCAAGCTTCGACTTCGGCATCAAAACATGGTACAAATTGGATGGAAAGAGAGACTTAGACAGTGTTGCTATCTCACTCCATCTTCACAGCAACTGAGCTGTTTTATCAATTGTATTGATCATGTGCTTTTATAGGGCCAGAAGGATTACTCTTGGAAGTGGTTCTTTACATTCACTGCATTCTTTACCCCAAATGACCCTGAGAAAAATCAAGTAATTGAACCAAAATGTCCAGTGTCATCAATCTCAAACTGCTGCAACAGCTTAAGAGAAAAGATGGGGTAATAGTCGGTGGAGATCCTTTGGCACAGTACGTTGCCATTTGAGGGGATTGTAAATGATCGCACTATTCCAAGACAAATAATTGGACTGACTTCAAATCTGGTCTGTCTATAATAAAGCCCTGAATGAAGTTGAAAAGTGAGACATTTTTCATTGAAGCATGGCCTGGAGAATATGACCTTTCGCCTTGAAAAAGATCAACCCACACTATATCCAACATGCATCGTCCAATCTGTACTGAATTTTGTATGCTTGATAGGAATCTCACCCTGAACACATCTACGTCATTCCCCACTCTCTTTCTCCCATTTCCTGTCAGTGCTTCAAGATGTCTTATCGAATAAAGCCAGAAAAGGCCAAGGGTCAAAATTGGCTATATCTCCATGAGTCATTTTCAAATTGCCCCCATGCGTGACCAAGGAATACTTTACAGTTTGGTTGATTCTCCACTATGAAAGTTGTGACTTTTGTACAGCGTGTGTTCAGAGGCACATGCCATTTATTCAAGCTGTCCATCGCTTGATCTGGACATATTCCATGTACTCTGGCTCCATCTAGTGGAAAGAGTTACTGATGAACAGTCACCACTTGAATTACATATCATTTACATCCCGCAGAAGGCACAGAAAAATGATGTGCTCTTGATGTTTAGACGTAACTCCTCTCATTGGAGCATTAGGAACACCTAAAAATGAAAAGAGTTTCCCTAAACAGTCTGTGTTTGAAATATAAGGTTTAGGGCTTAAAAACATGTATTCAGCTCCGGTTTGCTCCCACCATCCAAAGACATTCATGCTCAGGTTGATTAGGTTGATTTGAAGACTACATGAATAATTAACCCTCACCCTTCTTTTATGGTTAGTCCTAGATTCAAAGTCACCTGTCTCTGGTCATAAAGTTCTGACTTATGTGTTCGGTATGCATTTGCATGCTCTTTTTCATTGATGCATTCAATCGCACAACCATACTTTCTTGGTTTCAGACATACTGATGTTCTTTCAGTGTCGCTTGGTGGGAATAAATGGTTGAAACCACGTAGTTACACTTCTGTTTCCCATTTCCTCATATTTAGTGGCTGTATAGCAGGGTAACCTCTAACCTTTGTCTTCTGATGTAAGCCCATACATCCAGCTATCTTTAAATTTAATTACATCTGTTATTTCTCTCCCTTCAGGTGTTAAGCAACTTTGCTGAACGTAAGTAACTGCAACAGCTTGCATGCTGTTTATTTTGTCTTTTCAAAATTTGCATAAAAAAAAAAAACCCGGAAAGAGAAAATTGTCTCTGTATGTTTTACATTGATGTTTTTTTTTAATTCTGACATGATTTGTTGATATGTTTATATTAGATTTATATTATAGATAAGCTAGTATAAATATGTTCTGGTCATTTTAGCTGAAAAATGTATTAAAAGATACTCAAGATTAGTTTAAATAATAAACATAGAAGGACTGGCAAACAAACTCAGCAATGTGTTCAATCAGTGTTCTCTGTCTTCTTCACCTAATTGTAAAGGCCTTTGGGGTTTGATCTGTTACCATACACAGAAACCAGGTTTCCACCAGATCATATTTCTGATGATAATGATGTGACTTCCTTTGCCTATGTCAGAGTTTAATGGAGAGCTGGTCGGATGACAGCTGGAACTGTTGTCATAACCGGAGGAATACTGGCCACAGTGATACTTCTGTGTATCATAGCTGTGCTCTGTTACTGTAGACTCCAGGTATGCTCCTGTCTTGATCTTTCTGTGTGTTTTAGCAACTTTGTGAACTTCTTTTTCTTTTTCTGCCTGACTTTTATTCCCCTGTGTCCCTCAGTGACTTTCCCTCCCTTCTTCCTTCCATTCTTCCCTTTCTTACATTTAAGACCTCATAAAACACCTCTGCCTCTGACAGATTTTTGGCACCTGAGATACTGGCACAGCTTCTGCAACATTGCTAAAAACAACGAACACGGAGTTCTTTTGCTTAAGGTCCCTTGAATTGAGAATTGCATTACATTGAAGGGGGTTAACAGATCTCAACCTATTTTCAGATTTCTTTTTTTATGCGCTCCTTTTTAGATACCACACAGTATCTCCTAGCCTGAGGTGTAACCTGTTTTTTGTTTGTTTCTTTCACTAACAAGGAAATTACAGGGTGATTTTCTCTCCCTGTAGTACTACTGCTGTAAGAAAAATGAGTCTGACAGTGGCTCCATATCTCAGCAACACTTTGCCTGCAATGCCTGCAGTATCACTGGCCTGGATGGGTCAGTCGTCACCCCGCTGTCCTTGTCCCCGCCAGAGCTGCATGGACTTTCCAACCCCACTCAACCCAGAGGTGGGAACCGCAGTTACTGCCCCACCTGCTCCCCCTATGACTCACCCTTCTACATCCATACCGCTGATGAAACGCGCAATGGTGGCGAGCGCATCAACTACATACCCACACATTATGAGAACCAGGCACTGGCAATGCCACTGCCCACCATCAGGGCCTCTCTGCTGAGAGAAACTCAGCGAGGGCATCATCCTGAATTTTACACCAATATCCGAGCCATCAGCACTGAGGTATAGCCATCACATAACCTTGTAACATTACTTATTACACACACACACACACACACACACAGACACTTCAAGTGTTCCTATTCATAATGACAGTAAGTGGTACAAGAAACTCAAACTGTAAAATGTCACTTTAAACCATATGAAGGGCATGATTGTGCACTGTCTGTTGCTGTGTCTTTACTGACTGAGGGCTATTTTAGATAATTTATGATTTTCTCTTTCTGCATATCTTCCCGATGACTGCCAAAAAGAAAAACAGCATAATGAAATATGTAGCAAACATGAAGCTATTTTGTCATGATAAGCAGAATGGAGACGTTTGAAAATGTTACAAGGCAAAAAGGAGGAAAAGTCATCACTCCCTGTGTAGTTTCATGGATCTACAGCAAGCAGTAGAGTATAGACGAAAGCAGACGACTGGAGCTTTCCCTATGCAAGCTGTCTGGCAAACTTCTGCAGTTCCTCATCTCCAGTAATCTCCTTTCTGCACTGAATTAACATATTGAGTGTAGATGAAATGTATTGAGTGAATTTCTCTTTGCTGGCAGTGATCCAAAAAGTTTTAAATGTAAATATAACCAGGCAGCAATGAAAGCGTCTCTTGAGCTTATTGCTTTCTTGATAAAGATAACAGACCTGACTTATTTTCAAAAAGGGAATGTGATTCACTATTTTGTTGACACACTCCTATACTCCTGTACTACTCTCATGTCAAATCTTTGAAATGCAATTAACCAAGTAGTTTCAAAATTTATTTTGATGGTCTTTTCACAGTGTAAGAAGATCAGAGTATACATTTTGTGATTGAAAACTGTTTCAAAGCGTCCATTTTCTACATGGCACTTACCAAGCATTGCTTCCCTTATCAAAAATATTTGATATTTGTTTCTATTTCTGTGTACAGCAGGACTGAAACAGCAGCTAAGCAATGCAGGCAACCTTATGAACTTGCATGGTGTGGTAATGTTGGATAATTTTGAAAGAGTTTTGTGCAAACCTTGAGGTGTCACTGAATGATTAAACAAATGTGTGTTCCTCAACCTCTTTGAAGCAGTGCATATAGCAAAATTAATTCATCAGCAGCCATGCCATTCGTTTCACAATTAGTTTTTCAGTGAGGTTAAGGAAGCCAGCTGCAGTGGTGTCATGCTTTATACCTCGATTGTGGCTTCATTATGCACTAACCAAAAGTGCAGGAGAGAGGTGAAATCTATCCATACACATTTGAGCTAGAATCACTCAGGAGGATTCAGTTGAATATAGCCAGTAGTTCTCCACTTTGTTGTCTGCTACCATAGTTAAGTAATATTTTTTTTTAGAATTTATTTATGTATCCATTGTATTATCTTGTATTACCTCTATTTTACTACTTATTTAAATAGTGATCTTTGAACATAGAAATGTTTGATTTTTAGAACATCAAATCATACATGATAAACAAGGAATCAATGATATTTGACAGTAATAACTTTTGACAATTAAAGATTTGTAACTTCTTGAAATTACTTATGGTGTGATTATTGACAAAGGAATGCACACACACATTTACACAATGCTATACAGTGTAGTTGAAAACATTCAATTTGCTTGTGCTTCATTGAGACGTCGGAATAAAAAGAATACTCTTATTTGTAATGTTTCAATCCTGAGCTCCAAAAGGACAAATTATTCTGATCTCTGGCTATTGACTGTCAAGAGGTAAGTAATGAATACCAGACAAGCATTCATCTAACAATCTTTCCTTAAAAAAAAAAAGTGAAGTTTCAACATTACTACCTGATGGGAACTGAAAGGCGCAGCTGTTCTATGTACTGAAAGACAAAGTATTTTGGAGCAAATCTATTGATGATGCAGAACACACTAACACGTTATGATTTAGCTTTTTCAAACTTCCTGTTTGTAATATGTCGTAAAAATGTACTTCCTTTTAAAGCATCCTTTCTTTTTGCGCTTAAACTTTCTACGCAGCTCTGGATGTTTTCACATCTTCACAAATTCCTATACTAAGTTATTGTCCAGCGTGTGTGTGTGTGTGTGTGTGTGTGTGTGTGCAATTGATGACATTACTCCATGTAGTTCTGTGAGTCGTCAGTCCGAACATAGTGATAAATTCGGCACTGAAAGGAGGGCCGATCGGCTCTCTAGCAGTAAGTTTAATCACATTTTGGAGGAGAGGGGGAGTGATAGAGGAGCATGAGCCAGATAATGCGAGTCATGCGTAAAATGACGAAGCCGTTCCAAACCGGAAGGCGCATCGGTAAACTTCGGAGTGACTCACCTCCTCAGACAGCAGACCTCCGCTTCTACTCTCCTGACAGCTCAGGGCGCATCTCCACAACGCCTCAAACAAGTGAGTTGGAAGCTGTGTCAGCCACACCTGCGTCCGTCCCGGTGTCACTTTTCGCTTGGGGTTGTCGGAAACGCCGTTTTCCGTCCCCGGGCCGGGTGTCACTGAGCGCGAAGTCCGCCAACTGCTCCAACTGTTGGCCACTTTCAGGGAGTGAGCGTTAGCTAAACTTAGCATTAGCTCCACGGTCTGGCTTTCCACTCACAGGTACTTCCTGCTTGTAGCCTACCTCCCCCTGTTGTGACAGCTAAATACCGAGCACTGCAAAGCCGTGTTATTATTATCATTTCTTTTCATCCTGGCGTGGAAAAGACCAGTGACTGTGCTGCTAGGCTAGCTTCTCGCTAGCTGGTGTTTATCTTGCCTATGTTCATGTCAGAGGAATATGTCCGCTCCTCAGGTTTACCGGCTGTGTGTAAGTTGCCACATAATGCCAGTCAGGTTTGGTTTACCCCACTTTAACATTTGTTTTTAAACTACTAACTAGTTTAAAACTACTAACATCAGCAGGTCTGCAGCTGATGCTTTAGGAGGCTGTATGATATTCTCCATCCAGGCCCTCTGGTCTGAGAGACTGAGGGAGATTTGGAGAAGCAGTCTGAGATGACTGCAGTCATTTAACAGCCACCGAGTTCAGAACCGGAACACCTGAACTGATGACGCCATCAGGTAACACTGGGGACGGACTCATTTGTTTACTGTTGGTTTCTAATTCAGAACGGGCTCTCCAGGTTTGGCTTGACATATCATAGGCAACTCAGTTTGTTGTTGTTGTTTTTGACTGCATCACTCACAGCCGTGTTGTAGAAAAAGCATCACATCTCTCACTAACATCACTGCATCAGCTCATCACACTGATGGCCTCACTGGCTTTAGGCTCAGTAATTAAATATCTGGATGATATTACCAAAGCTGTGACTGTTTCGCTAACCTTTGATAATGTGTGATGTTTTGTGGGTGACTGCTATTAGAATGTGACAGACTTGACATGAATTGCTTCACTTACCGCTCTTAAATGTTAAGGTTAGGAAGTTATGTGGTTTTTACTAGAATATTTTATAATACATGATTTATCATAAGTGTGCCACTTTGAGTTGCCCTATCTATCTATCTATCTGTCTATCTATCTATCTATCTATCTATCTATCTATCTATCTATCTATCTATCTATATCTATCTTTAATGGAATAGACTGAAGTGCCATCTGTTTTTCCTAGGGCTATGTAGTACTTCATAGTATTATAATGTTGTGATTTGATGCTCTGTTTTGCACGTAGGTAGCAGCGTGATATTTTGTCATTGTAATGCATGTGTTGCTTTTTGGTTTGCTCCTTTAATCATTTTGGGGAGTAACTCTCCATTAATTGGAGGCATTGCTAAGTTTTCAAATACCCAAGTCACTCCAGTTGATAGTGGTAATGCTTTAAGAATAAAAATAGCGAATATGTATTGAATACATCCTGGCTTGAATTAGGGAGAAGTACTGATGCTATACTGGACTATGAAGCTTCTGCATGCCTGGTTATTTTGCCCTAGATTGCGGTAATGTGAGCAAAGAGAAGTAAACAGGTACCAGTCAGATGTAGGCCAGGCTTTAGCATTGGATAAAGGCAAAGTGGCATTTTATGTGTCTTAATTGAGATTTGTGCTTTGACATGAAAAATCTACTTTGAAGAGCCAAACAGAAAATAGAAATTTATTAAGAATGGCTAGCCCATGTTTTCCTACTAATTCATAAGATTAAAATTAAATTCATAGTTTCTTCATAGTCTTATGTGCAGCATTGTGTTGTTGTTGTTGTTGGTGTGAAGCAGTGTCTCATTCATAGTAGTGGTTATACTTGGTATAGTAGTTACTATGTATTTTATGAAAAAATAACTTGTGAGCTGATTTCTGACCTAGCTAGAACAAAGACTCCGCTTTTGTTGCACTGTGTTGGGACTACAGGGTCTTATCCAGATGTTTGGGCAGACTGGGGTTATTTTTACATGATGTGTGAGAGTGGAATGATAATTATATCCCAGTATGGAATGTCATCAAAAACTTGCTTGGATTTGATTGTTTCATAGTCAGAGAAAATTGTCCTCAATTATGAAACAAGCCCAGAAATGGGTGTAAGTCCAGGTGCAAAAATCATCTCATGCCAGGCTTCATGTGTGAGTCTCTAAATGGTCATATGACAGTCACTTACAGCATCCAGAAGATCGGGTGTTGATAAAAGTGGCACCTGAAAACAATCGTAACTTCAGTGTCACTCCCTTAAATATTTTCAGTTGAGATGCCTCGCCCTTGCTTTGTATTACATGGAATCACAGAATATGGCCAAGAAGAACAATTCTCCTGAAACAGAAATTGAAAAATTAGGTCAGGATCCAAAGGAACAAAGTTGTTTTATTTGGCAGCCTGAAAAGTGCAGCAGAGAAGCTCCAGCTGGCGTCTGAATATTTCATTCAATCGTAAATGTCACCATATTAATTGTAGGGTGTGACACTATTTCCAAAACTTATATCACAATATATTTATTCATTTCACTCAATAGAATATAATTCTGATATCAATATGAACATTTTAAAAGTCTCACTGCCCACAACAAATGACTGTACCTCAAGCTACTGAAAAATGAGTTTTCCAAGTCTATAACACTTTTTCCTATAAAAGTATATAATATTTTAGATACAAGTAAATCAGTGTTCACCTTTTCTTAGTAGTCATATATTGTATATACAAGTTTCTATGGAATATAGAAAGAGAAAGTCAATGAGCACGAATAAAAACACATGAGAGGTGGTGATGTTGTTTTAAGGGCTGGCTGTCTTAAACAGATTATTCATTCATATTTGTTTTCTTAATATTCACTGACAATTTATGAACATCAAACTATGTTTTGAGGATTTACAACTCCCATCTGCAAAAATGAATAATGTTAATGCAACTGTGACATTACAATTATCTTTGATTTAGAATATATAGACTTTTGGACCAATTGGCGATCAGGTGATGGGTCACAGGTGACTTCCCTAAATACTAATAAACTATATATTTTGAATTTGTACACTCTGCTGTCTACTTTGTTAATACTGTTCTAGGCACGTGTAAACAATGCCTTGTAACCAATATTTCACAATAATCATCTGTGATCTATAGCATCAAAGGACTTCTACTGGTGAATATATATATAATCATAGAAAACTAAAATATTTGTCAGAATGTTTTCCTGCTAGCCTTTGCAATTTCTTCTACCATTTGCATTATTGCATAGTAGTTCTATTTAGTAGTTGTAGTTCTATAAATCCGTACTGATTTTCACATAATATTTTATGCTTACTAATGAAAGAATCCTGTTGTTACAGAAAATTTCTCCAGTAATTTTGAAAACTGAGGAAAAAACAGAAACTGGTCTATAGTTGACCATACAGTGCTTATCCCCATTTTTAAATATTAGAATATCCTTCACAACTTCACATTATTAGGAAATAACACCCTTCTGAATATATTTTACGGGAAAGTTAAGTAGACTTCATTAATAATTTCCAAGAAAATAAAATTTATGTCCATTGATATTTAGTTTTTGAATTTTCTTATTTGTCGCTCTCATTTACCTGACAAACATTGAACTATTATTGCTATTTATCAAATCATTAAACATGTCTTTTTTATCATTAAGGACTGCCATCTTTTCAATGTATAACCATTTAACGCGATGTCCATGCTGTCTTCATATTTCAGTAAAGCAAATCAGGTTACTTTTTTGAAAATCCTTCTCATGTCTGAGGTGCACTGTGAGCTTAACTTTATTACTCAGTAATTTGAGTAATAACTGGGAGCCTTATCACCAGGGCAGCCAACAAACTTCCACCAGCACTGGAAAAGGGACAAAACTAAATTGCTAATGAAATCACAATATCTGCCAGAGTAATCACAGTTAGATATTTTTCCCAAATCACCCCACCCTAGGGCAAGGCAACCCACAGAAACACATGCATCGAGTAGATGTAATTTAGCTTGATAACCCAGTGCAGTGCTTTGCAGTCTGTCTACAAGACTGGCTACTCACAGTTTCCATGTGGGCAGCGGTTGGGTAACGAAGCTGCAGCTGGGACTGTACTGAAAATACAGGGTACTAGCTACTGGTGTAGCTCTGCAATGGTTTTTCTATTGAAAGCCAGAGGGGAGAACTGTCCAGCCACAACAAGAAAAGTGAAAGCAGAAAATGTAATTACCTGGTTTAAATAACCACTTGAGAGCTCATCGATTAACTTTTAGGTCAATCAAGTCATTTACCATATCGTCATGTAGTTATTCTGCCGTGATGAGATTTAAAAGTTGTTAGTGAGCAGGTTAACATGAAGGCCACAGGCACTTCATATAACACACAAATCATTGTATTATTCTGTTCCATTCTAAATGCATCTTAAATAATTTCAGTGTAGGTCAGAAAAAGTATGTGAACCTCTAGGGAGTACAAATAGGTCAAAAACATAAAAGCCTGAAAGTGATCCTAATCATTAAAGTAAACAAAGTCCACTTGAAGAAAGCTTACACTGGACCTCAAGAATGTTACTGAGGTAAAGCAGTTATGTTGGAAGAATAGTCTTAATTTCCTCCTGGTCATTCTAAACGACTCAGTATTAACAGGAAGTAGTAAAATAGATCACTTTTCTCCTGTGATGGCTTCTCTTTAAGGTTAAACTTTAATTACCTAAAGCAGCATAAATTTATGCTGCTTTAGCCCTAGACTACTGGGGGATGCACTGAGGACCTCTCTCATTTAGTGGTACCAGGCATCAACCTTCTATTTCTAGATATGTTTTGCTAAAATTTATTTTCTCTCTCCTACTGCTCTCATTCTGTCTGTACCCCCCCACCCCCAGGCAGATGGCTGCCCTCCCTGAGCCTGGTCCTGTCTGAGGTTTCTGTCTCTTAATGTTTTTCCTTGCCACTGCTGCCAAGTGCTTGCTCATGGAGGGATTTGTTGAGTGTTTGTAAAAAAACATTCCATAAAGTTTGGTCTAGGCCTGCTCTACATGTAAAGTGCCTTGTGTAACTCTGACATGATTTGGTGCTATATAAATAAATGTAATTTGTTTTGACTTTGATCAGCAGCTATGAGAAGGTTTGTTTGAGGTTATTTGAGGTTGTTAATAGATTAACTTTAGCCCAGACTTGCAGCCTGAAATTGTTTACTTAGAAGGTTTGGAAAGCACTGGAAGGCTGTATTGCGATTTGGTGTTGCTTTGTGTCTTTACCACTGCACACAATGCCTTAATTGTTACCTGTTAAACCCTGGTTTAATGAAGACAACAAAAAAAAAAAACAAAACATTTTCCCAACTCTAAACAGAGTTATTCATTGTAATGTATCTTTTTGACTTACATAAAAAACAATCTAATTCTGCTTCAATTCTTGTGCATGCAGGCTGCCTAGAGAGCTGGGCGGACAGAGGAGGGAAGGGGAGTACTCTACCTTTGGTCTCCCCAGCTGACCCCGAGTAAACTGGCCAGCCATGGATGACAGCTCCTCACTGGGAAAAGTCAGTAGCTCTACCGAGTCTGTGGCCACCATCACCAGTGAGGAGTTTGTTTTGGTTCAGTCTAGTGCTGCTGGGTCACCGCAGGGCTCTGAGGGAAAACCAAGACTCAAGGTCTGAACCACAGATTTACATTTGACATTAATGGTTCAGTTTTACATTCATTCTCCTACAGGGCAAAGCATCCAAAATCTGTTGAGGACCACAGTTCTTAATTTGAGTTACTGAAATTCAAACACAGAAGGATCTTTTTTTCCCTTCTCAAACTCCTCCTGGATTTAGCAATTAGTCTCTCCTGTTCCCAATGGAGCTGTAGTGACCAATTAGATCATTAGTTGATGTCATTTTCATGTAGCGATAACAACCACTGGAACCATATTGACAGCAAATGAAAACAAAGTGATTGACAAGCTCTTTCAAAAGGAACGAGCCCATTCATGTAGCTCCAGTCTGCCTGAATCTGTCTTTCTGTTTAAATTTTGCCCTGTGTTTTAACTTACTTTGTATCACTTTGCCCCATACCTGGTATATTTTCTGTTTTTATCTTTCACTTAGATGTCTTGGAATGGTAGTGAGCAGTTGGAAAAAGCTATGGAGGAAGTGTTGGATGATGAAAATGAGTCAAAGTCGGACAAGAGCAGTGTGGAAAAGACGGAGAAGCACAGGGACCCAGGGAGCCAAATCCTGGAATCACAACCTCTAGGTATACAGTCATTGTTTATGATCCAGTCTGCAAAATCTTCAGCAATATGTTATTGTCTGTCTGATACTCTGCACAGCACGTTTTAAAAATTGCCCCTACATCATAAAGTCAGAAATGACATGTATGCCAAGATATTCAGTTTGTTGTGAACCTCTGGACAAATGTAGGTGATGAAGCCCCATACTGTCTCCTTTCTCAATGCAGATTCAGTCACCCTACCTGGTGAATGTGGGGGTAGTAAGCAAGTTGAAAAGTTGTTGGGTATTTGAGAATAATAAGCATTGATTTCATATTTGCACTTAAAAGTGTATTGTTAAAACTCAGTTTAAACTACGTGACTTCAACTTTTGTGAAACACAAAACAAACACAAACAAAAAGGTCTTTTAATGTCAAGCGACTTATATTACATCAGGACTACTTATTGAATTGCATCTTCCCGTTTTCCTTGTTTACTAGTGTTAGGTGTTGAACAATGCCAGGAAATGGTTATTAGTAGATTAAGAGACAGTCAATGTTGGAAGTTCACCAGCTGCTCATTGTTCTACTTCCTCTTTGTGAAGTTTGACAGTTCTGGGTCAAAGGTAATATCAGAACCGCAGCTTCCTATGTTCTGTTTTTCATTCTGTCGCATATGCTTCTCTTTTGTGGCAGACCAATACTGCCAAAATCAAACATAAACATATGCCATTAAATGAAATAAATGAGGCAATAAATAAATTCATATGGTCTTAAACTGCAACAAAAATGCACAAAAAAATTAATTAATTCATTAATTGATAATGAGTTTTACATTTACATTCCCTTGTACCTTCTTTGTAAATTTACATTCCTCCTTGCATTTTCACACATTTACACTCCTTCCCAAATTCTTTATACATGACAGGCCAAAAGTTTGGACACACTTTCCTATTCATTTGAATGAGAAGGTGTGTCCAAACTTTTGGCCTGTACTGTACATTGCCCAAAGTGTGTCATGGGGTGAACTTTCCACCTATTGGTCACCAGAATCGATTACCTATGCCTTGCTCGACACAGTCAACATAGAGAAGTGAACATTTTCAAAATGCTGCCATTGTTCTGTCATGGAATTTACTTTTACAATCTCTTTAGGCAAGAATTAAGTTGTTTCAACTTCAAATCTGTATTGATTTATCAAGATAGAGCTTAGTTGAGACTTTGCTGTGACATTTTCATTTTTCTTGAAATGTAGCAAAATTAATATTGTAACTTTCCATCCTCAGAAGCATGTCCACCACCATCCACCCCTACAGTCTTGGAGGAGGAGAATGTCCAGTTTAACAAGCTATCCTATTTGGGCTGCACCTGGGTCAAAGCCCCTCGCAAAGAGGCAGAGGCACAGAAGGCCATGGCCACCCTGCGGGCTGAGAGTGCCATCCCAATTCCCGTTATTCTGCATGTCCCTTGCGGACCAAATGGTTCTGTCAGGTCAATATATTTTGGATTATGGTTTAAATAAAGGTATCACTTTGAAAATGCTTTGATGACAATGCCTGAGTGAATAAATGCATTGAGAATATTAAATTTAATGCAATTCTGGAAGAGCAATACTGTATTAAATTAATGTTGACAAACATTGAAAGTATCAAAACTTTGAAATAAATGTTAATACACAAAAAAGAAAAACAAATTAGTTCATTTGAATGGCATTACTAAATTAAAATAAGCGTTTTCAATTTTATATATATATATATATATATATTTTTTTTTTATTAGAATTATTATTTTTTCTAAATAAAATGTCTCTCTTCAGGATTGTGGACCAGGCCTCAGGAACAGAGGTTGCCTCTTTCCCTATTTACAAAGTGTTGTTCTGTGCTCGTGGACGGGAGGGCTCAGTGGAAAGCGACTGTTTCTCCTTCACTGAAAGTTACCGAAGTTCTGAGGAGTTCCAGATTCATGTCTTCTCCTGCCACATTAAAGAAGCTGTGAGTTTCATACATTTTAGTTCACCGTGGTCTACTTGTTCCCATAATATTTCGATGCAACTTGTTTTAATTCAGATCTGTGAGATGGCTAGCTGTTTACTGAAATAAAGTCTTAATACTTAAAATACTTACATTTTTTTTTTTTTTTTTTTTTTTTTAATTTTATGGAGTCAGACATGCTTCTTCTGTTTGTGTATACTGACTTAATTTTCTCTTTTTCTTTTGCTAAATTGGATTTTTTTTTTTTTTTTTTTTTCCAGTGAAATTATCTTTTTTTCTGTTCATATTTGATATACCATTTTCATAATTCTTCCAAACGCCTATCTAAAAATCTTGTGTCCACTACCCCCCCCCCCCCCCCCCCCCCCCCCCCCCCAATCGTCTCCTCATATCCTTTTCCATACAGGTCAGTCGTATCCTCTATAGTTTCTCCACAGCCTTTCGGCGTTCATCTCGACCAGCAGAGAACAGGGACATAGCATCATCAAGTCCACCTGATGGCGACCTCTACATCTTCACTGTCTCACTGGAAATCAAAGAGGATGATGGCAAAGGCAACTATAGGTACTCACAGCACACACATTGATTTATGTACTCTGTAACTAAATGGTGCATAATATGCTGCCATGAAATTCAAGAAGGAGTTCTTACTTATCAGAACAGTGTGCTGTCACACACACACACACACACACACACACACACACACACATATATATATATATACATACATACATATAAAAGAAAAATTCCATATAAGATATTCTTGACATAGCCATAAAATATACATCACAGTACATCAACAGAGAAAATGTTAATGAGTAACATCATGGTTCCTTAAGTTTAAGTAGATCATTTCCCTTCTTCCTCTCCCAAGTCCAGTGCCTAAGGACAGAGATAAGTTCTACTTCAAGCTGCGGCAGGGTGTACAGAAGAAAGTTGTGGTTTCAGTTCACCAGAAGTGCAACAGGGAGCTAGGCATTGAAAGGTGAGCATCACAATGTATTTATACTGCTTTTATTTCAATCATTAGACTTTCTTCTCACAAGAGGAGAGAAGTTTTCATTGTCATGGAGCTTGGTGCTGTACCAACAGAGTTAGAGGACAGTCATTTCTCTCAGCGGGAGTAATTAAGTGAATTAAAGTAGAAAACGCTCTAGAGCTCAAAAACATCCATCCACCTGTCCCACACAAACCAATGGAGACATGTAAGTTTAAAAGACAATCTAGTCAATGATGCATCTTATGGGTTGCATATGGAATCCATCTTAAGATCAAGGTGGCTGAGAGGTCCTGAATTCCTGGAAAAAGAAAAGAGGGACTGGCTAAAAGGAGAAATAACAGCAGATGATCCTGAAGTGAAAAGGGTTTGTAAAGTCAACAGTATGAATATTGAAAATCAAGAGTGAATTTGTACATTAATCAAGTATTACTCGTGGAACAGATTGTAGCTCAGATATTGAAAATTAAAAAATTACTCTAACTGCTGAGTTAGAAAAGAAAAACTTGCATTGAAAATAACAGGATGTATTAATCCATCTTAGATGGAAACTGTTATTGACTTTAGCGCTACCTTCTGTTGATATTTTTGTTAATATTTATTTTTGCTGTGGCATCTATTATATATATTATAGTGTATTTTGGCTAATTGAATAATTACCATTGCATATTTCCTCTTCCTCTGGAAAAAGTTGACTCACTCACTTGGTGAATGCAGACTGTAGCTCTGCAGTGAAATGATCAAGACTTGATTTTAGATTTATCATGCCTATTGTGTTTTTCCTCCAGGTGTTTTGGGATGCTGCTGAGTCCAGGCCAAAAAGTCTGCAACAGTGACATGCATCTTCTAGACATGGTGAGTAGACTCTGTGAGTTTACTGGACATAATAAAATTTGCCATTTGTTGATAGAACGCAAGAATAAGCAACACACTCATAAAAACAAAAAAACAAACAAAATAAAATTGTATAGCTAACTTAACTTTTCTAATTTGGTTGATCAGTCTTTCTTAAACTTTTTCAGATCATCAATCACTTAGCCACTAAAATAAAACTTAGGTAACACTTAATAATCAAACATCTCGAAAGATAACTGGACTATGATGTTTTTATTGAATATGTCAGTGAAAAAAGGGAATGTGAAGATTCTATGGACCTGGAATTGAATGGGGGGCCTATAGTAATACCATATGTACCTTGTCCATTTGGCTATCTATGTATTTATTATGTACCTGTGCTTACTAAAGTTTACAATAATACAATACATAGACTTGCAACACTTGCTAGTAGGCTCTGTGGTTAGTTCCAGACAGTTTCAGAAATACAACATAAAATATAATGTTTATTCATTATATTTGAGGTAGTTTTTCCACCCCTGGTGGCAGCTTGGGGTCGCTTGTAGGCCACTAGTGTTCTGTAGGCAACACTTTGACAAACGCTGGGTTAGGTTTTAATAACTATCTACCTTGGCATATGATATGCATATGATAAAATATGCTCAAATGACAGTGCAATTTACTGTATCATATATAAAATAAGATTGCTACAATAACATAAACAAATGGTTAAACACAGGAATCGATGGGAAAGAGCTCTGATGGGAAGGCATACATAATCACAGGAACGTGGAACCCCAACATAGCAGTTTTTCAGCCACTGAATGAAGACACACCTAAAGGTGAGGATAATTTGTATTTACTGCTCAAAATTTGCAACTGTGCCACTTTCCACTTTTTTTATGAACTTGTAGCCATTAATAAAGCTATATTTAAATTTTACACAACAGATTTATGATATATGGAGATAATCTAGATCTGGTATGGCATGTTTAGTTGGTTGTTCAAACACATATGGGCCCTCATTTATCAAACAAATGTCATCCAGAAAAGAGGGATTTTCACCCAAAGCTTGGAATATATCAATTTAGACCTGGATGTAGGGTAAATTCAAATCTCCTGTCAAGTATCACATTATGTATGCCACTTTTTATCAGTGTGGGCTTGCAGTGCAGTATAGTAAAAAATGACAATTTGCTGACCTGTATAACAGAGTATTGCACAGTGTGGTAAATGTTGGTTATCTCAGTTTCTGTTTCTTACTCCGTTTGCCAGTCATCATTGTGTTTCAGTAAAAATGTACCCCTAGATCAGCAGCTGTCTTCCTGTGCTGTGTGTTTCTTTTGAGACTCACTTTTACTGTATCAGTTGATGTCTGTGTAAAATTGAAAAATAAATCTGGCAAACTGCATGTCCAGCAATTCTTTGACTTTTCACAATTTGACCAAAAAGAAAAGGTGGGACATTACTTCAATTTGTGGGATGCTGGGACAAGAGTATGCTATGCGGTCCTGCACAAATCAGGACATGTTGCCACTCTAGTACAACAATCTACTTCAATTTGTTCTGTTTTTCTGACAATGGAAAAATAGTTTAGTGTTTCCTATTTAAGTGATCTGTTGCAAGTTATTGTGTTTTAATGTGACCACGACCTGTGCCAAACCTAGGGTCCCTGGAGTATTGGAAGAAATGTCTTTATTGTCACACAAAACTATCCAAGTATTAGTTCTAAGAAACTACTTTGATCAAAGAACCAAAACCTCTCTTGTGCTAGGAAAATTATCATATTAGCTTTCAAGGTCATCTAGCTGGATAATAAATTTACCTGACCTGTAGACTCCAGTACTCCAGTTGGGAGTGTTAGTCATATCCACTAGGGGGTGGAACATTACCACAGGATACATTGTGTTTCCTACCTCACAACAAAAGCCAAGTAGATGAAAACTAATATCTCTTTATGGTGTATGGTATATATATTGTAGGGAGAATGTTTTACTAGCTCTAAATACTAAAATAGAAAATGTACATTGCTATAATTTATAATTAGCATTTCTGACCTTATTATAGATTAACTAATCTGTCAGGTTACACTGAATGCTGTTAAAGCTACAGTATTGTTTGTTACTAATGGTAAAAATGTTACTTAAAAGTGGTAAAAGACTTCACTGACTGACATCTATTTATTTATTTATTCAACTAAAAAGAAGGGTCAATACAAATTGATTTTGTTTTTAATACAAACTGATTCATATTAAGTAAAAAGAAAGGAAATAAAGGAGCCTCACATGAAACTACTACTTGCTTTTTTTCCCTGGTGTGGCCCAGATAAGCAGGTCTACATAACAGTGGCAGTGGACCTGGTTGTGACGGAAGTGGTGGAACCAGTTCGCTTCCTGCTGGAAACTCTGGTCAGAGTCTATCCATCGAATGAACGCTTCTGGTACTTCAGCCGCAAGACCTTCAGTGAGACCTTCTATCTCAAACTCCGCCATGTATGTCTACCACAACTATTAAATCTCACAGTGACAGCACACATTCTCATACTTAGCTTATTTCTGGATTTTTGTCTCAATGTTCATGGAAATTATAGTGCGACTAATTGACCAAGTAAAAGTAAAAAGTTTCCTGGTTTTCGACCTCTTTGATGGTTTGATAGTTTGTGTTGGATCAAAACAGTGATAGTGATGGATCTGTGTGCAAATCCAATCCAAAGTTTATCTTATTCCACACCTCATAGCAGTGCCTCACATGGCCCCTGAAACTGTGCGACATCACCTCAACAGCAATTGAGAAGGTGGACACAAAACCAATTTTCAACATCTGCAAGTGATTGGGCTTCCCTCTGTGTCTTTCCAATGCAGCACTGTTTGGGAGCAAATTCCAATAAAAACTTTCAGCTTGGGCTATAGATAGAAGGTAAAACTCGTGTTCGAATTGAACAGGAGCCTCTGACCCACCAAGGCCTAAGTTTGAACTGAACCTACACCTCTGGCTTGACTCTGAGAAGAAATGCAAATTATCTGACCCCCAACACCCAAACCTGCAAGCCTTCATTTCTGAATAAAAGAAACCGTTGATGCAGCAACAGTACAGGTGGGGCAATGACTGGGATACGCAAGCTTGTAGAAATCTTGTGTGTCATGACGACTGGAGGTCAATAGGCCTCTATCTCTATGAAATTATTTCTACCTGGTCACTGATCATGACTGTATGTTTGTGTGCACAGCAGATACCAGAGGGGGTGGGTCAGACTGATGCTGTATATGAGGTGATTAGTCTTCAGAGAGAGGCAGAGAGAAGTAACAAAGGAGTAGAGCAACGTCCCTCACCCACTGAGGAAGAGGAGCCTGATGAAGGTATGAAGGGGTTTTTTTCTACCCCTTTTAATGTTGTTTAAGTTATTAATATTTAATATGCAATAAAATATCATAGTACATTATTGCTAATATTCACTTTTATCGTACACTTAAGCCAAAATTCTTCTTTGCAATGTCCTCTTCCGAATTTCACTCAAAGTACACACATGAGCCATCCTGGTACCATGCAATGTATTAAAGCGTTGTTTAAGAACATGCATACTATTGTTTTACCTTGCCATGAATCAACAGTGACATTTACAGGATTTTATTTAGGCATACAGATTTATAGAGGATTAGTAAGTGCTACCACTAAATGTGCATTAGTAAATATAAACAGTAAATAAAAATAACAGAAGTAGTGAACCATAAACCTTTACACAGAGGGAAGGATAAATTTGGCATGAACCACAAAAGTTGGAAATAGAACATGAAGTTACTTGATGTTACTTCAATAAATAAGAAAATTTCAAGCTTGGTGTATTTCATTAGGATTTTGTTGTGGTGATGGTGGCAGGTGGGGCTTGAAAATTCCCCCTTGTCCAAGTGGGAAATGACCTAGGTTTCTATAATACAAAATAAATAAATGAGATGATCAGTTCTCCAATCACTGACTGAGATGTGGATGATTATGATTTAATATTTAATCTGTATTTAATATTTATTTTGTATCTGAATTAGTGGTGGTTTAAGTTTTTATTTAGTTTTCTTGTATAACCCCTCTTTTGAATGAATACATTGACAAAATTTATTTGGCCAGGGTACAGACACAGTTGCAGCTAAGCCTCCTGGTCGCAACTCTGCAATGCTATGGTCTTAACGCTCTTATAAATTAAGTCTGATTTGTACATATGAGAGTGGCATCTTCCAAGGTGGGATGACTGCCATCTCTCCTTTTTGGGATTTTCAGGGAGAAATCCTTCAGTTAACTAAAGAGCCCACATTGTTTTCTGGAGCCCATCTTGACAACCAGGGGTTGAATGATGACATGCAGCTATACACATCATCTCTGGTCTGATCGGACAGGGGTCCAGAGAAATGGTTTTTATGATACAAACAAATGGCCCAGAGCACCAAGACTTTTGTATTCTCACTTTGTACGTCATGCTTATTTTAAATTCATATTCATTGTTTTTATCATTGGAAAGATGAGATTGTAGTGATGTGAAGGATGTAGGTCAGTATGACTTCACACAGTCCACTTTGAGCTGCTGAAACTGTTCTGAAAGACTCCGGGACTCTGGGCTGTTGATTAACTCCCCATTTGCCCCAACCACAGTTTTCTTTATCAGTTTACAGGCCCCTGTAGTAAATCAGGGACTCTACACAGAAAATTTTATGCCCTAATTGATTTAATTACCAAACTCTGCAAGTCAGAGCTGAGTGAGTGGCATTTAATGGAGCCAGTAAAATTCCTGACACAGAGATACTTAGTTTACGCACTGAGTGTAGAATTCTTTACACACTCTCCTACAGCCGTAAATCTAAAGTGAAGCCAGAAAAACTATGTGTAAAATTATACAGTGAATGAAGGAATGTAAGTCGAGAGAAATGTCCAAAAAAACAACCAAGAAGCCCTCCAGCGTAACTGAAATCGAAAAATGTTTCCTTGGGGAAAAAATGAGCGAAGCAGAGTGACATTTCAGCCAACTGGTGACGACTGACATCTGAGATGATGGCTTTGGGGCCGAAGAGGAAACACCACCACTCTGGACCTGTAAGTATTGGATTACCTTCAATTTACTATGTTGTCCATATTTCAACGTAAAGATGCTTAGTTTGAATTACAATGCCAGTGTTTTGGTGAAGAAGATTTCAGGCATTTACTGATGTTATATTAGAGTTGTGGAAAACTGTAATCAAGGAGAATACAGATGGAAAAGTTTTTAATAATTTTATTTTGAAAATATTTCTCTGCACAATATACATTGAAAAGAAAAATGCCAGAGACCTATTATCGCACTTTCCATTTTGGGCCTTTACCTATGCATTTTACTATTTCAGCATATTTTTAAGGTTGTAAATAACTTGTTTTCACATTTTAGGGAACTATCTGAACCTTGACCTGAATGGCAACCAGGTAAAACTCTACCAGGCAGAGAAGTGACCAGTTGATAGTTCCTGGGAAGAAGATATCCATCCGCCAGCTTTTGTGAAAAACCCATCAAAGAGATCAAGAGGACAGGAGAGGTGAAGTGAAATCAGCAGAAGTCAAGCTGGGCCATCATTGACACTACAGTCAATCTTTAAACCTGCTTGCTCACAAGGGCCCAAGCTGATGATTTAACATTAATACACAACCCTGCAACTTCTTCAGCTGTTTTTCACCAACTCCATTTTACTGCAATAGTGCAAAACAGTAATGCATATGGCTCTGTTACCAATTTGATGTGCCCAAACCCTGTAATAATGCCTGGCATACTGAGAATTTGTAAAAACTGTTTGTCATGTATGTATTTGTAAATGCTGAGTTTTTAGTGAAGTTTACATTTACATTTTTGCTGCTTATTTGATGTAATGCTATCCAACAAAATTTTGTGACAGCAGGTTGCACAATTTTTATATCCTTTGCTTGGTGTTACACCTTGTAAGTGTGCAAACTTAAATAGTATTTAGTTTTCCCTCTAGGCATTTTTTTACTATGATATTTATGAACTGGCTGTTCTCCAATGAAGGAAAAATACTAATAGAAAAGTTTTTACCTGATTGACACAATTTGTTACATTTATAGTAAATCTGATTATATGACATTATTTTTCGGTGTCACCTCTCAATAGATCACAAGATTATGACTGTACATTAAAGCGTTCTAAAGTTATGAAATTTGTTTCAAGACATGCACTGATTGCTATCAAGTGACCACTTAGCGTTTCAGTCCTTTCTTGGAGACTCCTGGTACTTCCCTTACAAAAAGCTACATAAAGTAGTCTTTATTCTTGTTTGTCTGATCACTCCATAATTTGCAAACAGTTTCTACCTGGATGCATTTGATTGCAATAAAAAGGGAAAAATAATAAAAATTTTTCTTTATATGCCACTGAGATTCCTCAGAAACTATAGCAAAGGCTTAGCTTTCAATTAATGCCAAGATCATGCATGAGCTTCAAAAGATTTCAAGAACAGCATTCAATTTATGTTGGGTATAGCATAAATAGATTTTTTTTTCAGCTAAAATGACCAAAGTGTTAAGGGGTTGAACATGATTACACAAGGCTACCTTAATTAAAATGAACTTTCCCACTGCACCCTTCCTGACAATGAATTCCAAGAAGGACAGACTGAGCCTTTGTAAACCTTACCTGCTGGCAGCGTTCCTCAAAGGTCTTGCAGAACATCACAATGTCTTCCAGGTGTACAAAAACAAAGCTTTCTATGTTAACAGTCACCAGCTTGGAAAACAGCAGGGTTCCTAGTGGGGTTGTCACTGTTATTTTCTCCTTATCCTCTTGGATGGGAACTAGTTGGTTTGGGAGAACTTCTAAATCATAGTTGCCTGATCTGGAGGACTAAAAGCAAGGGGGTATATTTTATAGTAATATTGTTCAAACCTTGGTAATCAATGCATGGCCCTAGAGTCTAACACTTCCTCTTAACTAAGAGGAAGCCAGCACCACAAATGTGACGAGGATGGATGAATGACACCTTCTTCCAGAAACTCCTGGTTGAGTTTTTCCATAGCCCCACATCCTAGTCACCCCGAACTCTGAGACTCAGGTTGCTGGTGCACACATGGGTGATCAGGTTGCAATGATTGGGCTTTATTTTTGGAGAAAGCCTCAGCAAGATCACAATACTTATCATGGTATGGGAGATGAGGACGAAAGGGGAGCACAGACAAGGAGAATATATCGGGGCCTGGGGCTTTTCTGTGCAGTGTGCATGTTTTCATGTGCCTGTGTGGGTTTCGTCCAGGTGCTCCAGTTTCCTCCTCCCATCCAAAGACATAATTTTTTATGTAAAAATGGCGACTCTAAATTTCTTGTAGCTCTCAGTGTGAGTGTAAGTGGTTGGTGGTGGTCTCTGTCTGTCTCTGTATTTTGGCCCTGTGATGGACTGGAGACCTGTCCAGGTTGACCCTGCCCTCGCCCAATGGGAGCTGGGATTGGCTCCAGCAAAGGGATAGAAGATGAATGAAATTCTAAGTGTAATTATACTAATAATTACAAATAACAATATATACAGTGATATGCCCGTGCAACTCAGAGCCCCCTGGATTTGCCCCCACCTGTTGAATCTGAAAACTGTTCACCAGGGGTGGTGTGTGTGCAAAGTTTTGCAAGTGTCCACTTTTTGGTGCTACAGAACAGCCCCAATTATACGTCATGTGATTGAGTGTATGAAGTGGACACACCCTGTCCATTTATTGTAGTAGAGACTGAGAAAATGAGAACTTGAGAAATTTACGCCAAACTACATTGACAGTGTCAAGAAGGTTTTGGTATCCATCTATGGTAAAAAAGGTCCATTAACTTCATGTTGTGTTTGTGTTTATTTCAGATAGTGACAGTGAAATCTCCAGTGGGACTGGGGATGTTTCAAAAGACTGTCCTGAGAAAATTCTGGAGTCCTGGGGAGGAATCCTCAACAGATGGTAAGGTTTCAAGTTTTTCATTGGAAACATGCCTCAGTAAATTGTGAGACTTTAAGCATCAGTAAATGGAGCTGAGATTGTGTTTTCAAAAGAAGGTTTTTGTTCATACAGGACATTACCAACGGCATGACTACACTGTGGGTAATACAATAGACTATAGTATTGTATTTTGCATTGTAGTCAACATCATACCCAGAATCCTAATTAGAGATACGTTGTGCTATAATTAACATTGTAGGTAATAATGCAATAATTTTTTCTTGTTTGACTGTTGTTGCAAATAGCATTGATCAAAATATCATTTAAAACTGTTTTGTGAGGCAGTGAACTTTGAGCTACTGTTGAGAAATGTAGCAGATTGATTCCTCTGGACAGCTCCCATCATAACTGTGTGTACTGATTAATAGAAAACACATTCAGCCATACCCTGCTTCTTGTTCATATTGCATTCTGACCTCATTTTATAAACTAAAGTAAATAACTCTTGTTCTTGAGACAAAATTCTATTAATGTGACATGTAAATGATGTGTGTGTGTGCTTGCATACCTGCGTGCCTGTTTGTGTGTGTCAGGCATGGAAACCTGTCCATTCGTCCGAAGGGGTTGGCGTCATTGGTTCGGGCCGGCATTCCTGAACCTCTCAGAGCAGAAGTCTGGCAGCTGCTGGCTGGTTGCCACGACAACCATGACCTACTTGAGCATTATCGCATCCTCATCACCAAGGTAAACTTACATTATGGTGAACAAATCAGATTTTGTTATTGAGGCCACCACATAAGAGATGTGGAAGTTTATTGTATCATGTCGATATGGTGAAAATAATTTGGGAAGTATTTTTCCTTGTAGTGACTATTCCAGTTAGTCTGAGAGTACTAACATCCCTGATGGTAGCTCATGTTGGAGAATACTACTACTACTAATACTATTCCTTGAGAACTTCCAAGAGTTCAAACTGATTTTATGCACCTTTAATATCTGTAACTATAGCTTGTTCTGCAGGGTGATCTAATGTCTAAACAATTTTAATTTATTAATAATAATAATAATAATTTAATTCATTCATTCATCTTGAATTGCTTATCCGTTTCCGGATCGTGGGGGATGCTGGAGACAAATCCAGCTCACACTGGGTGAGGGCGGGGTACACCCTGAACAGGTCTAATCATTTTATTTAAAAAGTTAATTTAATTTGTAATGGATTGACTGTACTTGAAAAAATTGTAAAAAGTAAAATTAAAAATTGTTGTAGTTTTTTCAAAAACTAATCAGGTGTATCAAGTTACACGTCTGTCTCCATTTCGTTTGTACACACCCCACAATGGCTGTTTTGTCAGAGAAGTTAGGTGACAGTTCTTGGAGTTGTTGCTGAAGTCCGATGTGTATGTGGTCGAGAGAAGACAAGAGGCAAGGCTATGTAGGAACCCAAGTTTTGAACCAAAAAATGTCATTAATCTGGCTTTTGGTAGTTTTTAAAACGCTTCACTATTTTAACCAGGTCAGATTTTTCTACCATCAGAGCTACAAAGTCTTGAGGTGGGACTAAAAAGTTCAGTCTGATGAAAAAAAAGATGGCACATGTCAAAGTGCAGCTGAACATCCATCCATCTCTTATTGACTTCTTTTTTTTCTCGACTGTCAAGTATATATTATGTAATTGAGAAGCATGCAGGCAAACAGATATGTTGTTTATGTGCATGTGTGTACACTGCAATAGGTGTGCATTATATGGCACTGACTGATTAACTGGGGGGACACTGTTGGCAGAAGTTGTGAATCAAGCATTAATACAAAAAAACTAACAAAACAGTTTGTTGCAGCTTGTGGGATAGCTCTGTGGTGATGTGGTTGGTGATGACTTCAGCACAATTTGTTAGTCTTTTTTACCTTAAATAAACATATATTTAAGACAGTCATGTCATCAAATTTTTTGTATGGAGTTGAACAAATTATTTGCTTCTCTTGCACTCTCATGGATCAATATAGAAAGAGTTTGTTTTTATATCAGATTAAAAACTACTGAATTTGCACTTCCTTCACTCAGAAATAAAGCATCAAAACATATTCTAATTTGACTTGATTGGTTAGATGTCTGTATCTTGTCCATATGTGTCACAGGACTCAGCTCAGGAAGGTGTCATCACCCGGGACATCCACCGCACATTCCCTGCACATGACTATTTCAAGAACTCTGATGGAGATGGACAGGATTCACTGTACAAGATCTGCAAGGTGAGCCTCAGCTATGACAGTCAGGTTGTCCATCTAGCAACATTGTTGACAGTTAACAACATCAAGATCAAATGAGTTTGATCAAATCAGCACTGGATTATGATTCTTTCAGTAATTTATCAATAGTCAATATCAATAATCATTAAAAAGAAGGCATTTCCATTCAAACAATGTTCTGCAGTCGAACACTTTTCTACTTACTGATGAGAATTTAATACTGTAAAATAAGAAGCTAGTTCAGAAATGTCTACTAAACCTTCAAAATGTTGTGCTGGTCCCTGTGATAGCAGCCATTCATTGTTTTCCCTTTTTTTGGAATGACAAGAGTTAGTAGAAATTTGTCTTCCTTTAGTGAGAGTCAACATGAAGCCTTTGCATGCAAGATTGTGCAAGAAAAACATTGTGACTGTAATGTTAGTGACAGACTACATGCCATGTTTTTTGAATAAAAAGTCTTTGGATACAGACTGCTCAATTTTTTTAATGGTAAAACTGGTAAGGGTAATGCTTAGCATAATGGTCAGCAGATTTGAGGAGAGCGATGCATGCCAGGTTGCCAGCCCATGGGCAGGCAGCCTCCCTTTCTTGGCTGGGAAACAGTGGTAGCTGATACCCATAGGCACAATGGAAGGGAGAAAGTCTGGTGGAGGAGCAGGTGAGGGCATTGTGAGTGTCAGTGGGCGGCCCATGGGGCTGAAAGATGTGCAGGAGGACCAGATTGGCTTTAAAGAAATAAAGTGAGCCATCTTACTAACCCGGTCGATGACAGTAAGAATGGCAGTGTGGCTCCAGTTGGAGGGTAGGCTGGTAATGTAGATGTAAGCAGTTCTTATTTATTCTAATGATGTATTTAAAATCAATCGATTTCAAATAAGCAAAACCCGTTATAACATCATGGGTCCCTATTCTGTCTGCTATTCTGTTCAATGATTGAAAAATATTTAATTTATCAAAGCTGTAAAATGAGGGGCATCTTTTTAGGGGCATTTTGAATGATCCATGTTCAGTTTATACAACACCATGTAATTTTGCCTGGCTTACAGAATAAGTAATTAGTTTTCCTCTCTCAATTTTTATTTTTTTCTTCACAGGCATACTCTGTGTACGATGAGGAAATTGGTTATTGTCAGGGTCAGTCCTTTCTTGCTGCTGTTCTTCTGCTGCACGTGAGTAAACTGGGTACCCCCCCCTCCATTTAATTTTTGTGGTCAACTCAGTAAACCCAGTATCAATCAGAAATTGGTACAAATGGTGTCAAATCAGTTAAACCAGTTTGAAGGAGCATGTTAGAGCTACTTGAATCAGTAAGTATGCTCTTATTTTGAGAAATATGTTTATGTTCTTAGTCACACAGGCCACAGTTCTCTGAAGAAGTTGAATTTAAGCCTAGCTGGGCTTTGTGGTAAATTCTTCATCAGTTCAGACTAACTGCTAGAGAAACCCTGGTATTTAGCCCTGGTTGGATTATTAACAAAGCCATTGACACTATCTGGCGTGTTAGTGCTCCTAGTTGTTGTGCTGACTGTCATTGATATCTGAATTCAGTCGTGTATACCCATCATTGGTAGTCACATGATGCCAAAAAAAAACAACCTAATGGCATGAAAAGAGCACTATATAAACATCCTCCCAAGGGGAAAGTGCATCACTATTTGCTGCTCTGATACCTTCTGCCATGGCCTGCTTACCCTAACTGAGATATCAGGATAATGATTCGCTAAACTTATGAAGGGTAATGTTTACCAGCTTAAGGTCAGTAGAAGCTAGTTGAAGGAGCATAGCAATGAATGTGAACACTGAAGTAATCTCACTACACTATCTCTCAATGGTCCTTTTTGAGTGGCCCAGTCCGGACCAGACCTTAACACAATTGGATGAGGAATAACCGCAAGAGAGCTCTACACTTCAGGAATACAGCTGAGCTGAAGGAGAAACATAGTCTCCTCCTGAACATGTCCAACCCCCCAACAGGTCTCCGGGAGTTGGACATGTTCATCAGTTGTAAACCTCTGCTACATTGGGTGTTCGGTCTGCTGTTTATCATCTTCTACACTGAAATGCACACAAAGTGCTCCTGCATAAAAGAGTGTTTTCGTACACACTTCCTTACACACATAAACATCTTAATATCTTTCATCTAAAGTAATTCAGAGTGTCACTTTATAGAGCTGTCCTTCCATTCAGAGCTAAAGAAAGCAACAGAAAGTTTGGTCCTGCTCTGGTATCATCAACATTCCTGACTTTATGCAATATGATGAATGACTCTGACTTTTCTTGAAAATGTGTGTCCAACACATGTCCTGGAGAACTTCCCATAACATATCCTAGGTTCTGATGTTGTATTACTTATATTTTGGACAGTCATTTCTATAAAGGTGAAGTTCATGCAGCCATTAATCTGAAAGTGCTATGTTCTTTCAGATGCCTGAAGAGCAGGCCTTCTGTGTGTTGGTGAAAATCATGTATGAATACAGCCTTCGAGCTCTCTATAAGAACAACTTTGAAGATCTCCACTGCAAGTTCTACCAGCTGGAGAGGCTGATGCAGGTTTGTGAGGGAGTATTTTCTAATTCTTGCAATGCATTGATGTAATGTGGTAAGACAATGCTAGGAAGCTTAAGATGGGTGGATCCAAGTTGTGCTTTCTGAACTACAGTATTTAGGACATACTGCATCAATAATGAGCAGAATTAAAGAACCGGCAAAACTATTTTTGCCTTTTTAGTAAAAGCAAGGAAGCAAGTTTGATCATATTCAATTTGCTACCATTTGTTCAAGTTGTTACAATTAATTACATTTTCAACATTTTAGTTGCTGCCTAATTTACTTTGTGGTACTGGCCAATAAATACTACAGAATTGGATTTAATTATTATTTAATATTTAATTATTACTTTGTATGTGTCAGACTTGAACCCTCTGTTGTTCGAGTCTTGTAATCACCAGTCCCATCACATTCAGCTTTGATTCCCTGAGCTCAATTTGGCCCTGATTTCTTTTTGAGCTAGCAGTCAACTCAGAATCAGGATAAACTTGGTCAGCACCAGTTTATTGCACTCAAAAGGATTTTAGCACTGACTGTTAATAATTAACCTAAAGGTGGGAGCTCACTGTTGGATCCAGTCATGTGGCAGGCTATGTTTTAGCTACCAATGTAGATAGAGAACTTTCTGAGCCTTGATTCATTATGGTACTGGATATAATTTCGGTAAATTTAACAACACTGAATGCTGGAACTTTCATAATTTGTGCGCTTTATATTTTCAAATCAAAATTTTTATGTATAATCGATTATATAATAGTTTTGTTTTAGTTATATAATGAACCTGATGAATAATGTCTGTAACATTGCACTGTGTTATGTGTAATTTGAACCTTTTTTCTCCCTAACCCTAACCCTCTAGAAATATCATCTCATTTAGACAGCATGATTTCAGAAAGTATGAGTAAAAAGGAAATGTAAACTTGAAATAATAAGTGGTGTCACATGTTTAGTTTTTGTAAGTCTCATCTCATAAATGTCTGTTTTTCCTCCTCCTCCACATTTATCTGCTCCAACAGGAACAGCTTCCAGATCTGTGGTCTCACTTCCAGGATCTGAACCTGGAAGCACACATGTATGCATCACAGTGGTTTCTTTCCCTCTTCACTGCCAAGTTCCCACTATGCATGGTGTTCCACATCACTGATCTGCTACTTTGCGAGGTACAGTTTAACTCACAGCACTGTGTTGCATTGGGAGGAAGTGAAAAAGTGAGGGAAGAGTCAACTTTCCAGAGGAAGATAGGCCTGGTATCATTTGGATTTTAACATTCAGACTCAGATTCTACCCACCAATCCTGGTTCTAGAATAAAAAGAACCGATATTACCTAATGGAAATCAAAATGTCTTAATTATTCCCTTGAAATATGTCCAACAAAGTTGCAATAGGAATGTCTAGTTTAGGTTGAGGCAAGACCTCTTGATGTAGAAAGTGCTGCTGTGTGCGTTTGGAAAATATTTGTTTGGACCATCTGTCCATTATCAAATATTCTTATAAGGTCACTTGGGGGCATGATACATTTTGGGTAAGAGCCAAGAGCAATCCCAAGACCTCTGCAACCTGATAGTTGCAAAACATATAAATGGAAGTGGTTACCAGCATATTTCAAAACTTGTGAATCTTCCAGTAAGAACCATTTGAACCATTATCTGAGAGTGAAAGTGAAGATGAAGTGAAATCAAAAGTGAAAGTGAAGTGAAGTGATGATGGAGTGAAATCACTCCCATCATCTACCAGCCAGACTCAGGAGCTCCTCCTAAGATTTCTGACCAGGGAATCAGAGCGATTTTCAGAAGAGTAGCCTACTTGGAGATCCAGAATATTTGGAGGCAGCAGGTACAAATGTCAGAGAAAAGGCAACAGGCTATGCACTCCACTGCCACAGCCTTTATGTGTGCTAAATAAAAGAGATGTTGAGGATTGTTTGCTATATTTAGAAAAGCCAATGAAATACTGGAAGAATGTAGTCTGGTCAGGCAAGACAAAACTTTTGACTATCATGTTTCACACCATGTTTGGAGGGGATTTACACTGCACATGACCCAGAAAAACACAATACCAACAGTGATGTTTGGAGGTGGAAACACAATGGCATGGAGCTTCTTTCTCATTTCATGGCACTGGCAGACTTCATATAAATGAAGGAACAATGAATGGAGGCATATTCCAATAATTCTTGAAATGAATCTGCCGTCCACCAGGATGATGGGGATGGAACTTGTGTGGACCTTCGAGAAGGACATTGATCCAAAACGTAAAGCAGAAGAAAACTTTCACTTGGTTTCAGAGAAGTTAAATCAAGGTTTTAGAGTGGCCCATTCAATCATCTGACTTAAATCTAATTGAAACTCTAGACTCCCAAGAGAGGGCCTCAAAATCTTCAAGATTTGAAGATAATCTGTGTAGAAGAACGGACCAAAATCACAACAGAGCATTGTGGGTGATTGGTTTCTTTAAACAGGAAGCATCTTGAAGCTGTCATTAAAAACAAAGGCTTCTCCTATATCAATGCATGTTCAACATCTTTTCCCATTTCCTTTACAATACAAAAGTCTAGTGAAAATTGAATTTGAATGGCCACGTTGCAAATATATTGACTGAAAAAAATGAACACAGTGTTCAACACATATTTACCCCACTATACCCCATCTCCTTTTGCTGTTGTTTTCTCTGTTTCTCCCCATTTATCTGTCTTGTTCAGATATACGAGTTAATATTCGTCCTCTCTCTCATCCCGACTCAACACTTTAGCACCATCTTGAGGCATACAAAGATGGAAATATAAAGGCAGAGTTTGCTCTTTTTTATTTCTCGTTATTTTTAGAGTTGTCCAGATATTTTTAGCTCTGTGTTGCCATGTGAACTAGTTGTCACGCAGACCAAGGAGATAAGTGTACTCATGCAGTCCTGACGTCAGGTTTCAATTTCCATTCTCTCTGTTTCAAAATCACAATCCTTGTATAAAGACAAAAGGCGGCGCAAAAAATTTGTATCAACATTTCTAATTATATTATTGCATGTATATGTGAATCAGTGGACACAAAAATCTGTCTTTGATGTAAAAACATGATAAATTAATTATAATTTTAAATGAATTATGGAATTTTCACCTTTGTTTTTGTATTAAAAGTTTTCACAGTGCCTGTCTGTGCTCTGTATTGCATAAGAAATTCTTTTATTCTGCAGCAAGCATGAAAGGATGAAATGACATTCATGGCTTATGCAATAAACTATTCAAATACCTAACATATCAGTAGAGAAATGTTAGGAAGACTATTTTGATTAATACAGCTGCTATCTTTCAGGTAAGTTCAAAGTTAAGCACGCTGACACATATTGACTCTCAGCATTTTAAATCCTGCTGGCAAACATGGACACAAAATTATTGTATCTACTTGTTACTGTATTGACAACTAATTGTCCTTTCATCTCCAGGGTCTGAACATCATCTTCAATGTTGCCCTGGCCTTGCTTAAGGTTAGTACTCACTTCAGTCAGTCATCTATTTGTAACCCTTGTTTAAATTATGATTAAGTTCTTGTGTCAAAAAACAAATTTGTTTTAATCTACAAGGACAACTGTCTTGCTTTATACCCTCTTTGCTTCAACAAGCAAAAAACTAATCATAACTAATGAAACATTTACATCTGATGCAATGTTAATTTTTTATTTAATACCAAAGATCAAACACAAAGATCAAAAGTATTTTTGTACTTTATTGCTCATGAAATGTTTTAATTTTCTGAATAGTTTATCACAATTATTTAAATTATCTACTGTACTATTAACTACAATGTGAAACGCAATATTCCTTTTGTTACAACTCACTCTGACGTTAGTAAAATGTGATTGGAAGAGGTTGGCAGTTAGTTTGCTGACATTCTTTGCCCCCTAGTGATCATTTGAGAGACTTCATGTGGACATGAAGAGGCTATGGGAGGCTGTAAGGACTATTAATACTTCACCGCTGAAGTTTTTGTACAGATCCCCTCATTAAAATATAAATATGGTGTCATTTAGAAGAAGTAAACTAAATAATATTAATTTAAAATGAATGATTTCAGTGAAATTAATTCATTAAATCTCAAAATAACAAGAACATTTCCTTCATTTATAAAAAATATTACTAAACCACAAGTTGTTGTTTTTGGAACAAAATGGCCTAGATTAATTTATTGTGTTATTAGATCTGTACATGGTAGGATTAGGGCTGGGACTTTAACACATTAATTTCAATGAATTAATTATGACTATTAATTAATGACAAAAAAACAAAATGTTAAAGTGCTGTCTTTTATTAGAACTGTGAATGTGCTTGACCTTTCCACTATGATTTCTGCACTTGGTTAAAATAGCTTAAGGTTAATAAGTTAAGTTTCTGTTTTAATTTTGATTAATTAATTACAAAGCTTCTAATTCCTATCTCCTACAATTTGGTAGGATCAGTCAATGAATTTCGGCAATGGTCGTGTCTTGTTGAAGGGCAGTGTCTTCTTGCTCACTGTGGATATTAGTTTAGCTTGCTTGGGCAGCCTTTGTGGAAGTCACGTTGAAACCTCAAGAGCAATCACCGATGAAAGCTTGTTTGTCTACGCCCACAACTGTACTGAAACAAACAAATTATTCAAAATAGGTACATGGGAGATTAGAAGACATAAACAGACATAATAAAAATAATAATAACAATAATAATAATATATATTGTAATGATTATGTATAATAATTAATATTACAGAGAAATTGATCTGACACTTGTTTATCTGATATAAAATGACTACACAGTATAAATTAAGCAATTCTGCAGAATCTGTCAGGATATATATAATAAGGATGATAACAGTAATGTGTAATAATATTGTGTAAAGAGTAATATCAGCGCACTTGCTTTCCTCTCTAAAGGAATCATACATGACTGGTTTTAAAAGGCACTCCCACTCTATGTTTTAGCAGTAATGTATGCTGTGTATCAGCGGCGGGAGAAAGATGTGAAGGATGCAATGGTTAAGAATGGAGAACAAATGAGCATGCGAGAAGGGACTTCCAGTGTCTGCCTTCTATTGGCCAAGCATGACGGCATTCTCCCTCGAGGCTCCCTCTGCCCTCCTCCATCCTTTCCGCTCCACTCTCACTACCCCTCCTTACATATGTGTTCACCTCCCTCCCCCTCCTGCATAGCAGTCGGCATCCACATCACAACAGAAGCATTAGCTGTAGCATTAGCAATCTGGAACTGGAACAGAAGCTTCCTGTGCTTTTTTCTCCTCTTTTTTTTTTTTAAATTGTCTTTCCTCTTCATCCTTACCTCTAATGGATGCCCGATTGGAGCCTCTTTTCTCTATCAGTTCCTCGCTCTCTTTCTTCTTTACTTCTTACTCCTTTACCTCCGCCTTCTCCTCTTCTCTGTTGGCTGACCATGTATTTCTCCAATATGCCACTTATGGCCACCATCCAGACCACTGCAATGGAGCCGCCCCTGCTAGCTGTTAGCTGTTAGCATCACAAAGGTTCAGAGAGGGGTAGAAGAGGCAAGGAAGGCAGAAACTGTGAAAACGAGATATGATGATTGGAAAACACTGTGGGTTTTTTTCTCGACTCATCCCGGCTGGCACGGACCATCACTCCTGATAGCACACTCTCTTGCAAACACCATTAGCCTCTGCTGTTGAGACACAGAAGAAATTCTCCATCTGAAGGATCTACTAACCAATAAAGACTGGATGCTTTGTTGCTGATCATCGAAATCTGGGGAGACATACGCTGGAGTCCATGCTGGAGCTTTTGACTGGATTTAAACTGGACATTTCAAATCAGATGGTTATATCAGTGAAGAGGAAGCTCAAAGAAACAGAAAGACCTACTCTCTTGTGGCAAACAGCTTTTTTATTACCTCCTTATAAGATTAAGTATCGCTGCCTTGAATCAGACTGATCAAGTTCAGCATCCACTTCGCGATAAACGCGAGCATGCAGTGCATCATCTTCCCCTTAAGGCAGAAACGTGCCAAACCATGCTAACAGAGCATGTCTTCTCTGCCTCTGTAATGTTGAGCTTTATATCAGGTGTGCCTTGGAATTTGAAAACAAGGCATTGATGTGTCATCTCACATGTACACCACCAAGCTGAGCATTAAGGATTTACAGTTATGTAGACGGAGGGGATTTTCTTTCTGTCTTTGAATTATATCAATGACAGAAAAATAAAAAAGGGGGAGTACAACCAATATATCGATGGTATTTTCCAGAGCAGCAGCCCACATGTTGAAGAGCACTGTTGCTAAGCAACAACATCCTGGATTAGAATTGGTTGGTGGAGTTTGGCAGGAGAAGATGAGAGTGGGTAGGGTGACTGCATTTCAAAGTGATTCTGGCAGGTAGCTGGAAGACAGCATAAGACCAAAACCTCTGATAGTGGAACAAGCTGCGTGCCCGCTGACATCTTGTCCCCTTGTTATCTTTACTACCCAGACGAACTGGATCATCATTTACCGGGACTGTGCCTGCTGAAATTCTGTGCGTGGCAACTGCTCTTCTTTCAAGACAGCCAGTCACCTTGGTAATCAGGATTCAGTCAGCTTGGGAAGACATTTGACTCCAAACAAATCTTTATTCGCTTAAGGTGACCACAGCTACCAACTTGACTGTTCCCAGCCTACCACACCACCAACTTTCCTCCAATAATCTGGAAACCCACTGAAACATTTGGACAACACGCTGGAGTCACCTGCCACCCTGGCCCCAGAGTGGGACAGTCCCTCGCCCTGTCCCACCCAACCACCATTTCCTCCACCCTCCCCTGCTGCCTCTCCTTCCTCTATACCAAGCTTAACTCCCCATCTGCCCCTTCCTGCAGTGTGCAGGGCAGTGAAGGATGAAGAGGGAAAGACAGAAGAGAGCGCCCACAGCAGTCAGCCCTCAGAGGACTCATTCTGCAGGGTGATGAGTCTCCTTGGGATGGGACACCGGCTCTTCGTGCCCAGGCTCCTGGCGGTGAGAGGCAGGGGTGGGATTAGTAAACAGTTGCTGTATAAGACCACATGCGAACGGTTAGTTTAAAGTCTTAAAGGATTGGTTGTTAGTTTTCCTTATAATTGAACAAGTTACTGCTAAGGACAGAGGACTGGAAAAACCAAGCATGTCAGAAAGCAGCTTCTGTTTTTTCACCTCTGGCACTTAATGTGTTTGTTATCATGATATTTAGATCTTTGAGCTTTGATATTTTCTAAATTTGAAGCAGAATTCTTCTCACTTAAATTCCTAGCCTTTTAAAAAGGGTTAGTCTGTTCTGCTTTCTCACATATACTCTAAACCCTGCTTTAATATGCTCCTATGTAAAATTAATGTCTGATGTCATAAATGTCAATTTAAAATGGGACGTTAATTACCTCCATCCCCTGTTCATTTCATAGAGAATTTCATAGCAGCTATTTTCGAGTCCTCCTTCAGAATTAAACTCAATGCTTCCTTGGAAATCACCTCATCCATTAAGCTTTACAAAGTCACACAAATTCAGATTCAGATTCATTGTTGCATCTTCATTTATATTGGATAAAAAAAACAACTTTGTTCTTGGCTCTATATCATACAACACACTATAAGCAGACAATTAAAAATAATCTGATAAAAGCTTTAAACACAGGTAAAAATTAATAAATATGAGACATTTAGTAATTTAGTCTACTCGTCCTGGCTCTGAGCCTGCAGGAACACCTGCCAGAAGGCAGCAGCTGGAAGAGGTGGTTATTGGGGTGACTCCTTAATAATTTTCTACGCCTTGCAGATGCACCTACTGGTGTAAATGTTTTTATGCTGGGGATCTTCTGAGCCGTCTTTATCACTCTTCAGATGTCTCTGCAGCGGTGAGCACTCCAGTTTCCATGACATGCAGTGATGCATCCTATGAGCACACTTTCTGTTGTGCTCTTGTAGAAGGTGCACAGAATGCTGGGCCCCCGAGCCAAATTTCTTCAGTCTTATGAGGTGGAAAGGGATTATTGGGCCTTCTTCACCACCTCATCAGTGTCCCACTTTAAGTCTGCAGATGTTGACACCCAGGAACCTGATGTCATCCTCTCTGCAGCAGAACCTCCAATAGTGATCAGAGCCAGCTCCATCCCCTTCCCCCTCCTGAAGTCCACTACCAGCTCTTTAGTTTTAGACATTTTGAGTAAGAGGTTGTTCTCACTTCACCATACCAGGTTATCGACCTCCTTCCTGTATGCTATCTCACCCCAGTCAGTGATGACACCACCACAGTTCTGTCATCAGGCAACGTTGACCAACACATTTGAAGGATGTGTGTATAGGGAATACAGGACGGGACTCAGGAAACACCTTTGAGGAGCTATTGTGTTCGGAGTCAGTGGAGCTGAGCTGATGGAACCCATCCTCACTACCTGTCAATGGACAATCACAAGGTCCAGGATCAGATAACACAACTCCGGGATGAAACCTAGGTTGCTTAGTGTCCAGTTTGGGTGATATTATGGTATTAAATGCTGAACTGTAGTCCACAAAAAGCAGTCTGGCATATGTATTTTTATTTTCCAGGTGAGTGAGGGTGTTATGGAGTACTGCAGATATGGTGTCTTCTTTAGATCTCTTCCCACGATGAAGGTCCAATGTAGGAGGAATCATGCAGCATATTTAGTTTTTTATGTGCCTTTCAAAGCACTTGCTCACTACGGGGGTGAGGACAACAAGGTGCCAGTCATTCAGGCATGTTGGGTGTCGGGGCACAGACATGATCATGGCTGACTTAAAGCAAGATGGGAATACACCGTGGGAGAGAAAGGTTGCATATATGAGTGAACACACCCGCCAGCTGTGCCGCACATGTTCAGATCACAGAGGCAGGGGATCTGTCTCAGCCAGCTGCTTTTCTGGGTGTTAACCCGGCTGACCATCCTGCGCACTTCATCCTCAGTGATAGTTTTGTCCCTTTACATAATGATGTTGGTGGGAGCAGAGGCCTGGGTAGTAGTTACTGGGCTCAAACCAGGCATAGAAATGATTCAACTCATTTGGCAGGGACGCGTGAACATTAACTCCACAGTGAGGTCTACCCTTAAAATCAGACAGTGTGGATGCCCTGTTGTGTGTGTGTGTCATTCCTGTTAAGCTGGGTTTGTTTTCTCCCTGTACTCCCTTGGTCTTTTTAATAGCCTTCCAGAGATTGTAGAGTGCCTTTTTCCTTTCCTCCTCATCTCCAGAAGCAAAGGCTCTGTGTCATGCCGTGAGGGCTGCTCTTAGTGTACCATTAATCCTTGGTTTTTGATTTGGAAAAACTTTAATAGCATTTGCTGGAACACTGTTCTCCGTACACTGTGCAGACTGGTAAAATATCAGTCTAATGCTTTCAGCTGCTGAGTAGCTGCACTGCTATAGTTAGAGGTTTTCTGCATTGCTCAAATTCAGATTCATAGTGTATTGGTGTGAGAGTGCAACACATGCTTGTTCTCTAATTTCTATTTATTTTCAGTGGACCAGCAGCCTCAAGGATAGTGTAAGAAAACTAAGTTAGTGCTATGTAAAATGATTGAAATAGTTAATGGAATGCAATATTGATTGTCACTAAACATTATTTACGCAAGAAACTTGATGTATTAGGTCTGACTTAAAATTAAGGAGTCTCCTGTGTTCATCTTTCCTCTTTTTCATCAAGGAAATTATATATTACTGTTTTTTTCCAGATGTCATGCCACTTTTGATTGGATACAGTGTATTTGATTTAACTATATATAATATAGAAAAATGATGTCCTACAAATCAATCATTCGTCATCAAATTGTACAGTCAATTGTGGTATGAGACAAGAGCTGTGAGTCTCCTCTTCTTGAATTTCAAAATCTAATCACAGCCATTAATTTGGGAGGTTACCTTGTGCTCTCCACACGTGACACTTAATGACATCCCTGTGCATCTGTTTCCCCCAACACCTCCACCCCCCACTTCCTCATGTCTTGCTCCAGACATCCAAAGAAGACCTTTTGCAGGCAGATTTTGAAGGGGCTCTTAAGTTCTTCAGAGTCCAACTCCCTAAACGCTACAGAGCTGCAGAGAATGCTCGAAGGCTTATGGAGCAAGCATGCAACATCAAGGTAAGCAGCTCTAGAAATAAACACATGTATTCACTAACTTTAATTGCATGAATCCTTCTTTTAAAATTAAAACTTGGCAATGTTGGGGGCATTACTTTAAAAAAAGTAATTAAGTGTTTGAATTGCTCGACATGCCATCACTGCATATGTCCCAGTCGTTCATGGGTGGTTGGGTGTCTTTGTGTGTGTGGGTAGGTGGGTGGTTTTGTGGTTCATACATGAACCACCGCCCCCATTCTACATTTTAGTCAACCTTAGCCAAACCTCATCACTTATCATGCAATTGTCCCCCAAAACAGGCAGGTGAAGAGATGTCCAGAATGTCCTCAGCTTTGATTCATAAAAACACCCAAACCATTTGTACAAATCATTTCAAAGGTCAATGGGAGTATGGATGAGTCAGAGGCACAAGATAAATAATTTCTTTCTTGGCGTCTCTCACTGACATATAAATAAATGTATTTTGTAAATGACAGAAATTCAGGAACCTATCAAGTATAGCTCTGGCTGTTACGGGATTCAAACCTGAATCTGTAGTTACTGTATCCCAGGTGTAATGGTTTATTATTTTGGTTGCTGTCCTAATGATAATCATATATTTTCTGTCTCTGAATTTGGTGCCCAAAACTGTGTGCTTTTTTGTGCTTTTGTTGCTCTGCACTTTCCCATATTAGTTTGCAGTAAAAAAGTGAAGTGAAACTGACACCTTCACTTTCGGTTGCCAAAGGGAGCTCTTTCCTGAAGTGCAATTATTACTGGAGCTTTCTTTGTTTCACCAGTCATGGAGATTTTAAGAGGTCTTTTATTATATTTAGACCAAATAAGCGAAGATTATACTTCAACACAGCCACACTAAATGTAAAAGCTTTTATGAGCTGGATATTATGTGGCATAATGTGACAGGGAGGGAAAATGGATTCCTTAGATAATTGCTGCAAACTTTTAAATAAATTTCAGTAATGTTGTCGACTTTGCAATATGCTTTGTTTTGTCTTGATGCTGTACCTTTCCCAAGTCTTGTATATTTTCTTTATGGGTCTGAGATAAACACTGATAATATTATTTTGCATGAGTGATAATCGTAGTCTCTTACACACACACATTTATCATCCTCCTTGTAACTTTAACAAGGCCGTTGGCATTTGAGGAATATTCTTAAATTACCAGTCATTAAAGGGAGTGTAGGATATAGTGTGTAGCTGTGTATGTGTGTCAGCAGCGTATAGTAATAGAGGAAGGAAAGAGACAGATGGAAGAGATAATCATTTTCCCTTTACCCTTCACTCAGACTCTCCCTTGCACTCACTCTCCTGTCACTTTCTGTCTACACGCAGTTAATAATTTACATTTACAGGCGTTTTCTGGCTTCCTGATCCAGAAAATTTACTGTGATTGAGAAGGTTGTGATACAGCCGCATGGTTGACATGAGTCTAATTTCAGATGTATTTATATGCTTTTCTACACACAGGGTATCCTGCTCTATGGTTCTGCATGATGGTTATCACTGGTAGCTTTTTGGTATTCAAGCACAATCTTGCATCACTTAAACATGTTCAGTGTTGTGTTGCAAAAGAGCACACACACTGTCACATGTATCAGTCTAAGGACATTACCAATGACTAATGTTGTACTACACAACACAAAAAAGAAATTCTTAATTATTATGTTTGCATTTTTTTTTTGTATCAGACAAATAATGTAATTATTAATAATAATTTGATCATTTAATTATCATTTAATTATAATGAGTGACTCTGGATGTCACAGCACAAGGTTTTGGTTTTTTTACGCTCTCCTGCATTTTTCTTTTTTTTTTTTAAAAAACACCACTTAACTATCACATACATGTTAACTGACGGCTAAGAGGCCAAAGCAGCCATAGTGCAAAACATTACATCACATCATGTCACATCAACCAAGGTATATCCCATCGAGTTATACCATATCATGTCACAAACCTCACAACATAAAACACCTTACTACATCATCTCTCACCACCGTCATACACCCACACACATTACACTATGGCCCAACATTTCATAACATAAAACTGTGAGAAATAGTGTTTGAGTTATGAATTTATTTGAATCTAAGGTAAGCATAACATAAACTGTGGGTTCAATTTTACAGCAGGACAGTCCACTCTTCCTACCCTAATTTGTTAACAAATTAAGCTGTAATCATTTGTACAGGATGCGGCTTCTAGATAGAGAAACACAGTTGCTGCAGTACTTCATCTGCCATGCCCAACAAAGAAAAATCTGGCTCTCTGAGCCACTTTGTTCTCTCCTCAGTGCCCCTTTTGCAAATTTTTCTCTGTCGACATCTAAATAGGATCAGTTTGTAAGCTGCTTAAAACAGCGAAAGAATTCACTGATGAATGGGTGGTTTAGCCTTTCTGGGGATTATGGGAAGAATTTGAATTTCTTTGCTTTCTTAAAAATCCACTTGATGGAGTGGGTGACTTTTTAGGACTCCATGAACAAAAAGGAATGTTTACAATGCCCATTAATTTGATGCTCAGGTTTTGACTGATTAATCCAGCAGTTACCGAATCCATGAAGGGTGTGTACAGAGCGAGTGATAGAATAATTTCGGAAGAGTTACAGAATAAGACTTACATGGATGGATGAAGACTCAGAGGCTCTAAAGACCGCATGGGCTGCTTGGTGTTAGCTACAGGCATTTCCCTGTAACAAAAGCATTTCCTCCGGTTATTAAAAAATACAAAAGAACTATATGTGCACGATCAGTTGTAAGAAATTTTAGTCAAGGTTGTTTTTGAGGGGGGCTGTAGCGAAAGTATTTTAAAAAAAGATGATGCAAAGTACATTAACATTTATGTAATCTCTCGCTCCCTCTATATACTTCAAATATAAATATTTATTATTATATTATATATATTATATTATAATATATTATATATTATATATATTATATTATAATTATTTGTTGTTAGTTTTTTTTTATATCATACCACATTTTATCCAAATATGGATACAATGAAGAAAAAGCTTCACATATTTAAAATAATTTTAAATAACTTTTAGAATCATGAAGTCTAGGCGCTCACATAACATGATATTTTTAGACTTTGAATATAGATTTTACAAATAACTGAAAAATGTACTGATGAAGATGGACATGCCATGCAGGCATAGTGTCACTGACCAACATGTTACTGACAACCTAAGGCAATATTGGAGCTGCATAAGTGATCAGAAATGAAACATAGATTAGTTCTGCCCTCACCCCTAGGCCCCTGTACTGTCTCATACAGATCTACCCCACAGATACACCGATAACGTGTTTCTTCTCGTTTCTAAACTCCAAATGGATGTCGTGAAATGACTGAGACAGAGAGAAAATGCAGTAACACACGAAGACGTTCATGCATCTTTCCTAAGGGAGAGCATGTCTCTTCAGAGATGGCTGGTAGTTTTATCTTTCAGAGGATGCTGCAGTGTGCAGGCATCTTCCAGGACAGCTTCTCCTCTGAGTTGCACTTCACTGCTGCGGTTTGACTGTTGGAGCTGCAGCTATCAAGTCACTGTGGTTGATGTGACAGCTTCCTTCCTATCTTTCTCAACTTCAAATGCGCACACGGTGTAGACTTGTAAACAAGCCTTCATTTCTATTTTTACCAGCAGCACGAAATGAGGGGAAGAACAAAAATCAGCCTCAGACAGCAGCCTAAAGTGAGGGTGTGTGCTGGGCCGGAGCAGACAGACAGACAGAGACAGGCAGGTGCCTGGTTCCGCCGCTTGGTGGGCGGGGCTCAGTGGTTCGGTGGGCGGGGCTCCGCGCTCCAGGAACTCTTGAAGCCGGCTGGTCGTCTCTTTTCTTTCGGTCAGACTCCGACAGGGCTCGTCAGCTTCCCTCCTCACTGACTCCCTTCACATCGGCTTCCCTTCCCCTCCTCCTCATTCTTCTCCATCCTCTGCTCCTTCTTGCCGCCGCGGGAGTCAAGATGATGCAGGAGGTGTCCATCATGGTGGCGTACGACGCTCACGTCATGGACCGGCCGGGTGAGGAGGACACCCTGGCTCGGTTGGTCGCCCACTCCAGACCGCTCAGAGCACCCAGATCGGTGGTAGGTTTCTTTCTTTCTTCCCTCAGAAGGAACAGAAGCTGCAGCTTTTCGTGAAGCTCTATTCATAGCTGCTGTGTGTGGGTTGTGTTCTGCTGTATGCATCTGACACCTAAGGTGACAGAGCTTTGTCAGCCTAGAAGATGGGCAGGATTTGTGATCGTCAGTTTGATTCAGTTATTGATATAAATTTGGAATCAATAGAGACCTTTTGTGTGGGGATGTGTGTTACGGTCACATGTGAAACACATGTGCTTTGTCCGTATTGAGAATATTCTAACTCTTGGAGCACCACTATATGAAAGAAGATCACTCTTCTACATGCTCACTGGCACAGCTGCCAGCGTTGGGACCTACTCTTTTTTTTTTCCTCCTGCCACAGGGATTCAGGTCAGGAATCTAAAAGTGGTTGTGGTACCAGTTCATGTGGCACACAGTATCTTTCAGCTTGTTAACAGACTCAGAAAAGCCCCTGTGTGCTCAAACATGCCTCTGACATTTACACTCATTGTTGTGGGAGGTGAACTCAGGGTTTCCATCCTGAAACTGTGTTTGCGTGTGCGTATGTGTGATGTCTGTATTGAAATGGCCTTGAGCATGAACCTGACGCCTGTAGACAATTGCTGGTTGGAATGTTACTAAATAAGGTTTGGATGTCTTAATACATTAAGGATTTTGACATCAATCATGTTCCTATAGTATGTTTAGTAAAGTTGATCTCAAAAGTGTAACTTATCTTAAAGTTCCAAAGCAAATGAATGTGAATTATTTAGTGAATGAAATATATCTGAAATAATATATATAAGTCATGAATCCTGTATGTAGTTATAGCAAATCTGTATATTTAAAGAAAAGCCTTGCTTCTAACAGGTGGGCACAGCTCACTGTTCCATTTCATTACACAGCAATGCAGTAGCCGTTATGTATCATATGGTTGTAGGGTTGCATAATAGTAGCTAGATTTCAGCCTGTCACTGTATGTATTACGGTGCATTTAGAAGAAAAGGGCTTTACTTTACATTTGAATTAACAGCAAAATTTGGACTTAAATCGCCTCTTTTAGCTGTCATAGACAGTCTGAGAATCAGTCACAGAAATGTACAGCCAGCCAACCAACTTAGTAATAGATTGTTAGTATGTTAGTTTTGTTTCTGTTTTAGTTGGATTTGTTTGTATGATCACACATTGCATCAGATAAAACTTCATTTTTAATTTATTATTCATCATAAATACTTGATTAACTTGTAATGTGTAAGCATGCCATCATGGACCACATATGCATGAGGGCTACACCTCTGGTATATTCTCACTATGACCTATCTTTGGATGGTATAAAATGGTTATGTAGACTTCATACACTTGATACAGTTTATTTTTGGTTTCATAGAAGTGTATGAGAGGACCTTGCTTTGTAAATGAAAAACAGTTTGTTTCTTTCAATATGGTATGTTAAAGGTTACTTTTAATGAAACATTTTCAGTTGTTCATGTGACCTTTCATATTTTGTGCAAAAAATTGATTTAAGCTTTTTGCACTGACACCATCACTCCCATTTCAAAATGGAGATTAAGTGCAACTTAATGAAGTAAATGCTTTTTAGAGCTCAACTTAGATAAGAGCAAGGAAACAATAACATTGTTACAGCAGTGTTATCTGCTGGGAAATTCAGTGTTAGATAGATTAGAATGTGACATTGATTCAACTCAGCGATTATAAAGGTCAAGGCTCAACCTGCCGTTCAGTGAGAGTGATTGTCTTGTAGCTGCATCGATTTCACGAATCTGATTTCTGTGTATGAAAGAAATGTTCTCTTACAATGTTAGGTTTCATAGTTTGTATATTTTGGGGCATTTTGTGTTGCACAAGTTTCTATTCCTGTGTACAGCAGAAATATTGTGAAATGCTTGTTCTTAATGTCACACAGCTGGCTGTCTTGCTGTTGTTTGATTAATACTAGACATTTATTTAACATGGCCACTAAATCATTAACAAAGTGTGATGAACTGGAGAAAAGAAAAGTTGGTGATTTCCTGCTTTTAGAGAAGAAGGGAAAAATACAATCAAAAAGACAAAAAAAGAACAAAAAAACAAGTAAATTATTAAAATATTAACCATTGTGATAGCAGCATTAAAGATTATTTTTACCAGTTAATGATGATGAAAGTTTTTTTGTTTGTTTGTTTGTTTGTTTGTTTTTTCAGTTTTCTCCTGTGTCAAAGAGTAAGCAGTATAAAACTATCTACCAAAGAATGAATACTTGATGTGATGTAAACAGAACAAAATAAGTACATACATACATGAGTACACACATGCCAGTCTCAGAGGAGTGGTCATGTGACCGACCTGGGATCCCCAGCCCTAACAGCAGACACCATGGCAATGCTGTTTCTACACAGCAGAGATGGCATTGGCACCCGCCAGAAGGAGGCCGTCAGTGTGTTTACTGCTCTTTGAAACATTTTACTTTAGTTAACAGAGTTCAACTCTCTGTAGCTATTCTCTGCCAAAGCTGCCATATATGAGAGGTCACATGTTCACCATAGATTTGGATTTGATTTCTTTAATTATAATTGTTATTTATCATGATGCCATGTGACGTTTTAAGACAGTTCCCATCAAACTAAATGAAATAATAATAAATCTGTAAATTTAACACTCCTTGGCTTTTAATCATGCTGTTTTTCTCTCAAAATAATCTAGAGACGTGTTCAAATGTCCAAAAGGACTTTTGACAACATGACTTAGGTATATGAAAATTTATATGAAGATGAAGAGTGGTCTGAACTGACAGCCCTTCTTAAAACGATGCAGGCTCCTGGCTAATGTGTTTACCTTACTATGTGTGCATACAGTGTCAGTGTAATATATGTAACATGTTGAAATAAGTATAAGGATAGCAGACTACAATTCAAAGAAAAAATGCTTCATCTGCTGTTGGGAGAACATCTGTTGTTTTTCGATATGTTGTATGTATGTTGATAAACTGAAGCATGTTCTGCTTCTTCTGTCATAGTTAACATCAACTACAGTGGTGGTGAAGCAGTTTTTTTTTTTTTTTTGTCCTATTAAGTGCTTCTAAGCATGACACCATTCCTGTTCTTTCTTCTGACTGTGACGGCCCGCTGCTGTGTTCAAATATGAATTGGTATAGGTCTCCCAGGAAAAGGGAAAATGAGAGAATCAATTGAGAACCATCTGAAGGTTGTTGGTCTCCGCTGAGGAAATTTTATCCAGGGAAGCAACGACTCAATGGGGACTGCTGAACATGATCAGTCATTTGTTATGCTTTTTCACATGAAAAACAGGGAACATTACAAGGTTAACAGTAAAATCATTTATACTACATGTATCATATCTGCTGGTGTTTTTATTTTCTTTTTTTCAGGTTCCAACAAAAAAGCTGAAGAAGTTTGAGAAGGAATATCAGACATTGAGAGAAAGTCAGCTGCAACAAGAAGACCCCGTCGACCGATACCAGGTCCCCCGCCCATACACACATTAACATATTTACATACTTTCTATTCACATCAGAGTAACAGTCCCTTGTATATTTAGTTTGAATACCTTCTGAGATAGCTTGACATGGTAAGAAATCACTTTGCTCCTCTATATATATATATATATATATATATATATATATATATATATTGTTGCAGTGAGCACATATAATACAAGCTTCTTTATATTGTGGAAATTGACCATCTTAGTAAAATTCGCCTGGCTTCATTCCTGTTTTCCACTTGGTTGGTTCTCTCACAGTGCCAACTTTCATAGATTTTTACCCAGACATCAATAAATATTTTTGGCATCTTGTAAGAAAGGTTAAAATCTTGATTCTCACACATTTTGTTTATAGCGAGCAGCAGAGTACTTCATTTTTAACGCCCACACATGGAAAGTTGTTAAGTGAAAACTTGAATGTACCTTCATATCGTTCTGTGATAAAAGCAGTCTATTTGAGGAGACCTAAGAAAGAACTTGAAAGAAATTGATAGGTGAAATGGCCTTTTTTACTCCACAGTTGAAAACCAGCATTTTTTAACTTAAAATAAAGTCTTTGTTCAGATATGTAAAAGGTTTGCAGTGGTGTTTTTTATTACATGTTAACTCGTATTAGTAGCAGTAGCTGTAAGACAGCAAGGAAGTTCACTGCTGACAATGCTGAGGTATTTTTTCAAGTTTTCCTTGCAGTCATTGAATTCACACTATTTTTATGCCTCAGCCTTTTGTTATTGTCACTAAAAATATTGCAGAGTCTGTTTGTTGTTTCATTGTTCTCTTCCACTTTCAAGCAAAACCCAACAGAAATAGCTTGACAGGCACAACACCTGCCTTTCAAGAACTTGGTTCGTCTCAACTGAATAAATTCCAAATGATATAGTGGTCTAACTAAAAAGTATGTTTAAATTCAGCCATTGGCTTGTTTCCTTCAGTAGGTTTAAATGACCAGGTGCAAATAACTTTCAACGTGTCTTTTTAAAGCGAAATCAGTTTTACCTGAAGAACTTGTTTGATGAAATATAACTTAAATAGTTAGTGGGAGGGGACACACACAAGCATGCAGGAAAACTTCCTACCCAAGAGAAAACAAATCCCTTGGAATGGAATGACACACTATTCTCACTGTCATTCGACAGTTAAATATGGTTTTATACTCCAGGTTTAGGTATGTATTTTATATATTGCATTGTGTTTAGCGTGTGCTGGTATTTGTGTGTGTTTTGCTTTCTAATTGAAAAATCGATGTTATTATTGCAGCCAGTTTTACCTTTTCTTTTCTCCTTTCAGTATCTCTCTTAATACAAATCTTAAATATTTAAAAAAGGATGAAAGGAGCACAAGTGGGTGAGAGTACAGCTGTGATATGTCAGAGAGAGTAGGCAAATCATGATCATGTGTTGAAGTTCAGTCTGGATAGCTGGAGGCTCCATGTAAAGACGTTGTTGTGAGTTTGGACAGCAAGTTGCCCCTTCTCCCACAAATATTTACTATTAATGATTTTACGCACATTCTTATTATTTTCAATATAGAATATATGAATATAATAATATAATATTAATGATATATAATCTATTAATGGTATTTAATATTCACAATTTTTTGAGTGGACTAATTTGGTGGTTGAAGCAGTTCTGTAAGTGAGGTGTTTAAATTCTTAGGTATTTGAAAACTCTGCTGCAACAAAGGAGTTGCAGGAGTTGCCGTCTCGCTAACTGAGACATTGTTGGTCTCTCCTCTTTGCGTAAACGAATTACTTCCCTGGGAATAGGAAATTGATAATGCAATCTGAAGAACAGCATGACTGCTATTCCACAGAAGCTGATCTCAGACATATATGCTTTCTCTTCATCACGCTGATATCTGTGATGTATGTGTAAATGAAAGAATGATCATTTGCAAAATTATTTGAAATTCGATGAAGCACTTCAATTATAGAGCAAATGACACAATTTTACGTATGGTTCTGGTGGTAGGGTACTATTTCTCATTGAAGCATGCTGTTATGTGAGACTATTTAAAGCGTATCAGCAGTCATGAGACTCCTGTCATGGTTTATAATTGGGACTTTAAAATTAAAGAATATTTGAACACCAAACATTTCCCAATTCTGCAGATGAGAAATGTGAGGCAAGGTCCTGAACGCTATTTGCTTACCCCATGACACCTGAATGCAAAGCACAAGAATCACAAGATGGCTACAACATGAACACAATTACCCATACATGCAGAGTCTTCAAGGCAACAAGAACTTCACATATAATTGAGAGTATCATCATTAGATTAGATTTTCCTTTATTGTCCCACAATAGAGAAATTCACATCATAGCCGACTCTAATAGATTCTGCAACTTGATTTGTGTGTTGTGTGTGCAGAGGGAGAACCGCCGTCTTCAGGAGGCCAGTATGCGGCTAGAACAGGAGAACGATGACTTGGCCCATGAATTGGTTACCAGTAAGATCGCTCTTCGAAATGACCTTGACCAGGTAACAAGGGGAGGGGAGGAGGTTTTCAAGCTTTAGCAATCAATCAACCGTAGTGTTCGAATCCGTGTTTTTGGTTAGTAAGATTATTTTTACATGTCGTATTTGTTTTATATTGGTTGTACTATACTATGGCATCATCATAAGCTTTGTGACGCACTGGAACTAGCTTTTCCAGAGTGAGTTCAGGTATTGATTGTGTATGTTTGTATATGTATGTGCATTCAGGCAGAAGACAAAGCAGATGTTTTGAACAAAGAGCTGCTGAGCACTAAGCAACGTCTAGTTGAGACTGAGATGGAAAAGAGACGGCAGGAGGAGGAGACAGCTCAGGTAACAGCTGCCTTTTGTTTATCCTCTTGACCATTCCTGGCCTGTTTGAATGTTCTCATTATTGCTTTGCAACAGCTTTCCGGCGATTTTAAAAATTAAAGGTATGCTAGAAATGGGTCTATAATTAGCTACAACATCTGGATTAATAACTACGTAGGGTAATGACAGATTTGAACTGATCAGTTCTCGAATGTGTGGAAATTAATGGAAAACAACTTTAATCAGCCTGTACAGCATGTTCACAATTGTTGGCTGTCTTGTTCTGCTTTGTTGTCTCTTCCAGCTCAAGGAGCTGTTCAGGAGGGAGCTTGAGAAAGCTGAATTGGAAATAAAGAAAACCACAGCGATAATAGCTGAATACAAACAGGTTTGTAATGTGTGTGGGACGTATAGATTCACATTTGTGTGCAAGGAGTTGTGATGAAAAGGATGACATTACTCATTCTTGCCAAAACACAGGGTGTACATATCATCTGTAATACAACCTGACTTCCTGTTTCAGATCTGCTCCCAGCTGAGCACCAGACTAGAGAAACAGCAGACCACAATAAAAGAAGAGCAGGATATTGTCAGGGTGAGATTACAAGGCTGTGTTTCAATGTTCCTAAGTGGTTAGTCTGAAGCCCGTGACACAAATCTATACCCATCCTTTTGCTCGTTTAAAGGCAAAAACAAAATGTTTCTGCCCAAGAGCATGGTTCAGAATAGTCTCTTACTTCTCTTACTCTAGTCTCTTACTTATTCATACAAATATTTTGGACATTACTTGCAATAAACCCATCAGAGTGTCATCTCATAGTGTATTAAAAAGCAAGGCATCTTGCTAAATTATTATAATGGTGCTGTGTTTGTTCCAAAATTAGTCTAGATGATAAATGGGAAACACTGCACACTAGCTAAACAACTGAACCCTGCATCAGGTTTAGGTTTCTATTCAAACAACTGAACCCTGCATCAGGTTTAGGTTTCTATTCAAACAACTGAACCCTGCATCAGGTTTAGGTTTCTATTCAAACAACTGAACCCTGCATCAGGTTTAGGTTTCTAGTATTGAACACTAACGCTGAAAATTACATTTAGATTGTGTGTAGACTGAGCCTGTCTTAATCAGGACACAATGCTCTCTTTGAGCTGATGCACTGATTAAATAGACATTTTGAATCACAATCACCAATTTCTTACTGATCTTCATTCAACATTCACTTGATGTGATTCTCCAGTTATAGCGCTAACATAGGCGCCTAAGCAATGGAGCGAGTGGGGCAAATACATCCCTGTTATTTCATTTAACTTTGCTAACCCTCTGCTGCCCTGCTTTTAAAAACAAACTTATCATCATACAGTCCCCACAATCAGGTGATAACCCCCTCTGCCCCAAGTCCCAGCAATTACATATCTTTCCAAGTGTGTGCCCCCATTTTTAAATATATGTAGGTGCCTGTGAGCACAGTAACTACCGTGGTTATCAGTACAGTTTAAAATGTGCTTACCCACTAATATGAATAATACTAATTACATATTTGTGTTTCTGTGCCTGTCTAGAGTAAAGTAATGGCTTGTGAGCACTGCAGGGTCCTGTTCAGCAACCAGGAGTCCCTTCAAGCGTCATCTCCTGGCAGTAGCAAGGCATCCTCTGAGCCACTGGATGAGGAAAAAGATGGGCTGAGGGAACAGCTGAGGCTGATGGAGCTTGAGTTGGCCCAAACTAAACTGCAGCTGGTCGAAGCCAAGTGCCGTATTCAGGTCAGCACCGTGATAACACCAGTAACATGAACTGATTACCTGGGAAATTATAGGACAATACAATATCCTGATGGAAATTGATATATAAGTTAAGCTTTTAATACATGCAACACTTGATTTCGATTGTCAGTTCTCGTGTATGATTGGAGGTATTTTAAGTTACTGTAAGGTGTAAAAATTCACAGCAGTATGACACTGGGAAGGCTGTTTGTTGAACTGTAACCATGGCACGTTTGATCCAAAGTGTTTACCTCTTCTGTGCTCGGCCTGTTGGCTCCTCCCTGCTCGCCTTGTCGCTCTGCAGGAGCTTGAGCACCAGCGGGGAGTTCTGATGAACGAGATGCAGGCGGCAAAGAACTCTTGGTTCAGCAAGACTCTGGGCTCCCTGAAGAGCGCTTCTTCCTCATCGTCCAGTTCTACATCCCAGACTCCATCCTCTCCAAAAGAAGGCCCTGCTTAGATGAACTCCCCTACCATGCCTCCCCCGATGACCCTGCAGGACACACACTAGAGTGAAGGAACACAAGTTGAAGAAAAAAGCAGCAAGGAAATGCAGTATTCCTTTTCCAACCAGTGGCAAACTTAAGCTCACCAACTTCTTTTGACTGCAAATAGATGAAAAAAGGAACATAAAGAAAGCTGAAGAGAATCATAAAATGGGGTCTCCTGTTGGTCCGCCATTTAGCTCCTACTAAAATGCTACTGCAGCGATATTGTCATTATACCTAAGTGATTATTTCTTATTAATTCTTATGTAAAGCGTGACAAACCTAAGTGCAGCAAAGCCACAGCTCTGAAAAAGGAATGCTACATCCAATCGTAAACAAGAACAACACAAAAGTTGTATGTCTTTACAGTGATGTAACAAACAATGTTGTCTTATAAATATGCATAACCATTTATTGATTTTTTTTTTTTAAATAATCGTGTACAGTTCTTTAACATAAGAAAGGAAAAAAACATGAGGAGAAGTTCTTTGTTAATTTTTTTCTACTGTTTTGAATTTGAATCTCATCTGTAGATGTTGATATAATAAGCACAGTGTGTGATTTATCCAACCGAGTCCAAATGCTGGAGAGCCAAATTGAGAGTATGCAGGAATTATATTTCAAATTTTACTTTTTTTTATGTTTCCCTATTCAGTTTCTTTTAAATTGCACACATCTCCCTCCCCTGGAGTCTGTCTGCGGTTCTTATCCATCATCAAAGTTCACTGTAGATAACAGTCACCACATCGCATTCGTTATTTTGACCTAATAATGAAGCGTAGAGTTTGGTAAGTGATATATAGCACAAATTATCCCTAAATACACTCACAATAGCATAAAGTTAATAAGCAAGATTAGCTTGTAGTATGCCCCCATCACAAATAGTCCTGATATACTGGCATACATTTTCCCTCTTTGTTGTGTTAAAGGATTAACTTCATTGTTACTGGTGTCAGTTTTCTCTTAAAATGACAACTTAATTGGATGCCAAACTCTTCCCTACATCGGGCTTGTCTGTATGTAATGCTCCTCCTGATAGCATCAAACTCTCAGAATCTTCAAAATAAGCAAATGAGAATTGTTGGAGCATAAAACAACTCGGGGGGGGGGTCTGTACTCCTTTTGTAGTACATGAAGGAAGTAAATAATTCTCTGCAGCAAGAGACGGCGGAAGTAAAACAGCACAAGGTGCCTCATAAAAGTGTAGATGCACCACACTACAAATGTCTGAGGATCAACACGAATAAAGCTTTATTCATTTCAAAGGAAAATGAGAAGAATTGATAGGGATGATGTGGGTGTCTGTAACATGAAAGCATGCTACAGAGGTTTTCGTGGTGCCAATAGTCTGCTTTATCTTACAGTTTCATCGTCACTGAAATCGGCCTTTGGATTCAGTGTTTTTGTGAGGGGGGCTTTGAGTGTGTGTGCTCTCCATTGTAACTCAAGTAGCTGAAGTTGATATGGTTTGGTCCTTTTTTTTTTTTATTGACTGAATGGGTTGGCCGATGAGAGGAACACCATCTGACTAAAGTGTCAGAGAGCGTCTGCTGTGCCATAAGGCCGTTCCTACTGCTCTGTGCCCAGTAGTCTCCCTTATATTCGCCATCAACCCTGTCATGTGGTTTTACAGGAAAACTTATTGCATATTATTTTCAGCGGTGTGGTTTCCTACATTTCCAGGACATTCCTTTATACCCTGTCACATTTGTAGTGTTGTGTCGAGTGAACTCTGGCAAATGGAGGGGAGCGCCATGTCTTTTATGTACACTAACACAACATTTATATTTGAAACACAATTTCAAGCATAATTATTTTTTAACTGAGGGTCATTATTGAAAGGAAAGCTACCAGTTTATAATGAATCTGTTCAATTTCTATTCTTTCTCTAATTCACAGTTAACTTTGATAATGGACAGTTGGTGAATAGGAGTACGTTATAAGGTTGTATGTTGGTGCAGTTAGCTGTATTCAACAGTCATAGAGAAAGAGGCAGGGACTGCTCTTCAGCTGGAAAGACTCCAACACTGTTTGCTGTACAGTAACTGCCTGACCTGTGTTAATAAATACATTTCAGTTTTTCTGTTCATGCACTTTGAGATTTTTTTTTTTTCTTGCAGAAGTACAATACCAAACTGACTGTCATCTCTGGAGTAAATCACTTTCACCTTCTGAAAAAAGAAAGCAACAATGAGAGACTTTTTCGTCTGCAGAGAAGCTTTCCTGGTCCCTGGTAGATTGATTTCTGCCTCTGGGTCAGCAATTTCCAAACAAAAGAACCTTTGGCAAATTAAATACAAATAAAACCAATGATAAAAAAAAAACCACAATAAATAAATAAAACACGGTATAACAAACTATATTTGTAATTACATATAAATATACATTGTACAACATTATATCCTAAAGACATTAATATACATTATACCTCTCTCTGTCACACCTGGCTGCCTCAGCGCTTCTGCCACGTGTTTTGTCTGTTCAGCGTCTAAGGCCATTTAGTTCAGTGACAAAAGAAACTTGGTTTTTGTTTTGTTTTGTTTTTTTTTTAACTCTGAGACATAGCTTACATTGTCTTTGTCCCAGAATTCCAGTTCAAACCTCCAATTGATCTACTGACACTTCAGCTCTTTTCCTCCTCCGCAATCTACACCATCAAACAGGACAAGAAACTACTAATTCAGCAAAAGAATTGACCTCCTCCAGTACTGATATGCCAAAGGTTAAAATTTATCAAGCAAGTTAAGTAGACAAATAGTAAAGTGTTTGATAGCACTTTGAGTAGCTCACATGACGCTCCCCCATTTGTGCGTGTCTCATTGTGTCCACTAGAGAGAACTCTAGTCCTGTTTTTGAAGTGTGGTGTCCCTGCAGACTGAGACGTCAGAAACACATAAAACTTCCTTCCTTGTGATGTCAAGGAAAACATGTCCAACCATGGCCATTACTCAGTAGAGTGAATGATTAGGATACAGTAGTTTTGCCTGAACCTGTTCTATAACATGACTGTTATTGGGCTGGAATATGTTAAAATTGGCTTTTACTTCAATCAGATGTGCTTCAATTCCAACAAGCCCCATACAACCTCAGCAGCAGATCCCATCTGTCAGGTCTTCTGTCAGATTTTCACAATTGACTCAAGAGAGATCAATTCCTGCAACAACGGATCAGCTCTGATTGTTAAAGATTTTTATTTTCTTACTCACGATAACTACAATTGAGTAAATTATAGCAGCCATTCACTTCAACTTCAGTAAGTTTCTCAGAACTGAGGGGATGTGAGGGTGAAGCCCAGAAAACTCCTCTTACTTTAATAAACCGTTTTTTCTGTCATTCAGCACAGTTTTATCTCAGCTGCTTCTGCTCATACGCTGCGACTGATCAGTAACAGCAGCAGCTGACAGCACGGCGTTACCTTTACAGCTCTGTGGCCATCCGATGTTTCTGCTAAAACAGCGAAGATAATGGATAATCTTATTTCTGGAACCCCACATATAAAGAATGGGAGATGTTTGGCCACGTGGATAATACATGGCGATGAGGTTGGTTACTTCATGGGACCAAACAGAGACATGACTGGGTGTCATTCAGTGACAGTGTGGAAGAGCACGGTGCCTGTAGTTTATCAGTGTGATAATAAAGGTTCCAGCATCTCTGCATCTGTCCCTGTCAACTACAGAGATACAGACAGCTAAATGCTCTCCTCACCAAGCCCCGAAGAAAAGGCAGCTGTCTCTTATTTGGCGGTTTATTCAAAATAACATCTAAAACTGTAGGCCCACCAGAAATAATTGGAAATATTACACCGATAGACGGTGACAGTAGTTAGATACAAATATCACATCTCACTGACCCATGTTATCAGTCACATACACTGGTCGGGTAGGGAATAACAGTGATTATCTCCTCATCATGGCGCCTGTTAGCGGTGTATATTAGGCAGCAAGGGAACATTTTGTCCTTAAAGTTGATGTGGTAGAAGCAGGAAAACTGTGATGGCTCGACGACTGTCAGTGCATCTCCAAATCTGCAGCTCTTGTGGGGTGTGTCCAGTCTGCAGCTGTTAGTATCTATCCAAAGCACTCCAACGAAGGAACAGCGGTGAACCGGCGACAGGGTCACAGTGGGCCAAGGCTCATTGATGCACGTGGGCAAGGCTGGCTTGTGTGGTCTGATCCAACAGAGGCTGCTCTTGCTCAAATTGCTGAAAAAGTTCGTGCTGGTTCTGATAGAAAGGCGTCACAGCATCAAAGTTTGATGTGTATTGGGCTGCATTGCATTCTGACCCCTGTGCTCTACCAAAAGAGCCAGCAAGCAGCAAATCAGCATCAGGGCTGGACCTCAGAGCGATGGAGGAATGTGGACTGGTCTGATGCATCACGTTTTCTTTTCCATCACATGGACAGCTGGCTGTGTGTGCATGTGCCACCTACCTGAGCATTGTTGCAGACCATTAACACTCTTCCATGGAAACGATATTCCCTGGTAGCTGTGGCCTCTTTCAGCGGGATAATGGCTTGAGGATTGAGGAGCACAACAACAAGTTTGAGGTGTTGGCTTGGCCTCCAAATTCCTCAGATGTCAATCCAATCCAGCATCTGTGGGATGTGCTGGACAAATAAATCTGACCCATGGAGGCTCCACCTCACAACTTTAACGGTCTGCTCGTTCATACACGTTCAAAATTTGTCAACTAACCTCAACTAAGTACAACAACACGGAGGTCTCCCACCACATCTGGCTGCCAACCAGCAGTCACATAACCTGCAGTGCAGAGACATGTGGAGAATTACTGTCCTCTCAGCTGTAGCTGTTATTTTTCTAAACACATACAGGACATGTACATATGATTGAAGACCTTGACAGCAGCGCCCTCATCATTTGAAGCTGTGACTTTTGGAACTTCAGACAGACTCAGCTCTCACTCAGTAGCTGAGGTCAGCGCTGCAGGTGGGAGGAGGGCAATGAGCCATCTAAACAGGGAGATATGCTGACTATGTAACCATGTACAGTAGGCGAGCAATACTCCCCCCCCCCACACCCAAAACCAGCACCACCATCTTTACTCATCCATTCTGGGAGGAACATATATTCATCCCCTCTCTCACACTTTTGCTGAGCCTGTCAGTTTCCTACTTACCTGAAGTGCTGTGAGGGTTGAAATGAAAGCAGTGCAGTGATCTGGATGGAGCAGGTTGGAGGTGAGAATGTGAGGAGACACCTTAAAGGTATGTCTGTCCACAATGTATGGCCCACCACAACCAGACAAGCAAACAAAAATCTAACTCCGCTGACTAAAAGCTCTGCCTGCTTAAAAACAATGAATACTTATGTATTCATACTTTCAACAAACAATGTTTAAGGCACAAAAGTCACATATTTGTAGAAATCTAAATAATGCTCAATACAGGTACAGATGATCAATGTGATGCTCAAGGAAAAGCACAACCAAAACATGGCTGCTTCCTTGTATGATGGAGGAATACCTCTGTGATGGATGGGCAACTTTTCTATGAGGAAAGGCTGCTCCATGAACAGTTTACTTTTCTGGTGGTCACCAGCTTTGAAAGAAATTGAAAAACCAATTACAAACCGTTTCTCAGGAAACAAAAACAAAAATGAAAATAGTAAATGTCAAAAAAATTTTATTGGAAAAAATTGAACATATTTTTAAGGTACTGAAGAATTGGAAGCGTAATTCCCATCCCCAGTCCTGAGGAGGAATGTGTGTCTTTAAAAGGGATTTGAAAAAGTCTGATCTCCTCAGTTAGGCGGACCAGCGGATGTGAGCCCCGACGGAAAATGCCTGGTCTCCTTTGGTCCTCCCTCAATCCTCAACTGAAATTACACACAATACTTAGACATTGGCAACAAATTGGTGACTCTGCGTTGCCTGTAGTTCTGAATGAGAGTGTGAGTGGTTGTTGGTCTCTGTCTGTCTCTGTGTGTTGGCCCCGTGGTGGTCCAGGGCGAACCTGCCCTCACGCAGAGTGAGCTGGGACTGGCTCCAGCAGTACCTGCAACTCTGACAGATAAACAGTTGAAAACGAGACAAAAAAACAGATGCAGCATATGTGGAAATGTTTTAATAATACGCTATGCTGTTTTACTGATGTGGATGTATAAGCTGCTGCTGGAATGCTAAATGTACAACAATCAATTTTACAGCACCTGTGTGACAGTAATTGAAGAATGCTGATTCAGACTTCCATGAGCATGATTTTCTGCGGTTAAAAGTGTAACCCCAGCCATGGAACAATGGCTAAACGTGACTGCAGGTTACAGGCACTGTGCTTCCTCTCACAGCTGAGTTTTACTTGCCGTGACTGAATTTGTACTGGGCTTACATGCAGGGATCTGCTGACATCAGCTTGTGACTGGTGACTGATAGCACAATGATTTTTTTTTCCCACGCAGCATTTACCAGCTGACCCCCTGCTGTGACTCACAGAAAGAGATTCTGCAGAAAACCCTAATGTCAGCTGGCACATGAAGAGTGCTGTTTGTGATTTAGAAAAGTCCTAAATATAGAGCCTTCATATTAGATATTGAACAATTTGGAAACCTTGTTTGGGGTTGAACCAGACAAAAGTGTAGAAATAAAATGGATCTGCTATTTAATAAGGAGGCCTGATGGAAGGTAATAAAATGATAACCATGTCTAACCGTCTGCTGGTCAACATGCAACAGCAATCTGCAAACTTCACCTCACGCAGACAGTAAACAAGCCTTAATTAGTAAGTCAAGCTATCAAATGCCCCCCCCACCCTGTCACCAGAGCTGCCTGTTTGTGCACGGGACCCTGCAAATAACTTCCACAACTTTCAGATTGAATGTCTGTCTCATGAGAAAATATTCAAGGGGGGAGCCAAGGAAGATTTGTCACTGGTAGGGGTTAAGCAACCAACTGCATGATGCCTGACACTTGAACATGCTGTACTGAAAACATGACTTGCAAACGTCAGTCTGTCGTCTGAACTGGTTGAGCCTTGTCTCCAATTCTCCAATCTCATGGCTGGCAGTCTCTAATCTGCCTGGCCTGCAGCCCGGAGAGGGAAACATTGTTCAGCCTTACAATGTTTATATCCCCAGCCCTTTTCTGGCCGAACAAACCCTAGAGTTCAGCGGAGGAGTGAGACTCTGCAGTTAAGTTGTGAAATACCAAGGGTCGTTCATCTGAGTAGAAGATCAACATCTGTCAGTAAAAGTCAGTCCCACCCCTCCAGCGTTAACTGTTACGGCTTTTTTTTTTTCTCTCTCTAACAATCCACAAGTGAAAATGTTTTTCTCTAACTCTGGGCAGCAAAATACAGTATATTTGAGATGCTCAGTTTTTATGAAATTTATGAATCTACACTTTAAATTGTATCAGGTTTTAAGTGCAGTGTGGAAAAACTATAGAAGTCGACACTGCATTCACTTCACCAAGGGTAAGGAGCATGAGAAGGACTACCTATCGTTTGGTCTGAACATGTCAAGATGATACAGTGTTTCCTCTCCCAGGACGGAGCTGTGTCGAGTTTGGAGCCAAAGTTCTGCAAACTTGAAAATAGACAGAAAAGAATAAGGAAAGAAGAGATTAGAGAGAGAAAATAGAGAGAAAGGTTGAGGGAGAAGAATAGAATTAGATGAGAGTATGAGAGGGGAAAAAACAGAAGTTGCAATGAGGGAGAGTAAACTAGAGGGGAGGGAGCGGCAGAGGAGGAAAAGGAGGAAAGAACCGGTCTGAACCAGTGGAGGCTGACTCTAAGTTATATACCCCTCCTTACCCCCCCACCCACCCGCGCCCTTTTCCTGCTTTCTTGTTCTCTGCCTCATCTTTCTGAGGAGGAGTCTGGCTCAGGCTGGCTGAACATTTTTCCTCTGTCATGTGCTTGTTGTCACCAGGAACAATTTGGATACACATGTTCCGAAAGTGTAATAGGATCCAGAGCATAAACAAGGGGCGGAGACAATGGGATGATCCAGGATTTAAACTGCCAGTCAGATCTTCGTCTGGCACAATGCACAGGCAGTCAGAAGGTGTCCTGAGAGTCTCACTTTGGATATATCGATGATCAGGCATGGGATTGGTGAACACCGACACTTAAATCTAATGGGACAGTATGTTGCTGTGCCACAGTGGCTCGAATCACAAGCCTAATGTTTGTGGTAATAAGTTGTAGATGAGTCAGAGTACATTTACAGAACGTCATAAATTTACTTATCGGTGCAACATATTCACACCAATGTGATGTGAATGAATCATCACACCATCCCTTTTGTCATCTTGTGGAGTACGATTACTTATTATTATTATTATTATTCTTTTTGTGCCTTCATTCATTTCCTTTTTCAGCCTGCCACTAATCAGCTAAATCAAGAATCCCCTTGCTAAATGCGAAGGTCAGGAAAGTTAAATTACAACCAAACAGTAGCCAGAACTGCCAAAGGATTGCTGGATAACTAAACAAAACAAAAATTGTATTCACAAAATGACACAATCTGCAAATCTTTTCATGAAATATAACACACAGGCAGCCCAGCTTCAAACAAATTACACTTCAGTTGAGACGATGCATTACAAAGTTCGACAGGGAAGGTCCTGCATGATAGCAACTTATAAAGAGTTTGGTCTAGACCTGCTCCATTTGCAAAGTGCCTTGATATAACTTGGTTATGATTTGGTGCTATTGAAATAAATCTGACTTGATTTGATTTAGCCGTAGCGAGTAGAAGCAGCTACTGACTAGGACGATAATGTGCTGAAAAAAGGACACAGAGGAGACATATGCAGCACTGATTAGTACCAGAGAGGTCGCCAGAATAAATGGGAAATAAATTGCAGTGTTAGTGGTTTGGGAAAATTTCAAAAGGTCAACGGAAATCAGGAAAGGCAGATTCAGGAAGTAGTGATTAGTATATATATATAAAAGACACATAGTAAAAAGAAACATTACATTGTGTGAGGAGTGTTTGGACATTGTGGTTACATTGGTTTCATTGTTTGTGGGTAAAAACTGTGATGAAAACTTGATATCAGGGGAACTTCATGACCAGAGCAAACAGCATCTTGGTCCCTTTGGTCCCTGCCAAGGTCTAAACCTGCTTTCCTAGACCGTGTAACTCTGGCTGCTGTCTTTCCTGGAGATCAGATATAATCTATTAATATATATCTTCACTCATCAGAGCAAATATGGGATCACTGCATGTAGCAGCCAATTCATGCCAGTTTGCCTCTTTATCCATTTTAGGGCCTCAATTCAGACTGATGTTGCGCACACATTTCATTATATAACTATAATTATATTAACCACTGTTTCAAACCAGTGTAATCAAAGTCCTTGCTCAAAAGCAAAAAGACATTAAAGTAGTTGAATCCTCTCATTCTTCTGCATCATGTCCACCCTAAAAAGTCTAAAGACACAATAATCATTTATTTATCAAGTGTGTCTGGGAGATATTATGATGAGTTAAACCCTAAATAACAAAATAATCAAAGCAAAAATAGCTTCTATAGCATGAATATGATCAGTTTTTATATTGGATAATGAATAGATGTAAGGTTGAGACTTAGGGCGGATGAAGTCGTATGTGTGATGGGCAAACAGATGCACACTACAACTGCTTGTGTTCTGTTTGTGGACTGTTTGATACCTCATGCTGTGGGGGGAGACACAATATGAGGTCAGACTCCTGACCACTGACCTCAACTCATAACTCTCGCTAGGAGCCTCACTTACACACAGAGCAGTTTTCTTTATACTGCGGCGTGAGATAGCAACTGCTCTGTGCTGACTCACTGTTTTCATAACGTGTGATAAAAAAAGCAGCTGTATCCTGCTGGAGCCACCCCAGAGCTGATACTTTCCCCGAAGACATGTCACTGGTAAACTTAGTCAAATCTGTGCTTTCACCTCACAATAACAGGAAGAAAACATGTCACCGACCACTCCTACCTAATGTCAGCAGTATTGCTCGTGCAAAATAAAAACCGCATTTCCCATGGGCCTCCTTGTTTCTATCTACATTGTCACAATTATCAATCCTCCGCCATTTTTACAATTCAATTTACAATTTGTTTTGCTTCCACATGTAATGAGCTGTTATGTTTTACACTGATCAGACATAACATTATGACCACCTGCCTAATATTGTGTCCATCCTCCTTTTGCTGCCAAATCAGCTCTGACCTGTCCAGCCGTGGACTCCACTAGACCCCTGAAGGTGAGCTGTGGTATCTGGTACCAAGATGTGCACAGCAGATCCTTTGAGGCCAGCACATCCCACAGATGCTCAACTGGATTGAGATCTGAGGAATTTGGAGGCCAAGTCAACACTTCAAACTTGTTACTGTGCTCCTCAAAGCGTTTTCAGATGCCAAACCTTCTAATGTTTAGCTGCATGACAAAAAGTGCATCAATTAAAAAAAAAAAAAAAAAAAAAAGGTGGCACTCCATGTGGTGTCAAACTATGAGGACAAATGCAGACAAAAAAAAAAAGAAACCTTCTGGTAATAGTGAATATTCCTTTTCATCATAAAGACCCCACTACTTTTAGGCAGCAGGAGGAAGAATGTAAACACACTGCCTCACGATTTAGTACGACAAACAGGTTTTGCCTCCCAGAAGTACGCTGGCTGGGAAGTGTAAAGCAAAATCACAAAAGGTAAAACGATGCTTGAAACTAATTTACTAACTAATGTTAGGAAACATTTTAACATTTTATTAAACATAAGCAAAACACAAGACAAATGTACATTTTAGAAAACAAAACTTATGAGCTGAGAAACAGAATTTCATGGAAAGGGAATATACCAAATGCCCTGAGTGATCCAGAAGAAGACCCAAAAGTGATTGAGAGTGCGATCACTATGTTTGCATGGTCATCAGCTGCACCCAGCCTCCTCCTCTCCTCTGGAGGATCCTCTGTGGACCATGCCAACAGTTGCTTTGTAAATGGTCATGTCTGTGTGTGTCTGTGTACACTAAATGAATGAATGATTGGTAAAGGAAAGAGTTTTCAGATGAAAGGTCAAAGTATCTTAGCCTTGATTCCTCACAGAGAAAGCCGTAATGGCCACTGCGTACATTGTCTATAAGCAGATACTGCGTCAGCGATCGTCCCTGCCAAGGCCCTCAGTGCTGCAAAGGGCAGCTGAGCCCCTCCCCCTCCTCTAACCTTGCTACCGCTCCAGTGAGAGGCAGCGAAAACCGGCATGAGCCAGAGTGGGGAGCGACATCACCCCCTGCCTCCCCCTTCCTCAAACTTCTTCCTTCCATATGTGCATACACACATGCAAGTGTACTCATGAGAGCTCGTTGCTGTCAGTGTATTTCTGCTAAAAGAAGTTATGTAAATATTTATTTATATGTACAAATTTAGCTTTATTTCATTGCCTTAAATTCACTGTTGTGTAAAAGTTTATATCCTTGGCATGATCAGGTTTTAAGCAAAAATCCACGTCTACGCATTATAACCCCGTTTAGGGTTTTGACTTTACCCAGAAAAAATTCAATTTCAAGGGTTAGGGTTAGACACCCTTTCTCTCATATACCTTCGACACACAGGATGACTCGGCAGCTGTACATTATGTGGTGGCAGAAAATGAGGATTGTGAATGTGAAACAAGGTGAACATCAGATTTCATGTGGTGTCTTTGGGTTTCTTCTTTTGACAAGTAAACAGTCTCCTTTGGTTGGTTTAGAAGGTCTCAAGTTTACAAGGACTCTTCCTGTTAGGGTTAGGTGGGTTAGGTTAGGTTTGGAGGAAGTAAAGGGTGCTGTTGAGCTTGTGTTCATTAACCTCACATCCGTTCCAGCTCATTCAAGGTTTTTTAGGTTAAGTGCAGTGTTGTGCGAACTCTATGGAAAGAAGTCAGCATGTTAGGCAGCGTTTAGTCATAGACACTTGCTAATGAGTCACATGCTCAGAGAGGAAGAACACAGGAAACAGAGGAAACCCTTTTCCTCATCTCATCATGTGCCACATGCATCCCTGTAGGTTGGTTTGTGTGTCTGTTTGTCTGCAAGTGGTGCGGGGGTGTGCAGCAGCTTTTAGCATCTGAAAACTGAACTTATTAATGTACTCATCCAGTCGGTCTGAGACAGACAGAATCAAGTGAAGGCATCGAAAGAATGCTGATTTTATATAGTGATGGCAATCAAAAGAGATTTGCTCTCAGTGTATTCAATACTACTTCAATCAGGACAGATTGAATTCACCTTTAAAAATAAACATTTAAGGTCATGTATAAAAAGAGCAGGGGAATTATACATTTGAAAGTCTTGGTGAGTGCATGAAATCACACAGGGGAGAGGGCAGTGAATAAATGGCAGCCTGCAGGAGCTGGTTTGGGCTGATTTATCTGACACGACAAGGAGGAACTATTCCATTATTTGCAGGTCATTATTTAGAGTAAGGTTTGATATCATTACATCAAAGTTTGTGTAAAAGTACAGAGCTGTGGGATGGCCAACCCGACAACCAGCGGATGAATGATGACATGCAGCTATACATACTGGGCAGACTGGACAGGGGTCCAGAGAAAACTACACACTGACTCCACTTGAATCTTGGTGATATTCTAGGAGCTACTACTACAGGGGACACGGGACTGCAACGTAAGCATGAGATGGTCTTCCTATGGTACAGAGCCGCGACTCCATATGTACACACAAGCTAGATTTATTACAAATACCATTAACATTAGAAGAGGTAGAGGAATAGCTGGAGAGAGAGAAGGAGGGCGACAGGCCACGGCTAATTGCTAAGCTGGTTAACAAAACTGAAGAATTCCCTGAATAATACGGGAAATGGAAGAAGAAGTGGAGTACTAAACTACTGTAAAATGTGGCCTATATGTTATTTTGGAACCCATTAAGAGCAGACATGACAATACGGTGAGAGAGCAACACAAAATAACATACAGCCCTGCAACCACCAGGGATCAGAGATGAAACATAAAACACGTCTATTACAGCACATGGTGTGAAGAGGAACTCCAGGATAAACTAATTATCAAACATAATGCCCCTCCACTGGGTTAATTCCTGCAACAGTACAGACAGTCCATTAGAAGTATTATCTGCAGATAGGAGGTGTTGTGCTGATGAACTGATGAAGCCTTCTGTCCAGATGCCCTAGATTCCACTTTCTCAGAGTAAAGAAGCTTTGTACGAAAATATAACTATGTCATTACAGGTTTATATCAAACCTGTGTTGTGTTGCGGAAAGGAGTAGTTGAAAACAGTTGTGGATCCAAACACAGGCCGTGCTCTGAGTGACAGGCAGTGAAAAACAGACAAACTGACAGAGTCTTTCTGATAAGTAATTTTATACATGAATACGACTGAAACAGTCTGTGTTGTGTTTTATGTCCTATATTTGTCAGATAATGCCACTTTTATAAAGCCCTGATTTACCCACAAGGTTAGAGGTTTTTCTAGCCTTGTTCTTCAGTTTAATAGGGGCTCACTGTGTACGTTTCTCAAAGAAGTTCAATTTCACAACAGTGAAAACAAGGCAAAGGGCAAAGACGATTGTTACCTGGTTTTTACAGTGAAAAGTGGATGCTACTCCACAGGGCTCTCAGTTTGGGTACAGTAACTGTGACTGCGAAGGGAACGGGGCTTGTGCATGTCACTGAAAATTTAAATACATTTCAACACGTTTTCAGGTGACAAATGTTGCCAACATGCCAAAATTAGTAAAATAAATAATTAAAAATGACACATACTTGGCGCAGGTACTTGATCTGTGCACATTCTGCTCTTCAATGACTTACGCCAATGTGATATCAGTCTTGGAGAAATGTTATCTATATGTAAGTTTAAAGACTCAAAGATCAAATTGTCCGAACAGGACAGGAAGGACAGGCACCTATTATCTTCAGCCAGAGGAGAGGAGAAGTAAAATGCACATAAATGAGAGCTGGCAGTGAGAGAGGGAAAAGCATATAAAAGTAAATAGTCTTCTTGATTGAGCTTACTCTAAGTTTCATAACAGCACACCGGCGACACAAGTCCTAAAGCATCTTATACTGTAAGAGAAGCTTGCATGAAATTTGCAGGGCTGGTATGGAAGGCTGCATGTACCTCAGACACCAAAAGTGACACCTGAACACCAACAGGTAGCACTATAATCAAGGAAAACGTGTCTTGGCCTATATCACCTGTATCACATCAAACAGTCACACACTACATGGACATACACGATGAAAGCAGGTGAATCTCTGGATATAGGCCACGTTCTTCCAATTGTTCCATTATTTTTCCAATTGCTATCAAAAAATGTAAACTCTTGAAAACAGATTATACATCGAGTCCAATCTACACAAAGCTTTGCAGACAGTTCCTACAGTGTCTAACGCCAATCTAATGTTCTCAGGCAGCTAACATTTCATTACAGAAGAAGGTGCAAAGGAACAAGTTCATGTAATTAGCAGTGGAAGGTGCTGAATAAAAATACTTCTGTTAACATTAACTTGGAGAGAAATGCCTCTCTTTTGCTGTGTGACTTAATAGTAAATGACAGGGATCATATGTGCGCATGGTGCTCACACTGCCACCTCAGAGATCAGCTTCTGTGCAGGGTTACCCTAACCCTAACCCTTCTCATTTTGTCTGCTTAGCAGGAGACATGCATGATGCGTATTCAGAAGACTGCTGCCTTTAGTTGTGAAATTGCAGAAGGTCCCTGTGTGCTGCACTGTGGGTGTCCACAGCTATTGCTCAGATACAGATTTTTATTTTAATGGTGAAATGTGTTAAAGTATATTGAAGTGAAAGCAACAAAGCCTTCTTTGTATTATTTTTATTTGTAATTAAACCACCTTAAAATAGTTACATGCTTTATGTCTTCAGAACTGTGCCAAAGCTTTTTTAAGAGTTGAATAAACTTTGGGTGAGCATGTCCCTGTTCACTTCTGGATATAGGGTGATAGTCCCAGCCCTAAAAGAATATTTATTTCATAAAATATGATGTATAGTTATACACTGATCAGCCATAACATTATTAACACCTGCCCAATAATGCGTAGGTCCCCTGTTTACCACCAAAACAGCCCTGAGCTGCTGAGGGATGGACTCCACTCGAACTCTGAAGGTGTGCTGTGGTATCTGGCACCAAAATGTTAGAAGCAGATCTTTTGGTTGCCAGGTGGGGCCTTTATTAGTTGGGCTTGTTTGTCCAGAGTTTAAGGAATTTGGAGGCCAAGTCAACATCTTGAACTTGTTATGGTGCTCTCTCTGCGCTGGTGCAACAGTGATATTTCCCCAAATAAAGGAATTTGAACTGAATTGGCGGAGTAGCATGGCGGCATAGTGGTTAGTGCTGTTGCTTCACAATGAGAAGGTAACAGGTTCAGTTTCCGGACCCCCCCCAAACTCCTTTCTGTGTGGAGTTTGCATGTTCTCCTCGTGTCTGCGTGGGTTTCCTCCCACATCATGTTTGGGTTAACTGGTGACGGACACTCTACCCGTAGGGCCCTGTGATGGACGGGGGACCTGTCCAGGGTGCCCGATGGGAGCTGGGATTGGCTCCAGCATCCACTGCGAGATGGATGGTAGTGGTAGATGGATGGATGGATGTTAGGACACTGACCTGTTGATTCCAGCAGCTGTGATTCTCTGGCATATTACCAAAGAATAAACACACATGCCTCGCCCCTTTGAATGAACATTTAAATAGAAGTGCCCACACACACATCTGATTGTGATGTTTGTTTTCATAGCTGTGTTCCATTACATCAGACCATTTAAAGTTGGTTTGCATAAAGTGGGGTGTGATGTAGCCATAGGTGCGATTCATCGAAACATTCTACCTCTGCTCTGATTGGCCAACTAGCAACTTGTTGTTGATTTTTTTTTTATTCATGCGCCTGACAACAGCTCAGCCAATGAGAGCAGAGCAATGGTCAGGACCTGATGTTCCTAGCTGTCTATGTCGTCACACAGACACCACATGTGCACACACAAACACATTGATAGTCCCACTTCCTCTTTTTGTTGAGGCTGATGCTGAAAACAAATTTTTATAGCATGTTCCAGTAACCTTTGCATTTCTCTGCAGTCTTAGTCTTAGCTCATTCTCATCAGATCAATTGTACTTCATAGCTCTCATAATGTAATCCTATCTGATGTATCAAACTAATAACATAAACAATCCATAAAAAAACATAAGCACAATTATTTATTTATAATTTTTTTTCTGTTACTATAGCCTATTTTTGGACCCTTTAACAGAAAGATGGGCGGGGACAAAAAAGTAGCTCAGGCAAAGAAAGCATGAATGTGATAGAGAGCAGCTACTGAGAGACTGCTTATTTCCATCTGCCAATATCTGCTGGCATCTGTTGCAAAGTGCAGCGTTGTTGGTAGGTAGTGCAACCTTGTACTATCATGTTTTATTATATTTTGGTATATTTTGCTAAAGGTTGTGTGTTAAGTTCTTGGTTGATTTTGTGACGAAAGCACATGCACAGAGTATTTTCAAGCTATTTAAAGCAGGAATATTTTCTGATTGTGTATTTTTTATTTCTTAGTTTCACCCTTTTGTAATCAATAAACCTGTGGGCAAACAGATGATCATCTTCAGAGTTTTGATAAACAAACAAACAAACAAATGAAAAAGATTGTTAGCCTACTGCGTCCACAACTTCTCACTGAGGGGGTCAGCCTCAATCCTGGCAACGATCTTGCAGGCACTGTGGTGTTCCCTCCACCAGTGGTAGTCAAAAACCCCAGTGACACACCTGAAACACCTGTTTACCCTGCTTGCATTGTGACCCATGCCCGGTCTCTGACTGTCAACCTCGCTGGTTGATCCTCCAGATTGTGCATAGTCAAGCCTGGTTGATGCTGAAAGTGAACATGACAAGAATAAAGTATCCACAGCCTCTTAAGTTGTTGACTTGACATTGTATCACCCCAGCATTTTGGGTAAAACCCCACTGCAGCTGAGCAGAATCGATCTGGTGAAGCCCCAGAGGGCTGACCCTTCTCTAGCCAACTATTCTGCAGCTGTTAAAAGCCAAAGGAGGAGTTGCTCTTTGTCCCTGTTGGTTTTTATAGGGAAGGGAAGTGCTCGTGCGTAGGTGGATTGCTTCTCCTGATGGGTCTTAGTAGAGCGTTGCTTATCAAGTTGTTTTCCACTCTGTGTACAACTGGCAAATAGTGGACTGATGATAGTGCCATGTTTGGTCGTTTGGGGTTACCAAGACCTGCAGCGGGATATTGAAACACTTCTTTTCACCTGGATTGAAGTCTTCCGTCGCTGACTTCTTACAAACCTGCCATGTGTATCAGCTAGCAGGCAAACCTAACCAAGTGATTCCTCTGGAGCTCAACCAACCTATTCCTGTGACAGCAGAGCCCTTTGAGAGGCGTACTGCAGACTGTGTGGGCCCCTTACCAAGGTCAAACCCTGGTCATCAATATCTTTTGATCTTTTGTGTGCCGCCACTTATCCCGAAGCAACACCCCTGTGCTCTCTTGAGACTAAGGCAGCCGCCAAGGAGCCTGTGATAGTTTGAACCAATTTGGTTTAACTAAACAGATCAGAGGATGAACTTTGTGTCCATGGTGTTCAACCAGGGGCATCAGTTTTCTAGTGCATATCATCCTGAGAGCCAAGGAGCGCTCCAGAAGTTCCACCAGACTCTATATGTCTTGCGGCCTTGAATGTGTACAGAGTGGGATGGAGACATAGCTTTTTTGTGTTTTGCTGTCTTTGAGGCCATCAGGGTTTCAGGGCTCAGCCGACTTGGTGTTTGCACACAGTCAGAGGCTCCTTGAAACTGTTGTGAAAACAGCTGATGGCAGTTGCTCCACCTAATGTCAATGTGCTTCTTTCCCAGAGTCATGCATGTAATGCAGCTTAAAAAACATGCAGCACTCTTAGTCTAAAACAAAACAACATCCTGACAAAAAGGCAGTGCAGCATTCTTTTCAGCCTGGAGACTCAGTACTGGGTTTTTGGGTTTAGTTTTTTTACCAATACCAGTGTCGCATGCCAGATTTTCTGGGCCTTATATTGTGGAATGAAGGCTCAGTGACACAGAATCGTACTTCAGACAGGAAGCGTGGCCTTAGAGTTTCCACTAACAGCTCCTGTTAGTTCCAGAAAGTGAGGCTCTGTACCACCTATCAGCCTATCAGAAGGTTAACTATGCAACTTAACCTGGCTCTTTTCCTCTACCACACGTTGAGGGCTGCATTGATGGGGTAGGAGCAGTTGTGCTAAGAGAATACTGGTTCCCTTGACACAGATTGCCTCCGACATCTCTGCTTTTGTTATGTCTGACAGTTTACTGACTTCTTCAGTACACTGTGATGGCATTTTACATGCGTAATGCCTCTGCCACCTTCCAACGCCTCCTGTGGGTTAGGTTGTCTCCTGTAGAAAACTGTTACGGCTACGAAGAAGATGTCAGAACGGTGCTGTCCTGATCAGGAAGGCTCAGCAGGCAGCGACCGCCTTTTCAGCCAGTTTTCTCCAAACCAGCAGGACTACAGCACTCTTGAAAAGGAATTCCTTGCTGTACTGTGGGCACTGTAGCATTAGAGGCGGATGTTGCCTCGTGCTTGCGCCCAACTGCAGCCTTAAAATTCATGGCCATCCACATAATTTTCTTCTAATGATAATTGTATTGAGACTGATTCATACTTCGTATTCATACATAGATACAATAGCCCAAAAAGAGATGATTGTGTTCAATTAAAAACTATCAGACATGTCTCAAATATTATTATTAGCTTCACACTATAAGTACTTATCGGTCAACTATGACAGCCCTGCTTGATGTTGCTATGTTTTGGTTCAGCACCTGAATTGTTGGCACCCAGTGAAGCATTGTTTAAAAAAGTCTTTATCACCTCCACAACCTCAGTCTTGGTGACCATCTTAAGAACCAAGGATATCAAGATATTGTCGAATCATTTAGAAAAAAATAGTTTGGCCAGCTTTCACACAAATTAGGTCAAATTTGTAAATTGACTGACATACACTGGCTCTTTAGGTTCTATGGTGTCTAGATTGGAATTAAATAATCAAAACTGATTAAAATGATTCAATTCACAATCCTCAAGACATCTATCATAATTTCCATTGGCTGCTTTCCTGTGTGTTTTGTGAAATCTGCACTCTTAGAACAGCTGATTGACCCTATTACTCTCCAGCGGGGCTTTTGGCTGCTGGGGTAGAGAATAGAAAAGGGAGTGGGCAATGAAATGTTTTTTCTTGTTCCCTCTCACCGAAACTTCACCACTCCATGGGAAAGCATCCAGGCTGTTAAGGACTGAGAGTTAATATGACAGTTGCACCAGATATTTAGGGATTGTAAATGAAGTAATCTTACGGCCTCTATTAGTGGCGCAAATGAGAAGCACGCAACAAACCACATGTATTGGGTAAGTCAAGTTTTCATTGACAGTAATTGTTTTTTTTCTTTTAACAAACAAAAAGCGATGAGGCAACACTACACACAAAAAGGTGTGTGCTTACTTCAGAATGACAAACCAAGGGAAAAACCCAAATAGACTGGAAACTAGAGCTCTACTTCAGAATAGAAAACAAAAGGAATACCAACCAAAATCCTCATGATTATCACTATCATATAAAATATTTCACCAAAAGAAGAAAGCATTCCTAAACCTATTATCACTAACACCAATGATGTTTTTATGTTAATCTCTAGCCCAATAAACCTATTACACACACTCATAATCACCCAACAGCCCAACAATACAACAGAAAATAGAGCGCCGGTGGCAAGTTGCTAGTCATCTGCCAGGAGTGGCGTACTGGCACAGGCTTTATACGGGTGGAGGCCTGAGGATCCCACTGCGCTAGTCAGGTAGAGAGAGGCAGATCCCCACCTGACTCACAGGGGAAACTCCAAATAGCCACACACCTGCACATACACACACACACACACACACACACACACAGACGTAACAAGTGACTTCCAACAGAAAGGAGTACTTCCCTGCAATGTCTCATTTTCAAGAAAGCCACATGCTGAGAAAAAATTTGAACCTGTTAAGAATAGTAAGTGCCAAGTTCTTGCTCATGAAGGGATTAGTTGGGTCTCTTTAATAAATCCATAAAGAGTTTGGTCCAGACCTGCTGACATGTAAAGGGCCTTGATGTAGCTCTGTTATGATTTGGCATTATATAAATAAATTTGACTGGGTTTGATTTGATTTTACATATTTGGTTGCAGACCTGGAAATGCATCCTTGGTAACATGTCTACATGTATGACTAATGCTTACTTCAAATGTGTTTTCTGTGGCTTAGCTTTGGCTAATCCACACACAAACATGCATTGGTCTATGTTGGAACAGCTGAAATGCCATCTGAAGCAGCTGCATACATTGGTATAACCTCCCAATCCTTCCAAAATAAAATTTGTGCATGATTTTATGAGCATGTAAAAGCCAACAAAAAGCCATTTGTCTTACAGCGTGACATAATAACGATGACAACTGCTGTTGTCAAAATTACTTGTCAGTTTGGGATCAATAAAGTCTGCCTATACATATCAATCCAATGTTGTTGTTGTCTTGGCACTATATGTAACCTGTGTTTTTCTATCCTTCCTATCTGAGAATCTACAGCCACAGTTTCTAGAAAAACAAGGTACTGTGACTCACTGTTCAATCAGCAAACAGGAATGTGTCTGCGGCATTTTGACTGGCAGCTGACGGCTTGTCAAACTGGTTTGAAAAAGAACACATCCAAAGATGTCAAACATAAAAAAACAAGCCGGGTCAGCCTCCCTCTGATCCACCTCATGTTTTTCTGAAGTAGGACTCCCTGTTCCCAATACCTGGGCTTTAACAGCAAGGCAAAAAAACAAACCTGACACGGTTCCAGCTTTCTCTTTCATTAAAAAACACATAGGGAGAAGGTTGAGAAGGAAAGACAGAGGAAGAGATTGAGCAGCAGAAGCAAAGAGATGCAAATGAGAAGGGCCGTTCGTTGCCCTTCAATAGAGGCATAGCATGACTACCTCTACAGCGGCAGTTTGCTGTAAGCCGGTGGGTGGGGTGGTGGTCCTCTGTTCAGTCCTCAAGAGGCAAAAAGGCAAACAGGCCATAATTTTACAAAATCACATCCCCTTGCCAGATGTCTTCCAAAATATGAGTGTTTGGAATTTTTGCAAATCAACACTTCAGCAGCTGCTAGAAACTTTTCGTAGACAAATATGATTGAAAAATATAATTTGGAAATACTGAAATCTTATGAACAAATCTCGTGCAACATTTCTATTTCACTTTTGAAAACAGTTTACCTCACCTTGTTTGGTGTCAGCTTTTTCAGTACCTGTTCAGTTCCAGTTCATTCTATATACACATATACATACTATATATATATATATATATATTTTTTTTTTTTTTTTTTTTTTTTTTACTTTGAAAACCACAAACATGCTCAATAAATGTATAGATAAAATAGTAAATATAAATTGTACATTTCAAACAAATGTAGCAAACAACAAAGTTATATACACTTATTTACAAGACAATGCCTCAGGTGAGTTTTGTACAACTATTTACAAAACAATTAGCTATCACGCACATTATTTATGCCACTTCAAAAAACAGCGCCTGTCCACCACAAGACAGAAGGCTACATCACAGGCCTGGCACCACCGGGGTGTGTCTCTCCTCCTGTTGTCCACCTGGAGGCAGCATTTACATTTCAGTCTGCTTTTAGGGGCTTTTTGGGAAATATTGTTCTATATGACAATGGGCACAGGAACAGGATCTGTTTTCCTGCTCTGGGGAACACCTGCCTTGTCCAAGCCACAAAGCTGACGCAGCAGCTCCTCCATGAACTCTCCGTATGCCACGGACTCCACCCTCCACATCTCCTGGTGCAAGATGAAGGAATTTTCTGTAGCAATGTCCACTAACTGCAGCAACATGGCCCTGTACCAGCAAACAGTTCCCCTGGTTTGGCTGGTCTGATAGGTTAACCCCACTCATATTCCTGCTGTTCACTGTGATTGGTGTGGGACAGGGAATGTCTCTCACAGCCCAGAGTCCATCTCCATCCTTCACATGGATGGTGGAGACACTTCCTGTGTGTCCATTCATTGGATAAATACAAGTGGGTCCTCTCTGATGCATCTCACAGATGCTCTTTCACATTTTATGTTGAGAGCATTTACCCTCCCTCCAGTGCCTCCCTTCCTGCTCGCCACAGGTGCCACATACACCAAACTTCATGCTGACCAGGTCCAAGAGCAGTTTGGAGCTGGTGTATTTACATGCTTTATAAGAGTGGAGGTCATCCTAGAGAGGCCTGACTCCAAGCAGGTGTCCCCTCCTGTCATTGAGTATCTCCCCCTCAGGATAACGCAGTATAGATCTGAACCTGTCTCTTGGCATCACTTTGGGTGGAATCACAAAAAGCAAGTCTGTGTCCAGGAGTTTGTGGAGCTGGGGACACCAAAGATATGTACACCGGGAGAGCAACAAAAAACTTGGACAGATATTCCGTCTCCATGTCAGTCCATTTGCATTTTTCCTCCAAGTCCTTTTTTTTTTTTTTTTTTTGCAGCATTTTCGTTGATGTTGGTGCAAATTGTGGTGAATGTCTCAGTAGCCCCCCCCCCCCCAAAAAAAAAAAAAAAAACGAAAGAAAAGGGTCTTTTGGGCGGAAACTGTCTACCGGTCTAGACCGGTGTGTCAACCGATTTGGTTCCCCCCAAATTCCTGTTCCCCTTTACGCTGATTTACTGCTGAGTCGTGCGTAGTTGCTAAGTTACCGTGTGTACTTAAGGAAGAAACACAAATAGAAACACAGCTGGGTGTACGGAAAGCGAAATGGTAAAAGCCAATGTGTAGGTTACTGGTATGTTATTTATTATATAAAAAAATTTATCGAGAATGCATTTGTTCGGCCATTCATTGTCAATCTTTGTGTAAATGGATGCCAGCTAGCATAGCTGTGCGAGAGTAGCCTACGTTAGTAAACCTCACTGCCGGATCACGTACACTAGTTAGTCCCTTCGAAATGGACTACTAGCTAACTGGTTAGCTAACTGGTTAGTTTTCTCTTCCTTAATGTCACAAACACTAACTGGTTAGCTAACTGGTTAGTTTTCTCTTCCTTAATGTCACAAACACTAACTGGCTAGCTAACTGGTTAGCATACTCGGCTGACGAACTGATGACATTATTTGTGACGTATAACGTAACTATTGCTTACCGTTCATTTGGAAACGGGCAGAGCGCCTGCGAATGACACATTTCTGCTCCTCGGAAACACCCACCGGATAATGTCCGTATGTTTCATTATTCACAAACTCGTTGAACACAAGTTTACCATTTTAAGAACATACTCACATGACAAACGCTCATCCTGGCCGCCCTTTGGGAAACTGGGTTGGGAATTAGTTTATGCCCTGGGTTGGTTCCAAGTAAGGGCATGATATATACAAAAGTCAATGATCCATTCACTGAACACTTAAAATATTTTTTCCCTGAAAGCCTACACATGATCTGTTATCTCTTGCACGACATGCCCATAAAATAGGCTATAGGTCTACATAATTATCATTGATCGATCAACCAGTTAAACTGTAGCATACACACAAGAAACATTTCGTCCCTCAGCAGGCTTCTGTGATTGGTTGATGAGGTGGATTTTTCCACCAATAGGAAAGCTGGTCTGCGGTTTATTTTCTTGCAAGCACTTTCTGCTCTCCTCACATTTCCTTTTCTGTCCTTTCTTTTTGAACAAAACGTGACAAAAACATTCAGGAAAAGCACAGTGAATTATTCACTGGGCTGGTTTTACTTGGCCCATCGACACAATTTAAAAATCGATATATAGTAGTTAGTTATTATTTATTTATAGTAGAGCCTTTCTTAAAGCAGTGAGGTGATTCTATTAGCAGTAAAAAGCTCTTGATGGCACTCAGATTTATATTGGTCAGTAATCAAAGAATCAGATAAATTATAATTTCTCATTATGGGGATGTGAATGTTTGTACTGAAGATAATTTGAATCCATTGTTTTCTCCCAAAACAACATTAGTCAACCTCTGAATGGCAAGCAAAAGTAGAATTCAGGGGAACTATGACTGATTGAACCCCATTTTGTGCAAATATTTACAATAACATAATCAGTTGGATTCATGCTGTGGGGACCATGAGCCTTTTCCCCCCTAATGTCAGGAAAATTCACCCAGTAGTTGTCTGAATTGAACCAACAATCTGGCCATCCCCTGAATATCTGATTGTCAAAACTCATCTATGCATGTGGTGAAACTGATTCAGTTTCAGTTAAGATACAATGTTGAGGAAGTGGTATAAAAGGCAGTGCTGAGTTTTTGCAGTGTCCAATGCACTTTGTGCTCAAAGCTGTAAAATTACACAGAATGTTTCTCAGAAGCAAAACATTACAACTTCTCATGAGCTAAAAAAAATTCCTTAACAATTAAGTTAAGGGGATTGTTGACTGGCAAATTCATCTCATTTGCATGGTGCAGATGCACGGTTTTCTGCTGTACAGTGGCATGTAGACGTAATTCTGAAAATTAATCAAGATTTATTTAAGTCCAACAGCTGCACGTGGTTCAGTGGTTAGCACTGTCACTTTATGGCAAGGTGATTCAAGGTTTGAGCCTGGAGACTTTCTGTTTGCATGTTCTCACCTGTCTGCACAACTTCCTTCCATGTACTCCGTGTGCACAGAAACAGTTGGCCAGTATGTTGGCCCTATGATAGACTGGCAACCTGTTCAGCAACAACTGGGATGGCATCCAGCCCCTGCAGCCCCCCCTTATGGGGATAGCAATACAGATAAGGGATGAATGGATGTATACATTCAGATGTAAGTTTTTACTGTGTGGTCTGTCAATGAACCAGTAATAGTTTCACTCACCTGGGACTGTGCTGTCTTCTTCAAATATGTGCTTAATTTATCATACAGTTCAAACTGTTTCCTTCATTCTTGAAGGCATAAACTATATCCTCTCCAATGTGACAGAGCATGTTGGCCAGATCACTCATTTTGATGAGCTGGCTACAAGGAGAAGTTTTCTCTTCCTTAATGTCACAAACATGTAAGCAGTGTTCAGGAATGTATTTTTCTTGGAAAGCACACAAGCTTGGCATGACATGGGCAAGCTGATCAGACAGGAAAGCTCTGTCTCAAACGTATTCCCATATATTAAGGGTACAAGGGTTCATCTTTTTTTTTCTACTCTCAAAAGAACACTATGTCCCCTAAATGCAAATCGAGTCAGATATAAATACTCTTTGAGCAGAGAAGAGTGAAATGACAGAGTAGGGCGTTAGATATCTTAGATATGTTTGAAATGTTTAGAAGGATTAGTCTTCAGACCTCCAATAGAAGTAATTTCTTGGTAGCTTTTTTTTTCTCTGCCAAAAACAGAGACATTCATGTCCATGGCACCAGTGGACAGTTAGTCTACATAGTTTCTGTACACTTTTTGTCATACTATGCACAGTATTAAGTATTAAAAACTGGAAACGTGAAAACTGAAAAAGATATAGCTGAGAAAATTACACTGAAAATAAATTCAAACTGAAATATTCAAATAACATAGAACATAAAATAATATTTTCTCTGAAAATGGTAAGTAAGTAAATAAAGTAATGCCCTCAGAGAGTAGTATAAGCACCGTTACACTGTTACAGGAAGAAAATTTTTAGAACTCCACAACACATTGATTCTTTTACCACACATATAGAAAAATGTAATAAAGCGCAAGTTCAGTATTTCCATTTGATGCTACTCCACACTTTACTCCACAGTATTAAAATATTGCATTTTACATGTAGCAGCTACTGCCACTTGTCAGTTTAGGTATTCAAATTTTATACAAAACCATGAGGTCAGCTTGGTAAATATTATGTTGTTACTGATGAAATTTGAAATTGTATGTAATTGAATTTGCAGAAGCTTCCCCTCAACCTGCTACGCTCATAATTTAGAGCTTAAATCGTGTGTTGAAACTGTTCAACACATAATATGCTGTTTGTTTCAATGTTACTAATTGTCATGGGATTGTACATCATAATAGTTTGAATGCGTGACTTCTCTTTGCAATTCTAATATACATTGTATACTGTCACCTACCTATAGCTCAGATTTATTAAGGGGAGCGAAAGCTCAGTGTGTTCCTGCACAATTGCCCGGGATAAAGGTGTCAGCCAAATGCCTAAAATGTAAATGTTATTGTGAGAGTGAGTTTCCCCGCTAAGAATGGCTCCTTGTTTGGAGTGATCTGATCTGCTGAGAGAAGTAGTAACTCCCTGCAGGATCAGACAATAGGCTGTGGTTGGTTGAGATATGAAGGGTGATGCTAAGTTACCACACCTACAGTCAAAAAGACAAGATAGAAAGCAGAGAATCATCAGAATGAGTTATATCAATTATTCATTTTTAAAATACAGATACAGAAAAATATTACATCATGCTAATTCATGTCATAGGTTATATACATTGATAAGGTATAAGTATATGACCACTGACAGGTGAATGGTTACACTGATTATCGCTTTATCATGGCACCTGTTGGTGGGATACATAATGTGTGTAAGGATTTAAGTGACAAGGGCCAAACCGTGATCGCTAGACTACTGGGTCAGATCATCTCCAAAACAGGAGCCCTTGACAGGTGTTCCCGCTCTGCAGAGTTCAGGATCTATCAAAAGTGGTCCAATGAAATAACTGTGGTGAACCAGCAACGAGGCCTTGGGGAACGAGGGCTGACCATGTGGTCTGATCCAACAGACGAGCTACTGTGTCATATTGTTCAAATTCATGCTGGTTCTGATAGAAAGGTGTCAGAGCATCACAGTTTGATGTGTGCCGAAAGAGCCAACAAGGAGCATATGAGCATCAGGGCTGGTCCACAGGGCGATGGATGAAGGTGGACTGCTCTGATGGATCACGTTTTCTTTTCCATCACATGGACAGCTAGCTGTGTGTGTGCGTTGTGAACTCATGGCACCAAGATGCACTATGGGAGCAGAGGCAGTGTGACGTTTTGGACAATGCTCTGCTGGGAAACTTTGGGTCCTCCATCCATGGGGATGTTGCTTTGACATGTACCACCTACCGAAGCATTGTTGCAGACCATCAACACCCTTTCATGGAAACAGTATACCCTGACAGCTGTGGCCTCTTTCAGCAGGATAATGTGCCGCGCCATAAAACAAAAATGCTTCAGGAATGGTTTGAGGAGCACAACAAGAAGTTTGAGGTGTTGACTTGGCCTCCAAATTCCTCAGATCTCGATCCAATCCAGTTGAGCATCTGTGGGTCTAGTGGAGTCCATGCTTCGATGGGTCAGGGCTGTTTTGGCAGCAAAAGGAGGACCAACACAATATTAGGCAGATGGTCATAATGTAATGCCTGATCAGTGTAAAACATAACAGCTCATTACATATGGAAGCAAAAGAGATTACTTGAATATGAGGAAGCAATGTTCAGCTATGGAATCCAAGAACTTTTAAATTCTTTCCTCGTCCATACATATTCACACAGTGAAGAAGGAGTAGCCATGTCCATGGAGTGTCATGACACATTAAGTTATGTTGTGTTTGTTTGTTTTGTTTTCCTGTTTTATTGTGTTGGCACAAGATTTACTTCCTCCCTTTGTTCCTTTCACAGTACTGTGATTACCCCAGCCTGCCCTAATGTGTTGCACCTGTCTTGTTGTCGACCTGCCCTGTTGGGGGTGTAAACGCCCTGTTGTTGTTGCCAGAACATCTTCAAGTGTGCCCACACCCTTTTCACAGAGTTTTGAGTGCAGCCTGTCGTTTATGACGTGTTTTTTACGTGAGTTTTCCCAAGCATTTTGGATACATCTGCTTTACCGTGTATCAACCTTTTCTGTTTAAATGACCTGAACTTACGGGACCACTGGAGCTTAGGCAAACACATTAATAATCTAGCCCTTTAGGATTGAGATATTTGGATAAAGCATGAAAGACTTATACCCACGAATACAGAAAACAATCCAGATGTTTTGGCTATTTACTAGCCATGTGCACTGTAAATCTGGGTCATAAAATCTATGAGTCAGACTGGTGTTGTGCAAGTACCACTGGGTGAATCTACATGGAGTTTGTCCTTTTGTAGTTCCAGTGCAACCTTGATTCTTGAGAGTTAAGTTTGTGTGTCACGTAAATTTTCATTAGCAGTTGTGCGAGTCTCTGTTACAACATAACTGCTCTAATTTACAGCACAGGTAGGACACAAACAAAAAAGAAAACCCAGAGGTGCACTAATCTATTTGGGTGAATATAGAAAAATAAAATATTTGTAAAATAAATAAGTTTCAATGGGATATACAGGTTTGACAAAAAATGAACATAAGAAACAAAAAAATAAATAAAATAAAATAAAATATATATATCACATAACAGATACCACTGAAAAGGTGGTAGACAAAATCTCCTTTCACCCCTTTTGTTCACTGTGTGGATAAATCCTTTCATAAAAACCACTGGGGTTGATGATCAGGTCAGCCAAGAAGTTGTCAGGGTGAGAGTCACCTCACTCTTCTTCTTCACGCCCATACAAATACAAATTATATCATTCTCTTTTTGTGGTATTAATAAAGTATCATTGACCATAACAAGAATTTAAGCCTTACACCTTTTCATTCACTGACAATCAGAAACATGTTCAGGTTCCTGAAGGTTAAAACAACCCAATGACCAGTGGGAAGCTTCTATAGCTTTAACGTTTTTATAGTCATGTTTTCCTGCTTGGAACTTTCTTTGGCCTTTTACTACCAAAAATACTGCAATACAACATTTATTTCCACAGTGTAGTCCACGTTCATTGTTTAATTTGTTTTTTAGCATCTCCGACTATGTCTGAATTCTAGATTAACAAATATCAGCAATGTCACATCAGAAATAATTCCTGTAAATATTGATCTAGTGAGTATATCCAGCTCCTCCAGTGAACACTTTGACTCACACACCTGATGTAGCAATCCACTGGCATGCAACACTCTCAGGAAAGTCTCTATTGTTTCCTTAATAAAAGGTTCAAAAGATACACTAGAGACAAACATGAATTTAAGCTTTTATTTTAATTAGAAAAAACAATTACAAAACATTGGCAAGATTATGAATCAACATCTGTATAAAAATAAATTCTGTTTAGTGCGTGCCAATAAAGTTGCACGACTGACCCTGAAGACCAGTTGGTTTAGTCTTATTCGAGGAGAAAACTTTATCCTCAAATCAGTTTTTGGAATGTCCCTTACTCCGCACATTTTAGTGGCGTCACCAGCTTGGGGCTCGACTTGTATGCAGTGCAATGCACCCATACATCTGCCTCCAATCAAAAGCTTCATACAACATGGCTTAGAGCTCTCCATCTATTCATCCTCCTTTTGCTTAGCAGCTGGGAGATCTATTTGATGAGCCTTGTGGAGCACTATACACAAACTGCTCACTTTTTTTTTTTTTAAATCAGTGCTAAAATCAACCACAGCTATCTGACACTTCAGTGCCTTCAGTCTTGGATTAAACTAATGGTTCTCTTGGAATTCAGCCACATAAAAGTCAACTGTTATTCTGTTCTGCTTCATATAACTCCCTGAAACTTAATCAACCTCCCACCTCAGATAAAAAAGGCACATGTTTTTCCCTTTATCATATTCTTATCTGCATGCACAAAATACATCTACACTTGCTTATTTGACTTGTTCCGCTCCACTTTCAAACCTTCAGGTACAGTATGTGTAGACATTATCACAGGCAAAATGATAGTCACACAATGGGTAGCATGTTGTTTTCTTAACATCTACTGTGTTGCCAGGCAGAAAGTAGAAATTGAAGGCAATAACTGCACTTAAAAAAGATGCTACTCAGAGTAACAATGTATTATGCAACTTATCAGCAATCTTTTGGACTGCCTACCAGACATATCAAGCTGCACATCCCAAATATGTCCCAAAAAGTTCCCCCAGTATACTCCAAACTCTTTAAAAGGTAAAAAAAATGGTTGATTTGGGGGTATTTGTAGCTTGAGTTTATCGTAAGCCAAGAATAACTTGGGTAGGACAGAAACTGATGTATGAAGCTGCTTCCCTCTCAAGAGAAGAGGAAAATGTCCACTTTACTTTATGGACTGGAAACAAAGTGGTCCTCCACTGTTCTCCAACTCCTCACATTGCCTTTCATGACCTCTCTGTGGCGCTTCGATCCCGCTCCACAACATTTGGTGGGTCCAAGGACTGTATCTCAGAGAGAAGTAATCCAGGAGAAATCTCGAGATTCTTTTTGCTAACTTTAGTTGCTTGACTCTCAGGTGGGGCTCATGGCTCAACATGTCATGCAACGAGGTCTCATGTTGACGGGCTGAGGGTTTGGATCAATCTGTAGGCAGGAAATGGAAATAGAGACAGAAAAGATGAAGGTTCAGTGAAACAAAAAACAGGTCTTAAAGTAAAAACTTTTAGCCCGAGGTGCAATTACATGTGCACAAGATTTAGCTGGAAAACCTGGAAGAAGTTCTTAAGAAAATCTCTCCATTCAACCACCGCAATATTGTGGTTGAGGCTGCATGTTGTCGCAAGTATTTGATGACTTACCTCACTATACACAGGTGGAGGTCGGAAACGAAACTCTTGGACAAAAGCCATGAGGGGACGTTCCATGATCCCACTCAGGTCTTCGGCTAGCTGTGGGACAAGCGTGTTGCTGCACTGCCCGGCTTCCTCCTCTGTCACCACGGAGCTGTAATCTGGAGGAGCTGTGCAGAGGGGAAAAAGACACGGTTAGCCAGACTGAACAGAATAACACAGGTCCAAACATTTGCTGCTTTTTGCACTAACAAACACTGATTTGATCCAACATAGATTTCAGCAGATTTGCAAGTTTGTTTGCTTATGCATGTAGACTAAGAGCTATTTTGGCAGTCAAGTGATCATAAAAATAATCATAAAAAAAAAAAAAGGAAAACAGGCCCACATACTGATTGGATGTTAAAGAAGGTCTTGAAAAGCAAAAAGTAATATTCTGCCATGTGATTATTTGCACTAAATGTTGCTAAATGTTCAGCTAAGATTGTCCATATGTTAATAAGCCCATCTCTGTGCGCATTTGAACCGCTCTCTGCCGCTATAATATTACGGAGACTTACGCTCAGGCTGCTCTGGGATGGCCATACGCAGCCACTCCAGGTTGACGCTGTACTGGCTGCTGACGCTCGAGGTCCGGCTTCCAAAAGGATGAAGGGGGATGGTGCCTATAACCAGTGGCAGCTCCAGACAAAGTTTTGATGTCCCGGGCACATCAACACAAACCTGTCATGAGGGAAAAATGGTTAATTGTTGGATCCAGCCACACAAGCAAATGGAATACAAGATTCTAGTTCCTAAGGAATGAAGCAACCTTTAACTCGGCTCACCTTGAGCAAATACTCCACTTTGATGATACGGCATGGCAGGATGGAGGGCCCTACAGGTGGGATTTTGATGGCACGGCCATGCCAAGTCTCTCGGCATCTGGCTCTCACAATATCACCGCTCAATGTGGCCACCACAGAACACTTCTGCTTCATGGTGCCACGGGCTATGAATGTCTGTGTCTGAGTGATGAAGGCTTTGGGCACAATTGACTTGGAGGTAGAGTTGTCAAACTCTGCAAAGATGGGTATCACTTCACCTGAAGAGAAGAAAACGTGTTAGAAACCGACGACACTCCTAATCTGGCAAACAATGAATACATTTTTAGAGGCTTTTGTTTCAGATGCTAGACTCTGACCTGGTGTGTAGCCTTTGCGGTCGATCTTTGCTGTTACAGACACCTGTCCAAAGTTGCGATACCAGCTTCGTGCCATCTTATCCTTTGTTCCAGCCTGGGGCGCCTGAGAATGACAAAGCCCAATGAGCAAGAGCCTCAGAACACCCAGAAAACCTGAAATACATGATGAAACATTTATGAAAAGTGCAGGCCCAGATGCTCACCAGTAAGGCTGGTGTGTTGATGTCTATAGGCTCAATGACTGTAAACTCCTTCTTGAGCTTCTTGACACGAGCCCACGGCCTGTGTAGCTTAACTTTGACCCAGTAACGGATGCTACCGTGTTTCCCCTCAAAGGAGGTAACCAGTGTCTCCTCTGGCAGCAAGAAGCTAAATGGAAATTCATGTCTCCCAGCAGTCAGGACAGTTACTTCGCCATTATCTGAAGGGAAGACAAGGAAACATTTAATTCACTTGTTATTTTGTTTCATATCTGTTTAACTTCTTGGACTTCAGACAGTTGAAGGTTGCTTATGTCCTGAACAGTCTTTTGCTAGACACAATATCATCAGGAAACAGGGCAAAAAGGAAACAAAAAGTGGTATAAAGTATTTGCTGCAACATTGCCACATACTTTAAAAAACATTAGTATTCTCTAGAAAGTCATAAATATTAAGCAGATTTTGGATCCCTGTGTGTTTTTCTGAAATCACATGCTTTCCGTGCTCACTCTGAGGGGCGGTCCATTGTGCTGACTGAGATCATGTTTTTCTCAATCTGTGTAACAGCGTCTGCCCCAACTACTTTGTTTTTCACACGCTTGCTGTTGCAGAGGTCAAAGAACGTGTGCTGTGTTAAACAAACTCAGTGTGTTGTGTGTTACTTAGTGGGTAGCTCCGGTTTAAATAGAAAAACAGGCAAACAAAAAACTATCACTGTCAAATAATCTTAATGGGTCTATTTTTCCCAGACACATATGCATTTAAACATATAACAGGAAGCTCTGATACGCATATTAATAAAAGGTGGATTGCTGGTTTTTAAAGAAGCAAAAGTGAATGCAAACTGAAGCAGGAAAACAACCTGAGGTCGACAAAGCTCTGGCTGTCCTATTTCCTGTCTGTGCTTTAAACCGAGCGGCTCTGGGCACTTTAAATGAAAACAGAAGCAGTTCTTGTATAACCAGCTGCTGTTGCATTTATTTTTATTTATTTTTTTGGGTCGTTTTAAAACAAAAACCAGTGACAGAAGGAAGGGTCGTCAAACAAAGATTATTTTAGTCAATTAAGTGCTCGATGAGTGTTTAGTGCCTTTTCTTTATCTGGCTGGTTTATTTTTCTTTCACTTTTTTTCCGTTTCGTTTCGTTCTTTCGTTTTTCAACAAGAAATTAAACATCTCTTCTCTCGTGTTTGGCTCTCTCCACAAACTCAGCCGGACAGATTCAGTATCTGGAACAGGTCTAAATCCAGGCCATCGCCTGAGCCCATTTACACAGCAAGAAGACCCTGTTGCTTCGGTTTCATTGGCAGGATGACTTTATGCATTTCTTCGTTTATGTTTTTGTTTGTTTCTCTTTGTGCCGATCATTTCACCCACTAACACCCCCCCAGTCCGCCCTGCGCACTGACCTGCCTGCAGCAGCACCTCTCTGCGGTTCAGGTACTCCACCTCGTCGCTGTAGTTCTGGGTGTACGCGGTGCTGGACCCGGCGGACCGGGACTCGGTCCAGTGCACTTTGGCGAAGCCTTCGGCGTGCAGCTTCAGGGAGTCCACCCTGCTCTCCCCGGACAGCTCCAGCAGCACCCGGCCGGACACCACGTCCCCGCTGCTGTACACCGGGGGGCAGTCCACCTCCGCCGAGTCGAAGACAATGTCAAACTTTTTCAACTTGTCTAAGACCATTTTTGAATCTTTTTATTTTGCAGCTTGTGCCAGTCCTCCCGAACAATAAAGCGGTCGATCCTCTCCTTCTTGTCCCGCAGTGTGACTGTTTTGTTGACCGCTGACGCGCTTCTTGCACTTATTTTGGACTTCTGTTGGGCTCTCCGACTCGCAGCCCTATTTGCAGACGTAAGAAGTGGGCGGGGTGTCCTGAATTTATTATGTAAGACCTCAGGAGGTTTGTGACGCCTTCAAGTGTTGTTCTTTGGTACGAGCGTTTCATTTCTGCAGCCGTCAAACACAAAACAAAACACGAGGCTGCTTTATTTGGCCAAATGTATCAGAATCATCTTTGTTGTGATTAAACAAGAACAGCGATATTTAGGCAGGCATCCCTCTAAAGACACAAAATACCTCTAATATAGGCAACAAATTCAAACTAAAACAACACTAAATGTGAACCCCAAACTTGCCACAACTTTTATGTCAGCCGGTCACCTCAGTAGACAGTCACACTACCACAACGTGGGTGCGGTGTTAAATCCCCATTTCCTTAACTTTATTTACCGCTTAACTGCTGCGAAAGTGCGACGCCTCTCAAAAACAACTCGTATTTTCAGATATACTTTAAAGGCAACGTAATGAACATGTAAAACTGTGTGGAGAGAGCAGAGGAAAACATGCCCCGATGATTGATGGCTACAGGTTCTTCGAGGAAAACATGCCTCTGACTGACGGACATCCTGAGCACAGCACAGAGGAAAATAGTTGTTTACTCCACCTCTTTTGTGTCTCTTTGGACATAATCTTATACGTGAAAAACTCAGCTACGAACAAGAGCAGGTCGTCAAATGGCCTTTTGGAAAACGACCACACTCGTTACGTCCTTATGAAGGGATGCTGTAGATACAGAGATAGAGAACTAATGCAGCCCTTATAACACCGCCAGCTCCTTTAATGCATTTTCAAACTAAACCAGATCTAAGCTGGATTGATTCTCCTCCAAATGCCTCTCCAAAAAGTAAAACAGACAAACTTTCCAATTCAAATGCCTTCGTGCAAAAATCAGGTCATTTGAGAAAAACAAAAGTTGTTTACTCCTCCGTTCCCAGAGAATGGTTGGACCTCTGCTGCCACCTAATGGTCATTTAGAAGCACTGTGCCCAGCTGCCGGGCCCCCAGGGTGGTTTCAGGGCTCGCAGATGTGTCTGTGAATAAGTAGGGATGTGAAAAACTACTATATCGAACTAATGTCATGTTATGTCTTGTCTTTTTTATTTTTGTAGTCCAGTCGTATCTTGCACATCACTATGGCCACGTGTTTTGTACATTATAGAGTATATGTAGACTTCCATTGGCTCGCATCTAACTGTAACTGCAAATTCCTGACTAATCTCGGTGTATTTGAGAGGTCAGTAATTCAGTTTGAAGACAGCTTTTACTTTGAAATGACGGCATGAAAGCCTGGAGTAAAAATGAAGCTCAGCCCGCCATCTGCTGTCGATTAAGAGCAGAGTCTGCTTCTGCAAGTCATGTGGTCTCCGATATGGGTCAGGGGTTAATACATTAATACATATACATTGCAAATACCATTTAAAAAATTGCCCATCATACCTCAGAGCAGAGAGTCTGACAAGTGCAATCTAAGATAAAAGAAAGATAAAGGAAGTCATTCCTAAATTCACAAACTGTTAATATAAGCTAATGTGCATAAGCTGGAAATAAAATGACAATGAAGCAAAAACAGACAGCCAGCAGTTGGAGGATGCAGGAGAGGCAGTCTGTATTTTTGAAATACCACTCACCAATTCCTCTTTCCTTCCTTTGACCTCTTTAATTCACTGTCTCCTTTTTTGGGGGGGTAGAGAGAAAGAGATCAAAAGGAGAGGGAATACATAAAACTGCAAACAAAAACATGCATTGATGTGTTTAACTTCTATACAGTAACAAATTTGTACAAACTTTGTGGATGAATAGAACTAATTTTACCTCTGAAAGGGTGATGTTATATTACTACATTATTGACTGTTTTCAAATGAAATCTAATTTATTTATATAGCACTAAATCATGACAAAGTTACATCAAGGCACTTTTCACATAGGGCAGGTCTAGACCAAACTCTTAATGAAGTTATCAAAGAGACATAACAAATCCCTCCAAGAGCAAGCACACACAGAAAGACTGTCATTTGAGCTTGAGAGGAAAGAAATGCTGGCATATTATCAGAGTGGGTGTAGGAGATAGAAATAGAAAGGCATGGGTTCTCTGTGGAAAAAATACAAGCAATTTTTTTTCTAGGAAAAGAAGCGAAGAAGGGATGAAACTAAAGATTAATGGGAGAGAAATTGAGGGAGGTGGATCATTTAAGTTTTTAGGAATTCTCTTTGACTCAAGGTTAACACTGATAGAGCATATGATAAGAATGGAAAAGAAATGTCAATGTTCAATAAATGTAATTGGATTTCTGACAGGGAAAGAATAGGGAGTTTTGTATGATTGAAAATATTTTATGTGGCCTTGATAAGATCTTAGCTAGACTATGATAGCATCACATATGAAACTGTCTTTATCAAGCCTTGTAATGAATGATCACATTCCTGGGTTTCAGTATTGACTGGCTGCTGTTTGGAATTGATTATAATTAAAATGAACGAAAAGGAATATGTGTCACTACTTAAATTCCATGTAGTGATATATCTATTATAGTAAGAGTTATTTTTAGTGCTTGTCCTATCCGTGTGCTATTGAAGTTAAAAGCCCTGGATTACAGTCCAAGCATACTCCAGACCACATGAGAACGGCAATGAGCTAAATGCAACCACACACGAAAAACCATAGAAGAAGAAGAAAAAAAAAGCGACGGTAGCAGCAGAAGAAGAACGAAGCGGGCCGAGTAGACGGAAGTGACGTTTTTCAGCGTCTGGCTCTTCCGCTCCCTTTTCGTTGAGGCTTAGCTATCAGCCGGGTGAGACCACGCTGTGTTCAGCACATATTTCATGATTTCTACCGTTGCATAAATATCTGGAGCGCATAAATACGTGTCACATTTGTCTAATATCATTCACACTATGGTATCTAGTAGAACTATTACGATTCAGAGGCAAAAAGTAGAGAAAATTGTGACAAGCGGTCGTCGCATGTGGCGTGGCCTGGCAGCGGGTTCAGTCTGCGGCTAACGCGAGTTAGCAGCGCTAATGATCCGACCGTTTTCGTTTGTATTCTGATCCAATATAGTATTTTAAATAGCAACAGTCCCTTAATTACCTTTTATGTTCTTTATTTATCATTCATGGCCAATCTGTTATGGTCGCTAATGTGATTTGGGACGTAGCTGTGCCTTGAGCTAACGTTAGCACTCTCCCCTCTCCCTTAGCCTGCAAACATGCAGATCTTCGTGAAGACGTTAACGGGGAAGACCATCACCCTTGAGGTTGAGCCCAGCGACACCATCGAAAATGTCAAGGCCAAGATCCAGGACAAGGAAGGTGAGGGTCACAGATAACTCAAGAAGTGTTGGGGAATCTTGCTACTGGTTTAATAATTATTCAAAAGCGTGCCAGGAACTAAGTCGCGAAAAAGTCATCAGTTTTATAGCTGGGGCAAGTAAGTAGACATAGACATAGGCGTTTAGTCTATCTCTTAAGTGTAGGTTGCTTTGGATAAAAGGCAGTAAATGTAATCTGATCAGACTGACACACTGATTTCTGAGAAGCCATACCAACTTGTAAGCAGGTGGATTGCTGAGGTAACATTTTTGTAGAAATTGGTTTTTAAATGAAAATTTGAGTTTGTTGAGTGTTATTGTGCTTGCAGGAATCCCCCCTGATCAGCAGCGTCTGATTTTTGCTGGCAAACAGCTGGAGGATGGACGCACACTGTCTGACTACAACATCCAGAAAGGTAACATCTTAAATCCAAGAAGAGTGGATGTTCTAAATGTGTTTTTCATTTAATACATAAGTAGTAAGGACAGTTAATAAAAGTGAGCCCACTGCTAAAGTGATGATAGTATCTCTGTAAGATGCCAACTAGAGAAGGGCTTTCTAAAAGTCCATATGTGGATGGAACTGAATTTGAGATTGATAATGTGTGTAAACTTCCTACTAGAATCCACTCTTCATCTTGTTCTTCGTCTGCGTGGTGGCATCATTGAGCCTTCTCTCAGACAGCTGGCTCAGAAGTACAACTGCGACAAGATGATCTGCCGCAAGTAAGTCCAGAATTGAACATCATCCAGTGAGTTTGTTTGAATAAATTTGTATGCTGTAAAGAAGTTGATTGGTGTTGTGAACACAACACTTAGACTACACCACTGTACTTTGGTCAGCCATGGTTTGAAAGTGTATAACTCATAGTTGTTCTGGAATATACAGAAAAACATAAAGGCGAAAGATTTTGAATGGTGTTTGGTAAATGAAGATGAGTGTATGCTCTTAGCTTGCTGTATTTGCAGCATATAGCCAGTATATATGCTGGACACACTAAGATTAAGGGTCAATCATTAATTTCTCATGCGAAACAAAAAAGGTGAAAATCTTTTGGCACTAGAACTTGATATCAAAGTTTTCCAAGTACTGCCATATGATCTCTTGTCACTATGACCATTAGCTTAAATATAGGTTCATGAAGACTGGCCTTGTAATTTACTTCTGATCTCTTGCTTTCTAGGTGCTACGCCCGTCTGCACCCACGTGCAGTCAACTGCCGTAAGAAGAAGTGTGGACACACCAACAACCTTCGCCCCAAGAAGAAGCTGAAGTAGACATTTGCACAGAATCAGCTCTGCTTGGCATTTTGTGTTAAAATAAATCAAAGAAAATGATTCTGCATGTTTGACTTGTTTTTATTCAAGGTAAAATGTGTGCATTAGGTGGTCAAGGGGCTTCACAGAAGAGGTTTGGGGTTGATTCAGCCTGGCCATTCTCCACGTTTATGTTCTGTTGTGAAATTTTAAAAACTACAAAATGCCATAATTTACATTCTTTGCAAATTCAAGCAGTCAATAAAACCTATTTGCATAGCTGAAGTGACGCATCAAACACATCTTCACAGGCTCAATATGAAATCAAGTAAAAAGAGCATGGTGTAATAGAGTAAACAGTAACATTTTCCCCCATACACCATTAAGACTGTCACTGTTTGGCTGGTGAAATAATGATTAAATTAGATCCATTTATCCATCCATGAGATGTCAGCAGCCCCCTCCAAAAGCAGCGGCCCTATTGTTTGTTTGTTTTTTTTTAGTGGCTTAAAATTGAGACAAACAAACGAAACACTGAAATCATTCTTGTTTGTCATTATTGACTATTTAACACACTAAAAATGTTTTTAAATTGGGCTTGACTGGTTGGCATGTTCTTTTTTTTTTGTCTACTTAGGTTGCTTCTGTTAAACATGAAGAGTGAATGTGTAGGTCAAGGGATACTAGCTCAGTGGGCTCACACACGTAGACACTTCACGGGATAGGACTAATTGAAAACCGAAAATTTATTGTAGTTATTTTGATTACAAGTGCTACACCAACATTTCAAAAATACATCAGTCTACTGATTATATAACCATTCAGTCTAGTGATCTGAATGCACATTCATTCATTAATTCATTCAAAAAAAGATCAAGTGTCAGTTTACTTGTGCAGAAGATGTCTTACAAAGCTAATATAAAGTGTCTATGGAAGTTATGTTATAAATAAGAAAACACATGTAATCTGAAAAAACTATTGAATTTGCACAGTATGCGCATTTAGCCAAGCCTTGTACCCGGCAGTAGTATTACTTCTTATTGTGACAATGTTTTTATATGCTTTACAAAGCTCCATCAGCAGTGTCTGTTCTGCTGCGGGAAAGAGAAGCAGCAGATGGGGGTAGATGCGCAGCATGACATCATACCGGTGCGACAACAGAGCCACCTGGAGCCCACCATGGCAGTCAGCTGCTCCTGTGTGTGTGTGTCTGTGTCTGTATGTGTAATGTACAAAGTACAATCACATTACAAATAGTTAAGGAACATTTAGGTGTACAACAACAAAACAAAAGGTTAAATAAACCTTACATTGCACAACACAATGAAAAAAAAAAAGAAAGAAACAAACACAAATACACAGGTGAACAACTACTCACATTCACACTCTATTGTTTGGAGGCTCCTGTAGCCAGGTTTTAATTTTGCGTGTGTGAGTTCCAGAAAGGCAGGTAGTTTAAGTGATTTCACTTCGACTGTAAAATACTGCATGTCTACTTTTCATTTTTTCAGGAGTAACATGCAACAGACAGGATGTCCAGAATGCAGGTGTTGTCAACGTTAAGCGGAAATACATTAATGGTGAACAGGCCAACTACGTCTGCACAAATGGTCATTTTCTGACCTGTACGGAAAATGGTTGGAATGGAAATTTAAATTGTAGAGGTAAGGAAATACAAAACACTCTTGGTAAGTTTTTTTAATCTCTTAGTTCAATTTTCTCAGGTTTTACATAAATGTATCTGACTGAAAGATTTGCATTGCCCTCTGACTTCTACAAATGAATAAACAACCAACCTGCAGTGTAATTTTCAAAAAATGTTGATGCAATTCATGCAGTCATAGCTGTTGCTATATTTTTTTATTATGATGTGGGGGAGATTACTAAAACATCTATTTTTGAAGGTGAAAGTTCATCCTGGACAAAATCAGTAAGGATATTTCATGCATATACAGTCATGGCCAAAAATACTGTATCCCTTGTTCTTCTATCAGAAAATGCACCATTTCCTCCAGAAAATAATGGCAATTACAATAGCCTATTTCGTTTTCTATAAACAGTGTCATGATACTTTTTGAAATGGGACACTGTGGTAGGAGACCCAGGAAGACAGAAAAAAACCTGCTTCTCTAACAATTACCCTAAAGGCTTAAACTTTGATTGAAACCATTCTGACACTCATACACTGATGGAACAGTCAATGTCTGATATGACCATGAGCGTCTGCTAATGATTAAAACCTTCTTGCTCATTTTGATGAGTGGACTAAATGTTGCATGTGGCTATGCTGTTGACACTGCAGGACAAAGTCCACAGTAAAATTGATTCAGGGACATAATAAATAACATTGTTTGAGCTGATTTTCTGTTTAGTTCACCCTTTACTTTCCACTACAAAAGCTCACTTCATTGCTCGGAAAGCAGTTGAAGAAATTTGGCTCGTTTTTTTTTTTTTTTTTTTTTGAAAAATGATGAATAATATCTAGATTTGTTATTTTTCTATATTTCTACATTTATTAAATCCTTTCTTTTAACACTTTTACATGTATGTAATGTAATCATGCATTTCTACATATCTACAATCATCTGTTATGTTAACTTGGTTGGCTGCTATTTAGAGTGTATGCATGCAAGCTTTAATTATATCGTAGATATATAACCATAAATAAATAGATCAGACTGTCCAAGAGGGTTGTTATATCTGTCTGTCCCCAAACACTACAGTTCCATATCAGTATTCAAGAAACATCTCCAGGATCCACTGGGATGCATCAACAATGTTGTGACCTGGGGTCATAAGGTCATTCGGGTCTGACGACATACACCTTCGTCCAGGTGAGCCAGCCAGCAGCTACCCACAGATCAGCCCTCTGCAACTAAAGGCACCTAGTGGCGTTTTCTGCAGCCTTGCTGGTAGATTGAACAGCCCTCTTTTTGGCTGTTCCTTGGATGCCTGACCAAGTGAGGAGCTTACAGAACGAACGTCCTGCATATCCTTTACAGCTAACTTCTGTGGGCTCGAAGAATTTTTTCACTCCCTTTACTCCTCCACTACTTCTTGGCACTTGGCACATTTCCCCTTGTTGGTTTCCTCAACGCGGTCTCCCCAAGACACTGTGAGTTCCAACATGATCAGGTGTTTTGAAGCCTCTGAGGTGATGATTGTGTCATGAAGGAGTGAAGTTGTCGCAATGTGCTGTTGGAACGTCAGCCGCTTCTCCAGATCAGGCTGCAGCTGCCAATCAGAGGCTGTGTGGAGGAGGCCTGTTGTTGCTTTTGCTTGCGCCTGGGGTTTATCTCAGCTTTGATGAAAGCCACTGCTTTCTTTGTTGCGAGGTGGTTGCCGGTGTTAATGGCTGACGATAATCTCACAGCAACTGCCTTAAGCACCTGGTCATGTGTCCAGTCATAGTGGCCATCTGCCAGAGTCTTTGGGCAGCTGCTGAGGAGATGTTCTAATGAGCCTCTTCCAGAGCAAAGCGCGCAGGAGGGCATCGCTCTGTACCCAGATGTGGAGGTTTGCTGGGTTTCGCAAGGCACCGTAGACTGTCTGCACCAGGAAGCAGACACAACAGAAGTCTGCCTGCAAGATGTTTGACCAAGTGATCCTGCGTTGCAGTGTACTCTGCCATCTGGGCCACGAGTCCTACCGCCTTGCTCACTTGCTCTTCCTCCTCTTGTCCTCTTGTCCTAGTACTGCAGGTCTTCCCCACATGTGAGCCACCACAAACTCTTCCTTGAGACCACTGAATGTTAGCTGCAAGGTGTTGCCAGTCCCATATAATGCCATGCTGGTGAGGCTGCGTGGAAAGCCCAGCCTTCCTTTAAAGGCACACAACTGCAGTTATTGGGACTGCATAGACCAGCAGAGGCCACAAGACTCTGGGCAGGATGGAGTGCTGGTAAATCCAGGCTTTAAATCTACCTGACCAAACCTGTCAACAAGCAAGCATGGGTCAAAGATCTTCCCCTAATCTCTGGTGGCTGGTGTACGCCTGCTCGATGGCTCTCTGCATTCCATCTCAGCTGACTTGATCACCAAGTTCATGGCAAGGGAGAAATGGATAACAGATGGTGCAGCCTAAGACGATGCCAGTCTGATGTTTCTGACCCAGAAATGACCCTCAACCTGAAATCATTGTAATAATCCATAAGCAGATCCTTGATCCTACTGGGAACATGGTGGCAGTGCAGTGCAGGCTCGACCAGCTTGTGTGGCATTTATCCAAAAGCGCTGACCAGGTCTAATCGCAACAAACCAAAGTCGCCTCTGTTCTCGCGAGCTTCTCTTATGAGCTGTGTGACTACACAGCCGGGGGATCCAAGGATTCTGCCCTTACTCTCAACAGGAACAATAAATTAGAAAATTTGTATTTTAATTTTACAAACTTATTATTTTAATATTCCCTAAGAAATTATTTATTGAAGAAAAATGTTTGTGAGTGAGTGAGTGTTGTACCAGGAGTGGTGAGGTGAGGACCCAAATGCAGGAGCAGACGGAGCAGGGTGAAAGTTGTAGTAGATCTTTTTTAATGAAAAACCGAAAAACTAGGAACAGAAATAACCACTCAAAACAAGATGGACTACACCAGAGCAGATTCAAAAAACAAGGCATAGCTCACTCTTCAGGAAACAAAGGTGAGACGGGCACAGAGAACCAGGATCAGTGATGACAAGAAGACAAAGGATCTGACAAAGACTAGACCGAAACCAAGACTTAAATACACACTGAACTAAACAAGACACAGGTAAAACACATTAGGGCAAGGAAGGCAATCAACAGGAAGGAAACACAACAAGGACAGGAAGTAACACAAACGGGAGACAAGACTTTCAAAATAAAACAGGAAGTGGCGCTCAAACTAACAGAAACTAACACATGGAAACAAAAACAAAGAACATGACTGACCCTGACAGTGAGTGAGAGAGAGAGAGAGAGAGAGAGAGAGAGAGAGAGAGAGAGAGAGAGAGAGAGAGAGAGAGAGAAACAAAGGAGATAAGAGGTGAAGGGAGGGTTGTTTTTTGTCCTGAAAAGTTAAAAGTGCAGATCTACTTTCCTAAGTACGGTGATTCCTGGATGTTCAAAATGTCACACTTTCACCTTCTTTCGCTTTTTATCCTGTGGCTGAATGTGGATGAATCTTTACAACAGAATGGTAAGGACATCAGATGACTAGTCCAGTTTCTCTGAGGATTAACTGCTGCTAAAAGAACCATGTGGTATCTGAGTGACTTTCCTAAGTCTCATATCTGAATAAAATTCATCTCAGGAAATATCATTTTTTTCCTTGATGAAAAGCTTTTCTTGGATCGAATGTCAACGTCAGTACCAGGGGATTGTCGTCTGAGTAATGGTGACGTTAAAGTGGATTGACAGATAATTTGATGAGCAGAAAATGTGTAGAGCTCTTTCAAATTGTAAACAGATGCAAAGTGAATAATTGTCAGATGCCTCCAATGTGTAACATCCATTCTATGAATAAGGCTGTCAAAGATGAAAGTTAGGAAGGTGCTTTAGATCCAGTGCAGATGTTTTCTTCCACTCTCTTATGGCTGCTTTCATGAAAAAGAAATCGAAACTTGTTGCCATGTGTAGTCATGTCATTGTATTTTTATTTTTTCTTAGTCCCAGTCAAAGTTGCTGTGAACATTGGAGAAAAGGTAGACTGTTGCCTGGTTCTTCACAATCACTGCTTTTTCTATCCTGCTCATGTACTGGGCAGGCCAAAAGTTTGGACACACTTTCCTATTCATTTGAATGAGAAGGTGTGTCCCGCCACAGGTCATAAGAAACCCAGCTATCAACATGGATAAAGGAAAGGCAAAGGGGTGGGGGGGTACACAAATATCTACAATGAACCATGATTATTGCACCTATAATCACCCACTGTCTGCCTTGTATCAACAAAACTGCTAAAGAAGTCCATTTGATACCACATAATTAGGTATTGAGTGAAATGCTCCCTGCCTAAAGGTACTGTGAAATATTGGACTCAAACCGAAAATGTCTATCTGAGATGTTGTGATGCTTTTACAGGTTAGTCACTTTTAGGCTTGCCTTAAATTCAAATATAATAAAAACAAAACAGAAATAAACTGCAGCTGAAGCGATAGTGAACTGGCTCATCATTCTGAAGGATCTCTATAGACCTGAAAAATCAAGTATGGCAAAAAAAAAGGTTCTGCATTTAGGAAAATGCATTTGTTGAAAACAGAATTGTCATTTATTTTCCTCCAACAGCGATCAGATGTTCCATGCCTGTGATCCAAAATGGTAAAGTCCAAGGAGATGCCCATTCCTACGATGAACATGAATTCCTAAATTTTATATGCAATCCGGGATATCTGCCTGCTCACTTCAGACTTTCAGTATGCACAAAAATGGGAATTAGAGGAATTTGGGACCCTACGCCTGAGTGTGAACGTAAGTGTGGACTCAGTGATCCAAGTTTGCTTGTTCCACCTTCCTAATATGTGAAAACTGCTGATGAATGTATTGATGTTACAAAAAGATAACTGAAAATATTATTCTCTCAACTAATGCAGGTATAAAATGTAAACTGTCACTGCCGCCACCCAGAGGAACCAGGTACGAACCTCCTTTCAAAAATCTGTTCTCACCTGGAGATACAATGAGTGTGATATGTGATGAGTCGCACCTCCAAGAAAGCCCAGCAGTCGCGACATGCAAACAGGATGGAGAGTGGACTTCAATGCCACGATGCAACGGTATAGAAAAAACTCAGGGGAGGGCCAAGAGCATTATATCGATCATTTGTAAAGGAAGCATTTTCTATCTTGTTATCTCAATCTCTCCTGATGGCCAAAAGTCATTTCTGTATTTGCAACATGTTATAATTATACACGGCATAACTTTAAATAAATGTCTGAGCTAATGCTGACCATGACACAGTGACTGTAAAATACTGCATGTATACTTTTCATTTTTTCAGGAGTAACATGCAACAGACAGGATGTCCAGAATGCAGATGTTGTCAACGTTAAGCGGAAATACATTAATGGTGAACAGGCCAACTACGTCTGCACAAATGATAACATAGGAGAGTTTTCTCTGACCTGTACAGAAAATGGTTGGAATGGAAATATACGTTGTAGAGGTAAGGAAATACAAAACAATTTTTTAACAAGTTTTATCTCTTTGTTCATTTCCCTTCATCCTTTTATTTCTGGTTTCACATGCATCTGTTTAACATAGTAATTCAGATGGACTTCATACACTCTTACTCGTAGCTATATTTTGAGTGAGAGGTCATTCTGGACAAAATCAGTAGGATCTTTTTGTCACTGGGACACAATCACACAGATAAAGGGGTTCACAAAGACATAACTGAGCAGGAAACAGGAAGCTAATCTAATCTGTTTTTTGTTTTTTTTTTACAACTCATAGAGGTTTAGTATGATGAAATGTAATCCAAACCAAAGTAATTCTCTGACTATGCCCAAAGTGGTTTTACGCATGAATCACCTAATTTACAGTAGTAATGTGAAAAACCCTAATCTTAAATCCTCCAGTTTGAATGTTTGAATATCATTTGACTTACCGACCAGCCACGGTTAGGGTTAGGGTTATGTTTTATTTTGCCAAAATTTGTACTCTCTGTTATTGCCCACCTTCTTTCAGCTCCAGTGGGTTGTGGGAAACCAACACATGTTGAAAACGCAGACATCTCGGGACGCGTGTTGGACAGTTACCAACATAATGAAAGGGTCCAATATAGGTGCCAGTCTTGGTACCTCATGGAAGGTGAACCCTTCAAAACCTGCAAAGATGGTACATGGACAGGAATTTTAACATGCCTCAGTAAGTTATAATCTACATTCTATTTTTCATTTTGCCTTCTGTGTGAATTATTCAAAAATACTTTCCATCATTTGTGACTCGGCTGAACACTGTCACATGGAGACAGTGCGACAAATAAGCCTTGGCCATTTGCTCCGAAATCATCCGTTCATAATAATCTATTCATATGTGAGTTACTTCATGAGTAAGTTTGAGACCTTTTAGTTGAAAAGCATTTGGGAGCCACACATTTGAACCAGTTCTACCTGAATAAATGTTGCAATAATATCTATCCCCTAAACAGGCAATGTGCACCAGGAGATACAAACTCTTTACCATCTTGTGTGGGGCATGGTTGAAGATTTTCACCCAATGAAGTTACAATTTCTCAAAAGTCTTGTTTGGTATTGGTTTTCAAAAAAACAAACAAACAAACAAACAAAAAAAAAACAAACAATAAAACAAATGCATTAACTATAGCTAACCATGACTACTGTCTGTGTATGCTCTTGATTAATGTGGAAGACAGCAATATTCACTCCTAAAAGCAATATCATGTACAGATATGAACATTATCATAGTATAACTGTATATTTCCCCGCAGAGCATCACACAACTCACTGAGGTGTCCTTGCACATGTGCCTCATAATGCACGTTGCCTTTTGTTGTTAGGTTACAGTACAGATTAGTATCTGGAGGTAAATAAGTACGTTTTAATAAGTAAGTAAGCTTTGTGTGTGGACTACCTGAAAAACTTGTCAGTATTACAGCTGGAGGAAGTGTGGTAGGTCTATAATGACCAGGGGAAAGAAGAATGTGGCTTGAACCGCAACTTTCTCCTGAAAAAAAGCCAAGGAAAAGACGACACGAAGAGCTAACGTCAGGAGAGGTGGGACTATTTTTTTCAGAGTGGGGCTATTTTTATTGGATAATATGCACTTCTGATTAAATAAAAACAGCATGAAATGGATTGTGTATTCCTCGTTCATGTTTCCATTATTGGTAACTGCTTTATAAAGGCAACGCATCACTTCAGGCTGTGGTATAATGAGCATATACCAAGGCCTGAAGTGATGTATTAAGTATTCTGGGAAACAAAATACACAAAACATCTCAAAAACGCGTGTGGAAATGTTTTACATAGGCGTAAATTAGACAAGAAGTAACATCATTTTTTACAACTATGTTTCCACTCCTGCCTTTTTAAGGGTTAGATTCAAAGTGCTCTCTATGTCCTCTTTAGTTTTCCAGCAATGTTCCACCCAAAGTAACATTACTAAGTCCAGACCATGAGGCGGGACAGTGTATGTTGGAAAACTTAAGATGAGGTATTTTGTCTGTGTTCCTGACGTAACATTTTCCTTTCATCTTTTGCAGAACCATGCACGGTGACCAGAGAAGAACTCAACAGACATAATATTGATTTTATGTTTTCAAGATCGGATAAGCTGTACATGCAGCATGGTGATTACGTTCATTTTATATGCGCCAAACGCAGTCGGGCTCACACGATGATGCGTCAGCCTTGCACTAACGGCGTTATTTCTTACCCCACTTGCGTTTAACAAGAAATTATGCAAAGGTGGAAGAAGAAATCACGAAAAGTAGAGTCAGACCAGTTATAAAGTACATTTACTGACTGATCATCAGTTTCTTCTCTGATGTTGAATGAAAGGCATTAATATTTACTCAGTATGTAAATATTCCTCAATCTGGCATATATATTATGAGAGAAATCACCCGGATGTACCTGTAAACATCTTGTTAAGCTGATTGACCACAAATATTGTTTTATCAATCGGCTTCAGATTCTGTGAATTAAATCTGTTTGTTCATTTTTGCTTAATCGGTGATGGAACAATATGGAAAATCAATTCTGTGCTGCACGTGTGATCCATTAATAGTGATTGGGAGGTAACCGTCGTCATGTAGCAACTGTTCAGACTCACTTTACGCAACAGAAACTTCTAGCTCCAAGCTGACTTTCGGGCATAATGGTGACAAAGCAGTTGTTTGCTATGACATTTTAGCTCAAATTGTCCTATGCCCATTATGCTAAAACAGTTTAAACCCTTTTTTTGACACACAAAAGTACAGCTTCACCAAGCTTGGTGCCTTTGTCATTCATACAGTACATGTTGATTATGTGAGAAGTTAATTTCATTTCAATTAAACATGTAAAGACAACTAAACAAAGAGGCAATGCTTGCATGATGTTTGGCACCTGGAGAAAAGGAGATAGCGTGGGGAATTAAACGTGATTAAATAAAGGATGGTGAATCCCTGATGGATTTGAAGAAGATGGTTGTTTTGCCATTGAAGCAGCACGGACACACATCGCCACTTACCGCAATAATCCGCTGATACATTTCTGGATCAGCTCCATCAACCAATATTTATTAGACAGTGACTTCTGCTTAAATAATGCATCATGTACTTTTACTTAATATCTGTTATTCATCATTCAGTGTGAATAAATAAATGGTGCAACAGTAGAGCAGACACTTTCAGCGATCAGTGAGTGTAGCTCATTGTTCACTGTCATAATCTGCAACACACTTTTGAAATGCATGAATTTCTTCTTTTACTTAGTTTTTTCCTTAGAAATTTTGAAACAACTGGAACACCCTTCATCAATATGGCAGCCAAATTTGTTTTGTTTTGAGTTTTCCTTTGTCCCGTGCCCCATCTCAAGTTTGTTGCAAATCAGTTCCATGCTTCAGAATTTGAACTTGAAATGGACTACATTTACTAGGTTTAGACTGCATTTAGAGGTATTGGTACCTCTGCTCAAGCAGAGAATCCAGAGACCGCAGAAGAGTGCGATATCATGAAGAACTGTATTACTGAATTCCACTGAGCCCATGGTAATGAACTAGAGGTGAAGTGTACCAATCGGTGCAGGGAATGGATGTTTTGTACTCAGGGTCATTGCCCCCTCAAAGCAACTGCAAGTGATGGCAAGAGCTGGTTGGACAAACATGCAAATGATTAACAAGATTCAATAAGCAAATTGAATTGCCTACAATCATCTGTAACAATCACAGCACACTTGTGGGCCTATGTATGTATGTACATATGTACATTTTCGCATCACGGACCAGTGTCCAGTTTTTCATGATATTTTCATCCAACTCTTTATTCATATTTCCTTTCAGTCTGAAAATACATCAAGTGATTGATGTGAAAAATAATTTTCAAATGATTGGGACCCTGAAAAAGTGTCCTGGCAACATACAGAACATACAAAAAGCATCTATGCAGCCAAGTAGGCTTATTAAATGGGTATTTTGTACAAAAACCGCAGGGTGAAGAATGCAATAGTTCGGAGATGGCAAGTATATTAACAAAACAGAATTTACTGGGCAATAAAGGTTAGGTGGGCAGCGCAGCGGCATAGAAGGTTGTGGGGCGGTTCCTAGCCTGGGCCCTTTCTGTGCAGATGTTCTCCCCGTGTCTGCGTGGGTTTCCTCCAGGTACTCTAGTTTCCTCCCACCGTCCAAAGACATGTTTGGGTTAACTGGTGACTCTAAATTGTCTGTAGGTCCGATTGTGAGTGTGAGTGGTTGTTGGTGTCTGTGTGTTGGTCCTGTGATGGACTGGTGACCTGTCCATGGTGTACTCCGCCCTCGCCCAATATTAGTTGGGATTGGCTTCAGCACCCCCTGTAACCTGGAAATGGATAAGCGGTAGAAGATGAATGAATGAATGAAGGTTAGGTAATCAAGTCAGAATGGAAGGCATGCAAATCTGGGAGAGAGAACGCGACAAAGTCAGGAGAACTAGCAGGACCAAAGAACAGCCAAACTAAATATTGCTGTGATGCTTCAAACTGGCTGCAGTGTATCCGGTGAGCTTTGCAGTCATTGGGACCATTTGAAAATGCAAATTGACTGTTTGACTGCAAATCCTCTATTACAGTAAATAAAAGATTTCTTAAATGTAAATACAGCACATTTTTTCTGTTCTCTGTTCACAATAAACCTGCAGGTTAATCCATGTTTGAGTGCCGAAACTAACTACAATGAAAGTGTATATGAGTATGTCTTGCAAAATACGTGTGTGAGAGGGAGGTGAAGGGAGGGTTGTGGGAGAGGACTTTTTTTTATTGCAAATGTTTGCATCGGTACTGTGCAGGAATACTCTGATCTGATCTGTATGAGGAGAAAAGTAAAAAACTTTGCAATTCCTGAATGTTCATAATGAGGCTCTTTAACTTTCTTTGGCTTTTTACCTTGTGGCTGAGCGTGAAAGAATCTCGACAAAAGAAAGGTAAGAATGTTGGATTCCAAGCCCAATTTGTCCGTGGTTGTATGGCAGTTAGACTCAACAAATGTTGTAGCTTGTGACTAAGCTTGTTTAATCCTTTATCTGAATAAAATCTGACGTAGTAAAGTTTTCTTGAAATGCAAACTTATGTGGAACATTTTTTGTAACTGGGGAACGGAACATTAATACGACTTTCCAGGTTTGATTATAGGTAGTTTTTCAATGTCAAATAGGTACAAAAGGTAATGGTGAAGTGCTCCTGGCTCATAAACAAAAACCTTTGCTTGTGGCTAAGCAGCTAACTTGCTAACTTGAGTACTGGAGATGAAAAACACTCATTTGATTATGACTTTTTGAACATGCAGTTGCCATAAGCTGTACGTAAGTGTGTCACCCAAATGTGCCAACTCCCATCCTGGCTACTTCCCATCTGGACAGCAATTGCTTGAGTTTGTGCCACAAACATGGACAGTGCCCTCAGTTATGTTATACAAGGACTGGAGGTTCCATAACAGCAGTCCTCATTCCTCAGACTCCCACAGTATCGCCCGCACGACTCTTAGAGGATCAAGGTACAACCACAATACCTGGGACGTTGAAAGCTCGTGGCCACATGAATAATCTTAAACAGTGTTTACTCAGTTTGGCTTTCCCTGAACAAATGTTGTGTTTGAGGCAAAAATGTACAGTACAGGTGACTGAAACTGGATACGAGCCAAATAGATACAAAAAAGAAAACGCTGCACAGTGACACAGTGAAGCATGTGAGCATGTCGAGTTAGACACTATGTCTAACTCGCTGTTACGGTATAAAACTCTCCGGGATTCAAACAGATTGTCCTCAGAAACACATTATCACATTGCTTTGGGTTAGTCATTCAGATGCGATGATTGTTATTAATCATATCCCTGATGTGCTTCTTTTATTCTAGAGATTACATGCCATCCAAAAGACCCTCATGTGTATTACTGGGATGTCTATTCGGGACAAAATATAACAGTGGATGAGACAGTAAGTTATCAGTGCAAGCCAGGCTACACGAGGACAGATGGCGTGACATGGGCCACGTGCACCGAAGATGGGTGGACACCAAATCCACTCTGCCAAGGTATAGTGAAGCTAATCCTGTGATAATGACTCAACCGATAGCTGTCCATCCATCTTTTTCAAAGTGGGAACTTCTCCACACTACACAGTCCCTTCATTACATTTTGAATCCATAGTATATGTGCCGACTTACAATTGTGTATAATCAATGTTTTTCAGAACACACATGCACCAGACATGATCTTCCGATGGCAGACATTGTCAACTACAAGGAGGTGTACGGTTACCATGAGCAGGCAAATTATGTCTGCAAGGATGGATATGAAGGACGTTTTTATTTTACCTGTGGGGAAGATGGTTGGATCGGCAATCCACAATGCAGAGGTAAAGAAACAGACTAACAGATTAAGTGCTTGCATCCTTTGTGAACTGGTATTGTTTAATATACCCTTTATTTCTGGTTTTGCATGTCAAATACGACTATAATGTCAGATTCTGAATGATCCTGGAAAACATTTGTAAAAGTTTCTAAAATACTCAGAAATGGTAAAGAAAGTTGGAATGTAATATGTAGAACTGTTCTTACATTCTGCTGATGTACTTTTAAATGCAGAGTATGTTACATCACTGAACTATTTGGATTTGATTTACTAACCTCCGCTGAAATAGATAAATACCGGTAAATAAAACAAACTGCAGCTTTGCCAGGTAACAGTGTTTTTTTGTTTTTTTTTCCAGAGATAAAATGCAGTACACAGTATTATGACAACGCAGACATTGTTGGAAACGCTCAGCCAATTTACAAGTACAATCAACAAGTTGAGTATGTCTGTAAGGATGGTTATGAGGGACGTTTTTCACTAATCTGTGGCAACAAAGGTTGGATCGGGTCTCCACAGTGTACAGGTAAGAAAATACAATAAACACATTTTGAGGACAAAATTGTCAGGTTTGATGATTTCAATCGATTTCATTCGTAAAACAGTTTCAATTATTTCAAGTGAATAGGAAACCACTATAAGAAAAACACCTATAAATTATGTGTGCTGTTGGTACAAAAACAGTTTTTCTAAAGAACAGCAATGACACCATAAATATTATGGAGGTTTGAGCGTTGTTGTTACCTGTTGTCAGTCATATTTACAAAGTGCTGCTCTTCTATTGCGGAACAGCATAATGGTTGGTGCTGTTGTCCCACAACAAAAAGGTTGTGCTTTTCTGTGTGGATGTTCTCTCTGTGTCTGTGTGACATCATGTTTGGGTTAACTGGTGACTCTAAATTGTCCGTAAGTCTGTGTTAGTGTGAGTGGTTGTTGGTCTCTGTCTGTCTCTGTGTGTTTGTCCTGTGTTGGACTGGTGACCTGTCCAGGGTGTAGCCCCGCCCTCACCCAGTGTGAGCTGGGATTGGCTCCAGCACTCCCGCGACCCGGAAACAGATAAGCAGTTGAAGATGAATTTATGAATAAGTGAATGATATTAGGGGACCACAGGCCATTGCGTCCATTCCATCTTTGTAATTTGGCCAGAAGTGGCCTTGCAAGTTTATCTTTTCCCTTTTGTTATCATCCTTAATTTAAATAATGCTAATAAATGTGACTACTTCTGTTCATTTATTTCAGAGGTGCCATGTAAAAAACTTCACATCAGTAATGCATACATTACAAGAAATGAGAAGGAGAGTTACAACCACCGCGAATGGGCCAAATATGCATGCAGGAACAACAGTAAAAAACGTTTCACTGTCTTCTGTAGCCGAGGAAATTGGACTGGGATTCAGAACTGTACAGGTGAGACTGTACAACAAATTCATGCCTGTGGAATTGACTGTTTTCTGACAGGCTGTCAGTGCTTCAACATATCGCTCTGAAAATAAACATTTTGGCCTTTGTTGTGTTATATCGTTGTGAGGGCAGAATTTTGGATCAAGTGTATTGAAAATATCTAAAGAAAAAAAAACTATTCAATCCCACATACTGTCTGTTTAATTAATTATAAGAGAACATATTACCCACATTTCTGAGTTACTCACATTACACGTATGATTCCATCAAAGGCATCCATCTACATTATAATATGTATGAAGGAAATTTCTGTATAGCTCAAATGTTAAACTGCTAGTGGCACTGCAACAAAGAACAAGGATTCACCCAGTTACACTTATTTTAAGTACAGTCAGTAAAAATTACCCCCCCAAAAAATGTTATATTCTTCAATTTTTTGATTGATGCATCTCTCTCATCGTCTCTCTGTTTTTCATTTATACAGAATGCCCAAAACCCAAAGTCCCACATGGATTCATAATTGGGCCATACAATGAGACACTGTACTTCACCTGTGAAGACGGTTATAAGCTTGCGTCTAAAAACTGGTGGGGTGAAGCCACATGTACTGATGGTGTGTGGTCTGGACTTGAACAATGCATTGGTAATTAATATTCAGCGTCTCACAGTTCTAGCTATAACCACAGTTATCACAGGCTGTGAAATGTTTTGGGATCAGTGAGGAGCTGCATTCACACTCTGTTTCATCACCTGTAGGACATGAAAGGAAAACAGTCCTTGAATTCGCTGTATCCCATCTGTCTTTATGCCCCTTTTCTGCTGTTTGTATTGCCTAACTATAGGACAATCCTAATTAGACAAACCAATAAAGTACTTTGTCATGTCATTATAAAAACCAGGACAAAAGCGGATTTAAAAATGTGGACCGACATTTGAATGGGCAGTAGTTATTGTTGCTGTTTCTTAGTAAAATGTTGCCTAACCCACACCTAACTATTTGTTTTTATGACTTTAGAGAAAAACAAATGTGGAGAGCTTCCTGTGATTCCCAACAGGAAAGAGACATTTGGCCGTATTAGTTATGAAGAAGATGAAAGAGTGCCAGTTATTTGTAAAGAAGGATACGTCGCTGTGCTCAAACACTTAAGATGTCTCAGGGGGAAATGGCATTCAAACGGAACAGCACTCAAAGCAATCTGTGAACGTGAGTCATCCGTCTTATTTAATCAGATCATGGCATTCCTAAAGAGACTGCATGGTATGGCCTAAGGCTGATCATGTTTTCTATGCCTGCAGCCACTGCCAATCATTGCAGTGCCCCATCCAAAGTTGAAAATGCCATCGCTGTGACTTCGCCTCAGAGGGAATACTTGTCCGGCTCTGAGGTAACTTATCGGTGCCGTGAAAATTATACCATGTTGGGAGACGCTACAATTACATGCAACAATGGAAAATGGGAGGACAAAAACATTACATGTACAGGTATGCGCATCCTGAGAGCTTTAAGGAGACAACAACAATCCTTTACAAGTATTTACAAATGAGTTGAACATCATGTTTCAACAAATGTCTGGAAGTTTTAAAAGTACGGAACATGATGTCTCCTATCATGAATTTACTCTGAACCCTGCCTTAAAATGGCAGCGCTAACCAGGCTAAACCATGTTCAGGGATAGACCTCTGACAGTGATCCACATGGCTCTGTGGGTAGGAAAATGTTGATCAAATTAATTGATCTTACAAAATAACGCAAGATAAATAGCCAGATAATTTTTCTATAAAAGAAAAATGTCATATGCAACATAAAAAAGGTAATGTAATGGAGTGTACACTGACATTAAAACATCCGACTGTATCAGACTGAGAGAGGAGATAGTACAATATGACTTAGTCTACCTCTTTCCTGGACAAATTAGAATTTTTACCCTTTTTATTTTTGTTAGAGATGAACACAAAATTTATCTTATCTTAAAACCTGGAAAAGGTATAATTTTATTTACAGTGGCTGTGATACTGAAACAAGTCATTTTCTCCCACAGCACTCTGGGACACCAGTGAAGACTTGCCTTGACATCTAAAGAAGTCTCAGTAAAATGTTTTTAAAAAATTACTGTATGTACATACTGGAGTCATCATTATAGAAGAGGATCATATATCCTAGTACGTGTAATTGTTGTAATGTTCAGTAGGCCTAGTATTTCACTGTTGTTCTGAATATGAAAAAAAAATTGGAATTTGATATGGTTGATGTAAATGTACATGAATATTCTGAATAAAGCATTTTGGCATGCAGGTCAGGTGTAGCATGTTTTGCTGATATAATTCAGGTTTTCTGACCGTTTCTTTTGCAGCACAGATGGACAGACATGTTATGAAATACTTGGGCATAAATATGGTATCAATATTCATCACAGATATTGCAATTTCTTTTCATAACATTTACATGTGGTGACTGTTTGACTGCCCTTAACAATTAACAAATTGAGTTTTTTAAAAAAGCAGAAAAAGTTACAAAAAGGTTACAAAATCAAATTTTGTAACTTAATGGTTATCCCCTGCATGCTTTTTAGTGTGGACATTACGCTGCACCACACACAAATTTATTTGCTGTTATTTGACCGTAGTTAAATTGGTTACATAAGCATGGCTGTTTTTGGTTGTTTAAAAAAAAAAAAAAGAACCTAAATGAAATGTTTATTCTCAAAACGAATACAGTAATAAAATGTAAACTGTCACTGCCGCCACCCAGAGGAACCAGGTATGTCCCTCCTTTCTCTCCCTGTCCTCATCCTGCAGGTGGTGACTCATCACCATCCCATGTTCCTGCAACATCTGCTGGTCCCTCACCTCCATGAACTTCATGCAACAACATGTTCCTGCCTATAACCATATGAATGGTTTGTGTCTGTACATCAGCGCCATGACACTGTTAGCTGGGATTGGCTTTAGCACCCCCCCTTACCCCTGATGCATAAGCAGTATAGCTCATGTTGGTGCAGGTAAAAAAATACCAATTTTACCATTTACTGTTCTTACTATGTTTAAAATGTTTAAAGGTGAAGACATTATGTCTTCATCTGAATTTCTGTTTAGTAGGTATTGTTGGCCCTGTGCATCACAGGCTGATAGAAAAGCCAGTGTCCTCTGGCAGTGTAGGAGTAAAATAAAGAGAAGAGCCAACTTGTTCATGCTGTGAAAATATGGTTATTCAAAGATAGCATTTAAGAAAGAGCAGATCTTTAAAACCTTCTCGTTGGTAAATCTCCAGTGTTGAATAGATACAGATTTCTTTAGAAATTGTGCACCCAGCGCTGTCAACATTGTTATGAGCATGTCTGTATTCCACTTAGTGGTGTAAATACAGACCTGCAACTGTTTCTCTCTGCCTGCACGTATCCAGCTGAGGAAAGCAAATTAAATGCACACAAAACCAGCTCAAGTTTGAGAACCCAAAAAATTATTTTAATACATACATGAAAAACATGGCTTGGGAAAAATAAAAAACTAAAACAAAATATTTTCTGAAAGCAAAACAGGAGGATAGTTGCAGATTTAAAAGCTTGACTATTTACAACACTATCGTCAGAGTTTCTGCGACCATTTGAATGGCCCTGAGAGGGTCCACAATGTCTTTGAGTTTGTCCTTCCTCAGAACCCAATCTGGTGCAAACCTGAAAAAAATAAATAAAATAAGAAATCGGTTAACACTGAAAAACATGCATCTGTCTACATCAGGCAAATTCAGTATATACACACATACTTCGGTGCAGGTGGGGTTTTACGTGGCGTTGCTTGCACAAAGAAGCTTCCGTTGATTGAGGCGTTCATCTTCTGTTTGATAACAGTTCTTTCTGCATCCATCTTGTGTTTACGTGCTGTGAGCCGATAAATACTGCGTATTTTATCCAAGGCTTTAGGTAGCTTCATAACCACCTAAGCAAAGTAAAAGCAACAATTCTTTGTATTATTCTGGCATTTAATAATTGTGTAAAAATGTATGAAATTATGGAATAGAATTTCAAAAGTCTGTATCTTATAGTCGTTACAGACCATAGTGCGGTGTTTGTCTTGCAGCAGAAGCACAAGAAGGAAACAGGCCTTGGTGAAGATGCTGCCCCCCTTTTCTGCCACTTTATCCCCTGCCTTCTCCCGGTATCTTTGCAGCAGATCCAGCAGTGTCTCCACTGAGTTTTCCACTGAAAACACGGCCTCAATGGTCTTGTGGTACTGAGAGCAGGGGGAAAAAATAAAAAATCAAGTGAGAAACACTGCAAAAAAGGACGAAAAGCACATGCAATTCAAGTCAGTAATTTGTTCAGACAAACCCAAAGTAAAAATCTGAGATGTCATAAATGTCATAAAAATATTTTAGTTTAGTTTTAAAATGCAATAATGAAGGAAATAAATAAATTCCAATGATTCCTTCAGTTTCTTCTCTTGCCTTCTGTCTTTCTATGTGGACAGAAGTACATCGACCAATAATACAAACAATATTATTTGCGCATACACACTGTTTAGGATGAACGGGAAACTATTTGAAATACTATTAAGTTCAATTTTATTTTCTTTTTTTAAAGAGTTACTGAAGAGTCATGGAGGAGCTTTGGTTGGTACTTTAAATTGTACAAATGTAATGTTTAAAAAAATTGGTCCCAGGAATGGCATGACCTTACTTCAGGCACAAAGCATATATTTTAAACCCTGAACACGGGAGCATGATTACATGTTGGTATTACTCAGAGCAGCTCTGGGTCTGAGGTACCTTTGAAAGGTTGAGGAGGATTTGAATGGAGAAGGTGATCACATCCATGCAGGGGACACTCCTGTTGCAACAGCGTATTAGTGTGAAAATGACGTTGGTGGCTCCGCTATCTACAAGCCGCTCGCAGCACTCTGGGGAGAGTCGGGTGGCAATCTCTGTGAACGCACACACAAACAATCTTATCTTAGTGTGAAACCATGTTAACATAATTACACCATAACATTTTTGGTTTAGGGAACATATTAACCACTTTGTGTCAAATATTGCCATTACAAGAAAAATGTTTTTCTTTCATAGTCACTCTTCTCACTGCTCAACTCAAAACCTCAAGTGTTGATATCAACCTGTCCAAAAGGAAGGAAAACATTTCAAATGGTTTGTTGTTTTTCTAAAGTGTGTCAAGTTGATGAAAACTCAAATACATTAATACAATTTAGGAATTATTGAAGGCTGTAGTAGTCTTATAGCTGCTTCTTATGCAGCATTACCAGAAATGACAAAAGCTTACCCAGATTTTTGAGGGCCTCCAGAATGTAGGAAAAGTGTTTGTATCGAAGGAGGTGGTCGAGGGCAGACGACGTCTTGTTGCACAGTTTGTCCTCGTCTCGGACGCCAGCAGAGACTTGACGTAAGCGGTGTCTCAACTTCACCACTTTAGGATTGTCATTCAGTCGACGGGAGCGATGTCCTCTCCACAGAGCCTGGAGTGGGACAGATGGAAGTTCACCAGTGGTGCGTGGGATTAGGGATTGTTTAGGCTTCTGAGCTAACAGCGTGTAGCAGAAGAAGCTTAACCTTCTTCGCCCTCATACCTTTCATCTTTTCCAAGCAAATGCTCTGTAATTACTTTATGTTCTGAAGGTGTACTGAGAGAAATCTATTTGTAAGTCCACCAAATGGAAACTTTAGCGTCAATTCCAACTCAATGACAGTTTCAGAGAATCCAGTGGTCATCAGAGATGCCGAGAATAAAGTCCACCCTTGGCTGTTCTACCTGAGCTTTGACAATGCCCTGTTGAACCCTCGTCTGGCGCTTAAGGAGGAGGAATTTCCTGACAGCTTGCTGGATGATGGATGCAGCTCTGTGGCGACGAGCTAACCAGCACTTGATTGCTCTCTGAGCTGTAACCACTTTCCTCCTGTCCTCCAGATACCGTCTCCTCTGCTGCCGTGATCTCACCCATCGCTGGAAAAAAAAAAAAAAGGAACACACAACACTTCATTAGTTTAACTCTGAATGAATCTTCATTAAGCTTTTACCATAAAACTAAAATTGCCTTGAAAAGAAGCCTTCAGAGCTTTTATCTGTACCTGTATGGTGATGACAGAATGAATTTGTCTTTTAGCAGCCTCCAAAGCCCAGTGGGCTCTCAGAGCTCGTTGGATCTTCATGGCACTGAGGTGATGGAAGAGTGCTGATGTAAAACGGAGCCTTCTCACTGCCTTGGCTGCCTCTAGTACCTGAAAAATGACGACATGCAAAGGATTCTAATAATTTAGTTCAGTCTTTAAGGGCTCACTTATTGTCCATAAAATTTTGAGTTTAGTTTCCTTTAATTTAAGTTTTATCTGGCTACCACTTGTTAAGGTTTACAACAAAATAAAACACACCAAATGATTTCTGTGATGAACTAGTTTTAGAATTTAGACCGGCTGTCTGAATGTCAAGGGGGGGGAATAAATAAATAAAAACAATAGAGGTCATTACCTGTCGTCTTCTTATCCAGGCTCTGTATTGTGTCTGAAGCATGATGGCAGCTTGTCTCTTTCGGATGTAATCATTTCTCTCTGACTTGCCGAGCCGTGCTGCCCTAAACCTTCGTTGAAGTGTCACAGCTGCCTCTCTCTTCCTTTGGAAGATTTGCCTCTGCAGCAAACTTCTCCAGGACAACTGGATCACAATGGCAGCTTGATGTTGCCTGGTAATTTCCCTCCTGACACACCAGCCTCTAAATGCTGCCTGGAGGATGATGGCGGATTGTTTCAATTTCAGCAGTTTTCCTCTTTCTTGTTTTTGAAGAATACAGGAACGGTAATATCGCTGGATGATAATGGCAGACAGTCGCATGGCCTTGAATTTGACTTCCTCTCTGTGCTTTCTGAATAAAGATTGGATCAGAGTGGCAGCCTGATGTTGAAAAGCAACTTTCCTTCTGACTTGGTGGCCTCTGTATGCTGCCTGAAGGCTGATGACTGCCCTGCGCATTTCCAGGTAGCTTGTTCTTTGTGTTTTAGCTTCTACAGTTGCCCTATATTTCCTCTGAATGACAAGAACAGACTGCTTCAACTTCAGATACTGCTTTCGTTCGGTGTATGCTCTGTAAGCTCTCTGGATGACACTGGCAGCACGATGCCTTTGTTGAAGGACTCTCCTGAGTATCACTCCACGAAGGGCAGCTTGTAGATGAACAACAGCTTTTCTGACCTCTTGGTAATGTTTTCTGTCAATGCTTCTCTGCCTCTGAGCTCTAAACCTCTGCTGTAAAACACAGGCAGCCCAGTGTTGTCTCCTGAAGGCCGCCTGCTGCTTGTGCCTCTTGAAGTTTGCTTGAATGATTGTAGCTGCCTGGTGTTTCTTGGCAATGTCGGTTCGCACATGATAACCTCTGAAAGCTGCCTGAAGAACAACAGCAGAATGTCTCATTTTTAAGAAGCTTTCTCTGTCACGCCTTTGGAGAACATGAGCCCGATAGTGTCTCTGGATGATGATGGCTGACAGTCGCATGGCCTGAAATTTGACTTCCCTTCTGTGCTTTCTGAATACAGACTGAATCACAGTGGCAGCCTGATGCCAGTGAGCGACCTCCTTTCTGACCTGCCACCCTCTGCATGCTGCCTGAAGGACAAAAGCTGCTCTGCACATCTTCTGGTATTCCTGCATTTGTCCTTTAGCTGCTACAGTTGCACGGTACCTCCGTTGAATAGCAAGGACAGACTGCTTCAATTTCAGATACTGCTTTCGTTGACGATGAGCTTTGTAGGCTCTCTGGATAACACTGGCAGCATGGTGCATTTTTTTAACAGTTTGTCTTGATTTCATTCCACGGAATGCAGCCTGTAACACAATGGCTGCATCTCTGCAGTTATGATAACACTTTAATTGAAGGTTTCTCTGCCTCTGAGCTCTAAACCTCTGCTGTAAAACACAGGCAGCCCAGTGTTGTCTCCTGAAGGCCACCTGCTGCTTGTGCCTCTTGAAGTTTGCTTGAATGATTGTAGCTGCCTGGTGTTTCTTGGCAATGTCGGTTCGCACATGATAACCTCTGAAAGCTGCCTGAAGAACAACAGCAGAATGTCTCATTTTTAAGAAGCTTTCTCTGTCACGCCTTTGGAGAACATGAGCCCGATAGTGTCTCTGGATGATGATGGCTGACAGTCGCATGGCCTGAAATTTGACTTCCCTTCTGTGCTTTCTGAATAAAGATTGGATCAGAGTGGCAGCCTGATGTTGAAAAGCAACTTTCCTTCTGACTTGGTGGCCTCTGTATGCTGCCTGAAGGCTGATGACTGCCCTGCGCATTTCCAGGTAGCTTGTTCTTTGTGTTTTAGCTTCTACAGTTGCCCTATATTTCCTCTGAATGACAAGAACAGACTGCTTCAACTTCAGATACTGCTTTCGTTCGGTGTATGCTCTGTAAGCTCTCTGGATGACACTGGCAGCACGATGCCTTTGTTGAAGGACTCTCCTGAGTATCACTCCACGAAGGGCAGCTTGTAGATGAACAACAGCTTTTCTGACCTCTTGGTAATGTTTTCTGTCAATGCTTCTCTGCCTCTGAGCTCTAAACCTCTGCTGTAAAACACAGGCAGCCCAGTGTTGTCTCCTGAAGGCCGCCTGCTGCTTGTGCCTCTTGAAGTTTGCTTGAATGATTGTAGCTGCCTGGTGTTTCTTGGCAATGTCGGTTCGCACATGATAACCTCTGAAAGCTGCCTGAAGAACAACAGCAGAATGTCTCATTTTTAAGAAGCTTTCTCTGTCACGCCTTTGGAGAACATGAGCCCGATAGTGTCTCTGGATGATGATGGCTGACAGTCGCATGGCCTGAAATTTGACTTCCCTTCTGTGCTTTCTGAATACAGACTGAATCACAGTGGCAGCCTGATGCCAGTGAGCGACCTCCTTTCTGACCTGCCACCCTCTGCATGCTGCCTGAAGGACAAAAGCTGCTCTGCGCATCTTCTGGTATTCCTGCATTTGTCCTTTAGCTGCTACAGTTGCACGGTACCTCCGCTGAATGGTGAGGACAGAGGATTTTAAGGCCAGATACCCACTTCGTTCACAGTGGGCTTTGTAGGCTCTCTGGATAATGCTGGAAGCCCGATGCCTCTCTGCCATAATACGTCTGCATTTCATTCCACGGAATGCAGCTTGTAGGACAATGGCCGCATTTCTCTTGACACTGAGAGCTTGCATCGCCTCTCTCATGTCTTTATTGGCTCTGTAACGTGCTTGGGAAACGTTGGCAGCCCAGCACAACCTTTTGTAATAGAACCTCTGTTGGTACATTCGGAAGTGAGACTGGATTTTTACAGCTGCTGTGTGCTGGAGACGCAACTGTTTTCTGACTACATACCCTCTGTAGGCTGCCTGCAGACAAATGACTGCTCTACGCTTTGACAGATACTGTAAACGGCGCTTTCTTGCCATGGTCACTGCTCTGTATCTTTGCTGACAGACCAAAGCTGCAGCCTTCATAGCTACAAATCTTCTTCTATCTCTGATTGTGAGGAATTTTCTCTGAATGATTGTGGCAGCTTGGTGCATCTCTGCAACCTTCCTCCTAGCCCTGTGACTACGATATGCTGCCTGGATGACCACAGTTGCAGATTTAATTGCTCTGTATCGCTGCAGCTGTTGGTCCCTGAGCATTTTGGCTCTGTAGCGTTCCTGAATAATAATCGTAGCACACTTGGTGGCAAGGTATCCCATACGGATTCTGTACATCCTGAACTGAGCCTGGATTGCTATGGCAGCGTTGTGCTTCTTTTTTAAGACTTCTCTTACTCTTCGTCCTCTGTAGAGAGCTTGTATCTTTATGGCTGCCTGCTTTAGGTTTCTGTACTCATTTTGCTGTGCTCTGCAGAGCAGAAGAGCTCTGAATCGACTTTGGGTGATAATTGCTGCACTTTGGAGGAGAAAGTATCGTTTCCTACATAAAAACATCCGAACTGAAGACTGAATGATGGTTGCAGCCTGGTTCTTTTTCTTTAGCTCTGTCCTGACTTGCATGCCTCTGAATCCAGCTTGAATAGCAACACAAGCTGCCCTTTTGCATAGGTATGCTTCTCTCATCTCCTTTCCAGCCACATTAGCTCTGTAGTGACGTTGTATGACTAGAGCAGCTGCCTTCTTTGACCTGTACTCTGCTTGCGCTTTGTGTTTGCGGTAGTAAGCTTGTATCTTAGTTGCACATAGACGCAAATGTTTTATCCTTTTTCTGTCAGCTCTGCCTCTCCAGTTGGCTTGCACAACAAGTGCAGCATTCCTAAGAGCCTCGAAATCCCTCATTGTCTTACGAGCCACAAGTGTGGCTCTGTACTTTTGCTGTATTGCAACTACTGCTTTTCTCAGAGCGAGGTAGCGTCTTCGGGCTGCGTTCCTCCTAAAAGCTGCCTGGATAACTGTTGCCGCCCTGTGCCACTTTTTCACTGACTCTCGAGCCACTTTTCCACGATAAGCTGCCTGTATAGTAATAGCAACATATCTCATCCTCACAAACATTTGCCTTTCTAGATCTCTTTTCACAGTGGCCCTGAACCAGCGCTGAATTATGACTGCAGCACATCTCATCTTTGCCAGCTGTTTTCTGACAATATGCCCTCTAAGGGCACTTTGGATGACAACAGCTGAGTGCTGCTGCAGCTTCAACATTTTAAAGCAGCACCTCTGCACGTGACCTCTGTACTGAGCTTGAATGAAAAGAGCACTTCTTTTGATCTTGTTGTACTGATGGAGACTCCTCTGCATTCTGTACCAGGACTGAATCCTTACAGCTGCGGTTGTTTTTTTGGCCATTTTTTCTCTGTACCATTTTTTGAAGACAGATTGTATCACTTTGGCAGCACAGTTTTCTTTCTCCGTTTTACAGGCTTTCCATCTTCTGTACCCCCTTTGTAATGTCACCACTGCGTTTCGAAGCAACTGATAAGATTCCCGAGCTCTTCTTCCAGCAGCCCATGCTCGTGAGTGCTTCTGAAGGACTGTTGCTGCCCTGTAGATTTTTCCATAAGCAGAGGCTGCATTTTGCATTCGCCATTGTGCTTGGACAACAATGGTGTAATATCTGAGGCGTTGGTAATTCCTCATAACTGAAAACATTCTCCACTGAGCCTGCATGGACAAGAAAAGAATTGAAAATAAGAATATTTTCAGCATTTTCCATTCTGATTCTTAATCAGCAAAACCACACTTAATTTGAAACTACCAATCAATCAATCAATCAATCAATCAATAAATAAATACATAAATACATTTGTCTCACATGTATAAAACAACCAACCGGAAGCAAGAACTTCCATGGACATATTAAAATAAAGTATAAATAAATATAAATACTTGCATATTGCAAGACTTACATTCTTCCAAATGATGCATATGTAATGACCACCTACCTGGATGGTAGTTGCTGCTTCATCCTGCAGAGCCCGAAGTTTGGCCTCTCTCTTCAGCCTCTGTCTTCTGCGTACCACATAGCCTCTCCACAGTGCCTGGATGATAATAGCTGCTTGATTCTTCTTCTTGGCTCTGCGTTTCTGGAGAAAATTCCTCACAGCTAACTGGATTTTCACAGCTGCCATGTTTCTTTCCTGTATCCAAACAAAAATCAACAAACAAGATAATGATTTTTGTGCGTATTTCTATACCAAATATCAAACACAATGTGGTGCAAAGTGGAAGACAGAGTGAAGGTGAGATCAATTCTTTTCCTTTTTAAACCAGTTAAATTTGGCAGGTTTCTTGGGGTTGTGAAAACATAACTCTGTTTATGTTATTATGACAAAAAGCTGCTCATTTATTTATCCAGTGGGGCACTTCAAATCATAAATTGACTAGCTTATGAAGCCAGAGGCCATTTGAAGAATTGTGGTATCAGTGAGATCAGAGTGTTCGCCTTTTCAGCTCCTTTGGTTGTCATTTAGATACATTGTTAGTATGATATTATTGATCCAAGCCAATTTAAGCATCAAGAGGACAAATTCATTTTCATCTTTGTGCAGAAGATTGACCAACCAACTTTCAAATGGCATTCTTTAGTTTTTAACTGTGATAAAATGTGCTCCATAATAAAACTAAATTCAACAGCAATAGCAGGAGTGCGTTTGAATAGCATCTTAAATTAAATATTTGAATGACTTTCCTATAGAACTACTACGCAAACCTTGTAGAGCTGTAGATCTTTCTTCAGTCTGTATTTCCTCCAAGCTCCCTGTATGACCCGAGCTGCTCGGGTTTCATTCCGCAGGTCCAGCAGACGAGCACATAAGAAAGTCAGGTAAGACATCACAACCTGGAAATAAAAACCATGGAATGAGGGCATGAATGAAGTATTTTACTTTGGTCTTGAAACCAATTTTAGGGTTAGAAATGTTCCTACTTTAAAGATTTAACAATGAATTTAGATCAATAACTGTTTTCATGGTGGAACTGTACAAAAAAATCTTAATACTCAGTGACAAACTGAAAGACTTTGGGTGTTCTGCTAATTGAGATATTATGCATCATGAAGTGTTTGGCAGATCAATAATAATGGGTTTCAGATGCAGTCATGTTTGTTATTACAGTGCAGGTAAACATGTTAACCAATTATAAGTGGCTGTTTCTATTTAAGTGTGGTCCTGCAGAGAGCGAGGGGGGAAGAAAAAAAAAAAAGAAAGACAAAAAAACCCTTGAGTCTGTTCTCACCTTCTCATTTGGAATTGTGTTGGACATGTCAGCTGGGTTGATCATGGCAGGAACTCCACCCAGGAAAGCCACAGCTGTATTGACTAGTCTGAAGTTTCTTTTTTCATTTTCCAGTAGCTCTTTAAATTCTACTGATGGAGAATCTGGGCCTGTACACAAAATAGCACGGATACTGTCATCAAGATAAAAAAAAAAACAAAAAAAAAACAAACAGGTTGTCTTCTCTCCAGTTTCTTCACTGCCTCTATTAGAAGACAAACATACAGGCTCACAAATTTTTGATTTACCCACTAAGCCTTGAAATGCTATAACTAAAAGTTGCTAAATATTACGCAATTGAGACTAAAAAGAATTTCCAAAGCGACGCTAGTGTAAGAAATACCTAAAAACTCTCCTCTTTGCTTTTTTCCAGTAAAAACAACAGATGGGTTTTCTCTTGGCAAAAATTATTGATTGTATGAAGCATATAGGACGTCAAATTATGGTCTATTCCATATGATTCTTCAGAGAATTCCCCTCAATTTCTTTCTGACACTGTAATGTCAAACAAATGTCTGTGTGGCCCACAAGTGATGCGTCCACATAAATTTTAATAAAACAGGTAAATTCATAAAGACACAAAGCTAACATGTACCATTCAGGTCTGTTGGCAAGGAGTCAAAGGAGGTGTCGGAGTCACTGGCTGAGCAGGTGAGCTCCAGGCGGCCCCTTGGTGAGCACTCAACAGTCTGTGTGGTGCTCAGACTTAAGGCCTCCTCTGGAAGGAGACCGGGGTGGTAGTGGTGGATGAGGTAGCAGAGGATGCGGCCATCCGAGAACGTCACAGTGAAGTTCTCCACCTGCACAGACAGACAACCGACTTCTTTTGGTTTCTTGCCATAAAAGGTGGTGGTGACTGTCACTTGACAAGGGCTTCTGCCTTCGTTGTGTTTACAGGATTAGACGTTTTAATATATTTTTATAAACAATGCTCTTCGTGGCTATAATGACTTGCTATTAAGAAGTGATGAACTAGGATCAACTGTTAAGTGAGTTTACTTTGACAGAGGAAATAAACCTTTAATGTGGCCTGCCTGTAAGGCACTTAAAGGCACCTTCAAGGTTCTTCCACACTGGCTTCCCTTTTTAGAACCTGGAGACCATGTTCATTTTTACATAAAGTCTGTGATAAAACTACAATGGTGGAGTAGGTCAACAAAGTAACACATCCAGGTTGGAAAGAAACAGTGAAACCATCGCCAGAGCCACAAATTTAAATCCAAGCATGCTGGAATTGAAATGATCAAACTCACCCTGAGATTGTAGAAGTCACACACAGCCCGGACCCACTCCATCAGCAGGGTAATCTTGGTGCTGCTATGCTCATATGGTACCTGGGTCTTTGTGGGACTCAGCTGAAGGCCGCGATCAGCCCTCAGAGACATTAGTCTCCGTTTGGTCTTCAAGGCTCTCTTTAGGAAACTAATCTCTTCCCTCAACTGATCTTCATCCAAAATGACCTCCACCTTCATAGAATATTTGGCAACATCTTAAAATTTGAATCTTCTCACAGGATAAAAAAAATAAATAAATAGTGTGCTAGTCAAGTCAGATACATACATGAAATGTGAAGATGATTTTCCACAAGAGGCTCAATGTCTTCTCTCTGTGTCCATCCACAATATCTCTTGACTCAACGGTAGAGCCTGAAAAATCAGATAATGCCTGAATACCTCATGCAGGGAAACTGCAACAAGTATTGCTCACAATTGCAGAACTACAACTTTTACATTAAACTATAAACTGATGAAGACTTATATCAATTCCAAAAAAAAAAAAAAAAAGAAGTGTTAAGAAAAGAAGAGCTGGTTCCATTTTATTGCATCCGTTTTTTTGATGTGCAATTATTCCAACAAAAAAAATTATATTAAAAAAGTAATAATAATGAGCTGTTATTAACTGAGTTTTTCCCCATGACACTTTACAGAATAACTCATAATAAAATAAACATATTAAAATAAAACAAAAACTGACTGATAATGATAAACGTAATTTAAGGCCTTACAGGATAGTTCACTTTATGTTGTATCGTTATAGTCATGTGACCTCTTTAGACAACAAATACAACTATCACTTTAAGATCTCATGTTAAATAAAGTGAGATATGGTCACGTTTTTAAATTTTGATAAATACTGTGAAAGTATAAAATCCATGGACAAAATACACACAACTCATAATGAAAACATGGTGGCTTAAAGCTGGCCATCAAGACTTCTGCTACTTAGTGTCAAAACCTCTAACCTCCGCTCATACCAACCATTCTTCTGTGCAGGAATGTTTTCCTGACACATATTTTATTTGACCACTCAGTCAGCCAGCTAAAAGAGACGCTCAGACACTCTTCTCTGATTGGTTCAGCAACCTGTTCTTTTACCTGCTACCTGAGTAGCATGTGAAAGCGCAGATGTAAAAGTACATTGAGATGGTTTTTGGCAATTAAAATCAAAAAAAATATCCTCTTATGTTTATCAAAACGTCCCATAAATTCAGGATAATTGTAGACGCAAATTGTTTTTTTTTTTTTTTTTTAACTGTGCAATGACTCAAAGCATGAAGTCTATCTGTTCTGCGATTTATTCAATGCTTTTCTTTCCTGGACTGTTTAGTTGCAATAAGACTGCAGGGGAATTGATGGGAATGTTCTTTCAGGCTGAGAGTTCCCTCATTTTGCTCTTTGCTCAGGAAGAAAATTACCATGTTCATCTCTGAGGTCGACCCCTTTGCTTTTGAGCACTTGTAGAGCGATGTCAACGTTGTGAACCTTCTGCAAGCGGCTGATGGCTGGTAAACGGAGTTTTGCTGACAAACCCCAGTCCTGGATGAGGAGCTCCATCACACGTCTGGAAGGAAATCCAAAATTAAAAGAACTGATTCTAAAGATGATCCATAAAATGTTTTGCTTGCCTCATTTTTTGACATCATGTTACTGTTGCGATTTTTTGCTTTACAACAAATCTCATTGTTTGAAACACTCAAATCACTGCTGGCTACAAAGTACATAATTATAAACAACAATGCAAGCTACGACTTCATAAGCTATTATGCTGTGAAACTATTTTATTTTAACCTTTGAAAAATAAGCAGTAGAAAACTTTGGTGTTGAGTTTAGGGTTTACACATATATTTTATAGTTTGAACAAAAAAGCTCAGTGTAAAATATAAAAGCTTGAAAATGTGATTGTACATTACCGGGAAGACACATACACATTGTTGCTTTCTGCAGCCTGACCAAGGCTCAGCAAATCGCATTACATTCATGAAGTCTCACTCACACTAAACGAATGCCGCATTTCAAGTCAACTGCCAAATTCTTCACAGCGAAATTGAACTCATCCAAAGGCATCTGAACATGAGAGACAGGTAGTCCAAGGTAGCCAAGGTGTCGGGGAAGGATTCCCTCACCACTGAGGAAGTCCCTGGAGAAGGCTAGAAGCAGGTCTTTACTCGCCTATGCAAGAGAGGGAGAGAAAAAATAAATATATACACACTAACTAATTTATTTATATATATATAGTTAAAAGTTAATGTATATGCATGTATGTATAAACAATGGGGAGGCTTTGGAACTACCTTGAACTCTGCATCAACACAGAACAGACAGGGGTCATGCTCAATCAGCCGAGACTCTTTGGCCTTATCCAGGAAACACACCAGCAAAAGCAGCTTCTTCAGTGTAAAGCGAGACAGCGCCTCCTCATGGCCTAACCCAGAAAAGTTGAAAAGAGTCCCTTTTTGGTCAACTGCATAAGGGTTTTGGTTCATTGGTTTCTCTTAAGACCTGATAGTAACTATAACCTTCAGTTCAGTCAATACAACACTCGTCCACTCTTGAATTACCATCTTTGTAAAGATGAGGAACTTTGGCATGTCTGAACTCAGCTGCAATGTCTGGATTCCACAACAGCCGCTGCATGATGAACATAGCCAGACCCAAGGCGTCGCTGTTGCTCTCTAGTGAGATCAACTCACCATAGATTGTCTGAGAATAAGTAACACTGAGCTTAGCATTAATGGTAAAGACATTAGTGACATAATTTGCAGCAATAGCAGCAGAAGAAAACACAATGTATCAGAATACCTCAAGCCCTATTCGTAACCACAACGGATTGTATGAAAGAAGCCAGTTCAGGACTTTTCGGCGTTCACCTGAAATTTTGGAAAGAAAAATAAATAATAAATAATAACACAAGTAATAATTCAATCATTAATTCAATCACCTGGTTTTTCCCCAGGGTTTAGAAGGCATTTCAGAGATTTTGCCGAACCGACACCAACGGGATTCATAATTACCTATGTCCTTCCACAAGTGGCGGTCTTTTCGGATGAGTAGGCGCTTGGCCTCAACCTCCAGTTCGAGCTTCTGAATAGCTCTGACCATTGGCTCAGATGTGAACAGTTGGCAGGCAGAACGACGGAGGCGGTTCAGCTTCCGCCGTGCGGTGTAGGTGCTGAAGGACATCTCCTCTTTGGTGGGAGCTTTAGGGACATTGAAGTTATCCTGGTTTCCCACAGCAAGTGACACAGCACTCACTACACATAAAAAACATGAAACATGAAAAAATGTTCAGGACTTGCAGACTTAGAAAATTCTTCTGGACAAGAATCCACAGCATGGCATGGATATTTAAATTTTATCCAATGCGGTGCTCTAGAGCATAATCATTTGTATATTTCTTTGAAACCAAACACTTCAAACTTGAGATCCTCTTCATTAAAAGCAAACTTTTCCCTAGAGCAATGACACTTTGAGTGGGTGACTGTTACCTTTAGCAACTTCAGTGTTGACTTTAAAGTCATCTGGGGTAAGGACATAGTTGATCCACCATGTGAATCCCCTCTCCTGTTTCTCAATCCATCTCTCGTCATAAAACATGTTCTTTGCGGCAAACGGCATTGGATGCCTCGGTATAGCTGGGAGACAAAGGTAGACAAAGACAACAAAATAAACATTTAAAAATAAATAAATAAATACAGAAATACACACTCACATGTCCAAAAACTTTAATTTACAATGCCATGCCATTAAATACCTGTTTGTGTCGGCTTTATAAAGGTCAGCTTTGACTGCGCTACAGCAACAACTTTTACTGTCTTCACAGATGAAGCACCAGATGACTTCAGAGATGGTGCAACTGACAGAAACAAACAAACAAAAAAAGGTCATTTTATGCTGGAAAATTGGTAACTCATAAGGACCACGAGTCTCTAAAAAACCTAAATTAGAAGAACAGACAGTAACTCTTATCTAAGGATACGTTTTCCATAAGAAGAATTTATTGTCCTTTTATACCCCGTGAGGCGAGTTTGGAGTTTGGTTGCTTTGCCCGGGCAGAAACAGAAGACCGTGTGCTCTTTAGAGATGATGTGGTCAACGAACGCACTGAACCTGGGCGAAAAAAAGTTATAGGTAACACAGAAAGTGCATGAGCAAGAAAGTTTTAAAAACATAGGTATAGAGACACTTTTGATAACAGATACTCAGCATTTGTTACTGACTTTGATGCATAAATACACAACTTCACAATTGTTAAGGTGCAGGAGCTACTCCAGGAGAACACCTGCAACAACCACTTAAAGTGTGCACTGTAAGAAAATGCATATGCAATATGCATTTTCTTACATGGTTTTGAACCTTCAAAGCATGATTAATAGAGAACAGGGGTTAAGAGGAAATGCTCTTAAAATACATTTCGATAATTTTACATTACAAATAACACAGATTTTTTATATACACACACACACATACATACATTTCTTGCCTCTACCAATTATTAGATCACATTCTTATATCTCAAAACTGACAAGAATGAAGGGAGCCATTTCTATTTTTTTTAACCTACACACATTGATATAAATTAAGTAAAGAAAGAAACACTTGTGAGTTTCATACAAAACATTTCAGTCCAAACTACATCCTCCTAGATCACTATAAATGTGAATCAAAATCCCTCTAAAAACACATCATAACCATAATTATTTTATTTTTGAGTTTTTATTATAATTGAAACTTCTGTTGCTTTTGCTTACCTGCAGTTCTCTGCTGTTGCCTCTGTGGTCCACTTCTCCTCTCCTGCAATGTTCTTGGCGGCTCAGGTTTCCCAGACACCACCTTGCTCCTTTTGACCCTGGCAGTTTTCCCTGCATTCTCTATCACCACATCACTTTTCAAATACTCCTCACTCTTCCTCTTCTTGCACTTCACTGCAATATGAATGGGAAATGATTCTTCCTCAATGGAAACAGTTGGGGACTCCACACGCACTTTGGGGCTAAGTGAGAGGTTGCAGTGAAGAGAAGATGATGATGAGGGCAATGGAGATGTGACAGCAAAAACAGTGGAGGCAGTGACTGCAGGAGGTGGGGAGGTGACTGAGAAAGAGAAGGGAGTAGGTGCCACATATGGAGGGGATGTAACAGGGAAGGTTACTGGCATGGCCAAGCCATGGCTCTGTGGAGTTGGGCTGGATGAGGTAAAATTCTGGGTTTCGTGGGTATCATCACACAGATGGGTGGTCACCTCGGGGTTTTGCCATCCCTTAGTTATTATGTCTGGATTTATAACAGGAAGCTTTGGAGTATTTGGGCTTGACTCACACTGACTGCTGCTGTTAGAGAGCTCAAGTGTTTTCTCCAAAAGCCTTCGTCTTGATTTCTTTATTTTTCTTCCACTCAAACTGTTTTCCACCACTGGAGCTTTGCTCTTCGTCACTGTGGCAGAGGTAAAAGTCTTTTTTACTCTCTCTATTGCCTTGTCGCCTTCTGAAACAACCTCCTTCTCAACAACCTTTTTGCTGACAAAGAAAGTCAGTCTAGGCTCACTTGACTCTGACAGCTCTGGACTATTAGGTAATGCTTTGAGGATACCAGCTCCACAGCCGTGGCTTCCACTCTTGGACTCCAGTGAATCTGAAAAGTCACAGCTAGAATTAGAGTTGGAAGGAGAGTTAATGTGGCTCAGATCAGAGTCAATAAGGGCCAGAGCATCTTTTAAAGATAGAACCGGGGCTGTAGTTAACTCATTGTTCAAATCATCAGCCACAGTGTTCACGGTAGAAGGAAGTGGGCTTTCAGAGTGAATTTGAGGCATGAATTTCTTAAATCTCTCTGGTGTCCCGATAGGTGAAAGCGTTCTGTTAAGTATTTTGGTTAAATCTTTGTTTTCAGGTTTGCTGCCCAAGGTATCTGGGCTAGCAGACATGATGCCAGAGTTCATCAGCTTTGCAGACGGGACAAGAAGGACGACGGGAGAGTTCCTCTGAATTTGATAGACATTCTCCTGTTCTGACAAGGCTGTAGCCTTTTGTCTCTGGATAAAAGTTAAAGCGTTCTCTTCCACTATTTTCCCAGGGTGATCATCAATGGGACAATGCTTCGTGAGGGTCCTCTCTCTGACAGCTTTGCCTTCATTGAGAGAGGTAAGGGGGCTGCGTGGCTTATCCCGTTTATACTGTGGTTTTCGGGACACTTGGAAGGTTTTATTGGCTGCCATCTTCAGAGGGGGTCCCGTTTTCTTTCCCCTAGGAGCGGTGACTCTCTCATCCTGTTTTTTGTTTTTGATGGTGTCCCATAAACTTTTCTGAAAGTCAAGGGGAAAAAAACATGTCTAAAATAAGGAGTGGCATATATTATTCTCACTGGTGCTAGTGAACAAAAAAAAAAAAACTAAACAAAACAACTGTTGTAACATAGCCCACATCATATCATCACATCACCAGCATCCTCACTGCCACGTGAGAGGATGTCTAATTTTAAGGCCTAATTTTTAAATTCAGGAACCAAATTATAAATCAGTTGCTGTATACAAAGTAAATGTATTAGTGTTCCCCTCCCTTCCCGGTTGAAGACGAATATATGAACGAATTAACTAACAGGCGTGTACCAAAGATTGGCTCTGTACCTTTTTCTTTTTCGGTGCCTCTGCTCTGCCCAGCAGAACAGCCTGATGCTTCAGAACCCCATTGGCATTGAAGATGATGAGCTCTCTGACCCCGCCTTCTTCTGCTGGAGTCCAAGTGACTGTCAAACTGAAGGAGCCATCAGGCTGCAAACAGAAAGGACAAGGCAAATAAGTGAAGGACTGAAAATCAAATATGTTAACTTGGTTAAAGTCTGACATTTCACAAAGCACAGCTCATGGGCTTGGCTCCACACTAGGATAACACATTTTGGGCCTATGCTGGCACTTGTCAATTACAGGAATGTTCCTGTTCAGCATCTTAAGCTACGAATTCAGCTTTATGATGTACAAACACCAATCCGTCTCTTCATGTCGATAAAAAAGATCCTACCTGAATTGTGAAGGTGTTGTAATCCACAGAAAAGCCTTTATTTGAAGGGATCCTCTCCACAGTGACCTCCGCCTCTGCATCATCTGTAGGGTTTTCGATTCGCAGGACAGTCGATTTAGATGTTCCCAACTTTACTGTCCCAAAACTGACAAAAGGAGCCTTTGAAAACTGGATCAGACTGAGCGTCGGAACGTCGTTCTCCTTGTTAGCGTTGTCTCTGCGTACTGGACTGAAGTCCAAAAGTCCCGTTCGTGTTGAAGTCACGAACTCACCCATTTCAGTTAAAAGAATAACAGCCTAACATGTTACACGGTTAGATTTTTTACTCTGACGGCTCACCAACACGACATACCACCCGACTAGCAAACGTTGAACACGCTTCCTTCCACAACACACCGACTGGGAAAAAAAAAAAGGCTAGTTTGAAATTGGTGTTGTTTATGCAGCCAATCACAAGAGAGGGACGGAAACATCTTGCCCAATCAACGAAGCGAATTCAGCGAAACATATGAATGCTCAGCAACTGACCAATCAGATGTTATCTGTATTTTTAAACTGCCATAAGCCACGCCCACAGGACGAGACGTCCAATAACTAAATTCAATTCTTATCAAATATTTTCGGCGGAGCTGAAGAGACTCTCTGTCTGAACTCATTCAGCTTTATGAAACTGAAAAGAAGAACCACAAATATCAGTATTGACGTGGAGAAGACCCCGTACTCAGCTAGTATTTTCCATTATACGGGATCTGTCAGGACCCTAACCCTATATCAGTGAAGTAATCCCCTAAAATGTGCTGCGATGTCGTCCGACGGATAGCTCGCCGTGATCGTATAGTGGTTAGTACTCTGCGTTGTGGCCGCAGCAACCCCGGTTCGAATCCGGGTCACGGCAGTTTTTATTTACTTATTTATTGTTTTTTTTTTTTTTTTTTTTTACAAAACAATAACGGATACAACTTTATTAATTATTTCTATTTCTTCAAAACCACCAACCAAATATTTTGTCATCAAAAATACAAAATGCCAAACCTATCAAAGCATTTGATATATTTACAGAAAACTATAACAGTGAATTCAAAGTTTTCTTACATTTTTCTGTAAAAACTAAAAAAACACCCTTTCATGTCAGCTTGGGATCCAGTGACTTACTTAAAAATTTTCATTATTTTATCAGGTGGATTATCAATCATTTGAAGGACTAAAATAAAATCCTGGGGGTTTTGGGGAACATCTTAAATTACCTGGACGTTTTCAAATCGAAAATACTCTTAATGACCAACTGAGGGCAGCCTTGCTCTTGAGTTCAGCATAGGTCCATATTAAGACGTCACATATTTTGCAATAGATATTGGGATCGGAGTGAATATCCAAAGACTGTACAGGATTGTCTACGGATGTGAAATAAAATTAACTTGATTATATGTGAATGGTGAATAGTCTTGAATTCTCCTTTGAGAGGCTTGGCCCATTGATTTACTGCAGTAAAGTGAATTTATAGATGTTAGTGTTCTGTTTGCAGATATTAGCATATCAGTAGCAGTGGCCGGAGTCAGACCCTCCTCCTGCTATCTGTCCTTTCAGGACTTTCTCTCACCTCCACTGTCCTTTTGTCTGACACTCTCTTTGTCCCTTCAGAGATGTTAATGTACATTCAGCGTGTTTGTGTCTGACACTGCAGCTCCGGCTCATAGTTCAGGCTGTGTGGGCTCAACTGGTCAGCTGAATATTAACTGGGAAATGACCTGAGCTGCAAACGGCAAAGAATATGAGTTAACCATCCATACAGACATTCCTGGTTATTAAATGTAAAAAAGATGAATCGCTGCGTTACAATTTGTTTTGATCCTCCACCCTCGTCAGGTCGAGGCTGGTCATGTGACCCCGGTGCCATCCAATCCGGTGCGAGGAGACGTCGGCTCGTAATTTTGAACAGACGGAGAGCAGCCAGGCGGAGCTGATCCCCAGCAGAGCTGTTAGTGCGGTATCCACCGTCCGCTTCTTCGAGGAATGGAGGTTTATTATCTCCTCTCACGACGGATGAAGTGAACATTTGAGCGCTTGATAAATATGAGTTCTCATGTTATCACCCCTGGACCGTACCGAGCCACAAAACTGGTAAGTCTTAGCGTTGACCGTTATCTAGCTACAACGTGCTAACAGCTAATTCACACCTCAAACTTTCTTGTCTGGTTGAACGTTCAATGCGATGATTCTTTTTTAACATTATTATTCCCACTACTGAAGTCCACCCTATATCCATTTGTTCAGCTGTCAGCACTTCAGTTAAATGTGTTTCAAAATTTTTGAGATCAGCGACTTATTTGTGTATTTGTTAGGAATGTGAGTTTTACATGTTTGATTTTTACAGTTTTTAAATCACTTTCCTACAATCTAACCACATCAGTTTATATTTAGGTCTGGCTTCACCTTTGACAGTCACTGTACAGAAAATCAGAACATCATCAGAGACGAGTGTGATAATTGTGCAGATCAGCTAATTCTTGGTTCTGGGGATTGTAACTTAAATTTATTTCCATCGTTGATTGATAATTTCTGCAAAAGTTCTGTTCAGCAATGTACAGTATGATGTCTCCATCTTACTTCTTTTGTGTGCTAGAGCTAAAAAAATGGCATTACCATCAATTATATGAAACTGAAAAAGAGCACAGTCTATTGACAGTCACCTACTGAATAAACTGGAAATAGAGCTGAAACATGAAATCGATTACTCTAAATGGAAAAACAATTGGTTGACTTAAGTTTTGTTTACATGCAGATATTTAAAAAAAAATTTGACATTTAAACAATACCATTGTCAATTTATGTTAGGTCTCACCTTCAGCAGAGCATTTCTTTTTTTTTTTTTTTTTTGGCAATGCCAGAATATTTGTAAATCCTCAACCAGATCATACCGATTAAACTAACTGTTGTGTAGTTTTCAGATGTTTGTTGTCACATGTGTGTGTGTGTGTATATATAAATGTATACACACACACACACACACATACATATATATATATATATATATATATATATATATATATATATATATATATATATATATATATATATATATATATATATATATATATATATATATATATATAACATATTAGGTCAGCTTTACATGAATAACTTGGTGATTACCAAACTTTTTGGCATCTTTTAGTGGAATGAAGTCACTCGTTTGTTTCGGGCTGGCATGCCCCTCAGGAAACACCGCCAAAACTTCCGGCACTATGCATCCTGCTTCACTGCAGCAGCCGCTGTGGATTGGCTGCACCAGCTGCTCTGTAGCAACAGCAATTTTGGTCCTGATGTCACAAGGCAACAGACAGTACAGCTCCTGAAGAAGTTTCTGAAGAACCATGTGATAGAAGATGTGAAGGGTCGGTGGGGCACTGAGGACCTGGAGGACAACAACCTACTGTACAGGTAGGCAGAGGTTTGCTGACATTTGCTGTAAATTTTAAATTGCTTAACAAAATTAAGCAGTTCCTATCGTCTCCCCATCCACAGATTCCCTTCCACTTCCCCTCTAAAACCAATTCCCTGCCCAGCTCCAGCATTGGGCCCTGGCTCCATAAAGAAAAGACATTCACTGAAGGACAAGGAGGGTTTCTTCAGGTTTAAGAGTATCAAAAGGCATGAGAAAGACACACAGGTGAGTTGGAGTGAACCATTGTCTGTCCTTTCATGAAAATTTTTCGGTATGAAAATTTGATGCAGACTTCAACATTTGATTATTTTATTAGTCGTGCTGATGCTGATGTGTGGTGGCATGTTTATAACTTTGCATTGGTTCACATTTTTCTTGTCCCTCACAGGAAAATGTAGATCCTGCCCTCCCAGCAGAGGAAGAGAATCAGCAAATAGGAGAGGCACAGGTGCAGAGACGAGCGTTGACAGTGGAAGATGAACACGACATCTGGAGAGACATCACCCTGACCCAGTATAAACACATGCATTGAGCTGAAAGTCTTATTTATCTTTTTTGCTACATGATGACTTCATGGCTAAATTTTGACCCTGTAACTATGCCATATATTTCAAAACTGAGCTAAGAAATAATCAGTGACCAATGTACAGAAAGTAGATGCATTCGGGGATTTTTATTTTTTTTTTGCTAATGCTTGTTTTATTTTTCAGCCTACAGAGGATTCTGGGTCTTGCATCACTTGATGAAGTTTTGAACCAGCGTTTTGTAAACCCGCAGAACATCATTCATAATATGACCAAAGTCAACAAACATGGAGTGGTCACGCTAGATGACAAGACCAGTAGGTTTCCTAATCCTTGCATAAAGTTTATATCATCGGCAATCATGAAGACATTCATACCGCAATTTTTTTTCTCTAGTCAGCTTCTCTAAGTTAATACATCTTTCACAGGATACTTAAATTCTCACCTAAAAACGAGTTATAATCCTCTGAAATGTGTGCACTGCCTCAGATCTTAAATTATTACAAACAAGTACAATGTACTGAAACTAGGGATCCAGTCTAAAGTGTTAGTTGTCTTTCTAGATGACCTTCCACACTGGGTTTTGTCTGCCATGAAGAGCCTGGCCAACTGTGAGTCGAAAACTGCACCTGTGTATATGCTCCATGAGCTTTGCCAGGAATTTGGAATTTGCTTTATTAGTTTTTCTGTTTTCATGTTATTCTCTATTGTTGCATAAGCTTCAACATATTCAAATGGTACTACGAACTTTATGAGCTGCGTACAATAAGTACGTGCACAATATTTAGTTGATATTTTGGACTCCATGAGATGTTAGTAAAAGAACACTTGTACGTACTCTGTGTAAAGTTTATGAATGTCATTGTCAGGTCTTTGAAACTTGCCTTAACCTGCTGTTAATTTCCAGGGCCAAAGTACGACAGCGAGCAGCCTTCCTATCCAGGCTTTGAGAGAGATGTCTTCAAATCCGTGTCTGATTATTTCTACAGCATTCAACAGCCGTTACTCACATATGAACTGTATGAATTATTTATCAACGTCTTGGGTAGGTGGTCTCCTCCCTGTTACTTCTAACCAAATGATAAAGCAGCTATCTGTGTGTCGTTCATCAGAGACACTTGTTGGTGTTGTGGAAATGATCAAACCTTTAGATGGAAAGTTTTCAGGCTTCTTGAGTGTCAGCAATGTTGATATTGTGTTTCCAACATGTGGTAGTCTGGTTTGACCTTTAACATGACTTTTGACCCCTAACAGAGGTTTTGGTTTTCACTTCTGTGCTCATGCTTTTTGTGTTTTTGTGTAATGCTTGTCGTTTGTTGTCCCTGACCAGCTGATGAATCTGTATATGAAGTAACGTTTTAAACTAACTAAACCCTCTCCCTCTCCTTTACTGTCTGCTTGCACTGACACTCTGCCTGCTCTGCTTGGCCTTCTACCTGTCTGTCTGCATCCATTTTCAGTGTATTGTGGGTACGTTGCAGCACCCACCACACAACAACAACAACAACGTGGGAAACGGAAGAAGTCTGACCTTCCCTCAGCCGCCCCTCCAGCTAAGGCATCATTTCGCTCAACAGAGTGTCTCCTTCTGTCACTGCTCAGACAGGGGACATGTGATGAGACAGAATCACCCATGAGCGACGTGCTTGGTGGAAAACTTAAGTCACGGTTGGCAGCACTGAAGGGAGGGGCTGCAGGAGAGTTGGGAGGCAGCTGCATGAGCCTTAGCACAGTTGTTTCCACAAGACGCCAAACCAGGAGTTGCTCGCTGGAAACCATCCTTGATGACTCTACTCGTCTAAGTGGACAACAGCTTTTTCTGTCTAATGTCAGCCTGGCATCCTGCACCAATAGCACCAGGAGCCAGGAAGACAGTGCCTCCATCCTAACACCTGCCAATCATTCAGACTTTACATCTTTATCCAAAGCAATCCATGATACTTGTGAAAATGCTTTGGGAGGTACAGCTAGAAAAAGACTGTCTGTTTCCATGGCTGGACTGACAGTCGCGCAGAGGTCCCACTCCCTGCGACCGCACAGCGTGGGCAGCTGTCTGGACATTGTCATGGAAACCAGGGAGGAAAATGTCAAAGAAACTAAGTGGCAGTGTCGAGCAGCCAGCTGCTGCGATGTAAATGCTCCTGCAGACCAGCATCACTCTTCATCTTCACATCCTATCTCACTGTCCTATCGTCTTTCTTCTTTCCATCATCCTTTCTCCTCCCTCTCTTCAACTGCTGTGGCCAAAGCACAGGGGTCTTATGCCACAACAGCACCCATTGCGCCCAAACCTGCCTCCAGTACCTCTAATCTTTGGACGCTTCCTGCTCCTGTTGTTGTCCGGCGCTGCCTCAGCTCTCTGGATGTGTCCAAGCAGTATCGACCTGTTTCACTGTTTAAACCTCCTGTCTGTGTGCCCACCAGCAGCTCTCAGCCCCCTCAACCCAAACCTGAGCACAGTAAGACCCTCTCCCCTCCAACTGCCTGTCTCATAGTCTGTTGACGTCTAATCAGACTAACTGCATCTAACATCTAACCACCACTAGTATGGAAGGTTTTTTTTTTTTTTTTTTTTTTTTTTTTTTTTTTTCTCCCCCTTTCCCCTCCCCTATGTTTAAATGCCTCACTTGACATACAGACGAAGTAAAGAAAGAAAGTACTGTGTTGAGAAGATGATACCAAATGCAGAATAAACCAAGTAGCCCCAATACACTGTAGTATACCATGCATCGTGGTTGTGCATTGACACAACCCAGAATGTTTAGATCGTTAAACATGATCCAGGCATAGTGTTGACAATACAATACAGTGCAGGGCTCTTTTTATGCTTACTTCCAGTGAGAGTGGCTGAAAGATACAGAGACATTTTATCCATAATTTCACCTCCATGGGACAAATAAAGGAATTTGAATATTATCTGCAATGTACCTCTCAGCCCCAAATAGCAGCACAAGTTCAATAGCCAGTGTCCACGTTAGGCCGTTGTCCTTGCAGGTAGAGAAAAAAGGTTTTTAGAGGTTTCGTAGAAGAATACTACCATAGTTAGTCTTGCCTGACTCATTTTACACAGTAGCTGTAGTTCATTAATCTTGTCATCCATTCATCCATCATTTGTCTAATTAAGTAAATGTTGTGGATGAATGTGGTCATAAAGAGTGGTGTGGTTGGGTTAGGGTTACGTTTTTTTGATGGGGGTTGTGTTTTGTACTTTAGAATTCCCCTGCTACTGGGATCCTCACTGTACATCTGCATGCATGTTTCTATATAAATATAGGCCTTCTCCAGCCTCAGTGCGAGCGTGTGGCCATTGAGGCCCTGCAGCTTTGCACCCTCCTGCTCCCCCCTGCCTCCCGCAGGAAGTTGCAGCTCCTCATGAGGATGATGTCACGCATCAGCCAAAATGTGGACATGCCTCGTCTCCACCCCGCTATCGGGACCAGAACACTGGTGAGAACCTCTGTTGTGTGTGTTTTCTTTTTGATTGTTTCTTTGTTATTTAATCATATGTTGATTTTCTTTACAGTTACCCATCACTGTATCTCTATATGTCTGTCTGTCATTCTTGTTTCAGATGGTTCACACCTTTTCAGGCTGTGTCCTTGGCAGCACTGAGGAGTGTGATCTGGATGAGCTGTTAGCCACACGGCTGGTGTCATTTTTAATGGACCATCAACAAAGCATCCTCTCAGTGCCTGAGTATCTGCTCAGTGCCATCAAGGACCATATACAGTACCTGCGTACAGTGCAGGTAAATCTTTAAACTGCCAAAGTATATGCATTTGTGTGTAAGTAATATAATGTCATCCTCTACTCAAATTCATACAGTTCAAAACTAAAACAAAGAATAATTTACTTAGAGAGTTGCTTGGATGCTATGAATTTTACCTAAAGGACAACTCCAAATATGTAAGAATGACTCGCATATTTATTTTAAGAACTCAAGCAGTCAGCTAGATTAAGGAATAATGTGTCACAACACACTATAAATGAAGCCAAGTGGGGCTTCAGCGACACTACAAATCATAGTCTGTAGATGGAAGGGATCTTGTCTGCTTGATTCTGAAAGAGAAGCTTTGGGTTTCTGTTGATAGTACTGGAGCCCGGGCTGATAAATGCAGACCTTGAATGGTCAATACCAAGTAGCTCAGTGTTCTCAGAATCAACACTTGGATGAATATATTCATGTTTATGGTTAATGAACTAATGGTATAGTCACACATCCCTCTTCCACCTCTTCTTGAGGAATTTGCCTGTTTATGGAGGGTGGGTCATCTATAGTTATCTCTTTTGACTATATAAAATAATCTTCAGGACTGGACTCCACCCCTCTAACTTTATCACTAATGATAAGAAATTCGTTCACAGAAAAGAAATGCCACCAGTGTAAAAGCTGGGGTGACTGGAGACCATGGTACACTTTGTGACTGACAATGTTAATAATCATGACACCAGGTCCCCATCGATGGTGTGTCTAATATCGATGAAGTCGATCCAGTTTGCGCTCCAGTGCCTGTGTTCGCGTTCTGCCGTCAGATTAGCGGTGCTGAGTTTGAACAGCAAAAGCTGGCATCTTCCCAGAAGGCCATGGAGGAGCTGCTGGGCATGCTGCTGTCAGACCAAAACATAAGTGAGAAGGACAGACGGAAGAAACTGAAGCAGGTAACAAACGCTGCTTCCACACACAGCCAATCAGCTATTTATTTTTCATTCAGAAGGACATGGAAACATTTTCTTATCCATTGCATTTCACTGTTGTTTAGTCCATTCATGAGCTATGTTTCATAAGTTTTTCATCAGGGTTTTCAAATTCAGAGGTTATGAGTTTCTCTTAGAAAATAGTTTTCTAGCACCTAAAAATCATTGCATTGCTGCAGTAATGTAGAAAAATACTTTTGGATGTGTCTGGGAAATCAAAGTTGGCTGTGGTCACGTGCAAAAAAAGCACAATGTGAAGGACATAAGTGGGGGAAAAAAGCAGACTTTCAGAAGGAATGCTGTTCAGTTAATAATGCACTGGTGGTCTGCACAAGATGACATGATGATCCATTTCATTCCAGCAGCATAAACAGGGGGGACCCGGACAGATATTTAGAGTCAATTTAGAGCCAAATGCTAAAGGCAGTTATCTAAATCCTAATCCATGAATCATCTCTGCTTCCTTTAGTTTCAGAAGCAGTACCCAGACATCTACAGTCGCCGGTTCCCCTCATCAGACAGGGAGAGCAAGGCTGACAGCAGACCAAAGATTAAACCTCCTCTCCTCAACATCAAGAGGACCAAAGCTTTCAGTATCAGGAACTAAACTAAGTGTCATCAGTGTAGAAGCAACAGTCATGATGTCATTTTTGCTGCACTGTAACTGCACTAATGCTGCACTCGTGAGAGAAGATCTGAAAAGTTTCTGCTCTTTGCAGCCATTCATTTTACATTGTTACATTGGAAACACTGTTAATTCCTGTTCATGCCATGTGGTTATGTGGTTATATGGGAGTTGGTGTTGGCTGGGAGACCTCTACACTGGTGTGTATTCATGTTGTGTATATGTTTATGATGCATGTTGACGGCAGGTGGACAGACAGTATCTCCATAGAGTAGTTCACTTCACGTATTTTAACATGTTTTTATGAAGCTGGGTTTTCTTTGTTTAATGAGATCCATTTTTCCCATTTCTTTCCTGGTCCACCTTCCTTCTCTGTTCTAAGTTAAAATAATATATGTGTGTGTGGTGGGGTTTTTTGTCTGGGATCACTGCTCTACATGGGAACAACTGCATTATAGATTAATTTATATGAATGATGACATTGGGAGTTGTGCTAGAAATGTCCTTACTTGAGGTATTTCTTGTTAGCTGTTTTTATAGTTTTAACTACTTGTCTGTCATAGATTCTCAAGTTTTGTTTGGTACCTTTTTCTTAATTTCTACCTTGTCACTCTTGTCTCTTTCCCCTGATGTAAATTTTGTGTCATTGATTTCTAAACTTTGGTTATAATTTTTTTTTAGATAAAGAACTCAACTTTGGGGTCTTATGTTTGTGCTGTGTTGACTATATCCCTGCTTAGTTTGTCAGACAGACTGTTTTGCACTGTGAATGGCCAGGAAGCTAATATCAGCTATTAGGATTATTAATTTATACATATTTAATGCATATTAGACCCTAAAGAAGTTTGTGTCAGACATCTGTCATATTTTGGGGAAACAGATGCTTACTCTTACGCTTCCATGCATGTATTGCTTACAATGAGATTAGCTGTTGTTTAGTGGCTTCCATTTGTTTTACTGGTGAATTTCAAGATGAAGAGCAACATACAACCCACATTGCATCAAGTGTTTGAGGAAGTGTAAGATTATTAGATTGAATGAAGTATTTTTCTACCCTGATACATGTTTGTTTATACCTCAGATCAAATGTTTTGTGTGTGTGTGTGTGTGTGTGTGCATGCGCATGTACAACCATCTGTGCACTCACATCTGTGGGTTTTTTGTTTTTGTTTTTTTTTTCTTGTTACAGAGGAATGTACTATGCACTCTTCCTCTATATGTTTACTATGCAAAGTCCTGGGAAATAAACATGTTCATTTTTTTTTGTTATTGTCTTAGTTTTTCTTTTTTTTTAAACACCTTTTGTCAGTGTAGAATGAAATTGAGCACTTTTAGTCACCAGTGCATGCATGTTCTTCAGTCACAAATATTGTATCCTGTGATAACTGTAACATTAGTAAGTGATTGCTCGGTTACTGTTTTGAGAAACTCAAATCCTATCAGATTTCTAGCTTTACGAATGAGGTTCGGTGTTATATGCACACGCCTGAATACACGCATGCCAGTCCAATGCTTATTTATCACACACACAGGATGAGCCTTTTCCTCCCCCATTTGAATTACAGTGACATGAATAAACTTGGGAACCCTTTGAAATGAGGGTGGCAGTGGTTAGCACTCTTCGTGTTGCCCAATGTCAGCTGACATTACCTCCACTGACCCTGCATGGATAAGCAGTATAGATGATGGATGCCCTTTTTGCCATTTCCTGATTTTCTGCCATGTTTAGTCATAAAATGTGGGCAGAAGGAATTGTTGGCCTTTCCTCCTTATAGAGCTGCTTGGTTTATGCCACATTCTTAGGATATGCAGTGTGAGCTTTCATTGGATCTGGGCTCAGATGCCTCAAGGTACAGTTATGGACTTATTTAAAATTTAATTTGAAAACTTTTTTCTCCACCCTGATGACAGGGAAATCAACTCATCAGGTGGCCATGAGGATCTGAATTGAATTTCATGGCAATTCATCAGATGCATTTAAGTCCAACCGAATTCAGCTCCAGTATCATTACCAAGACTATACAGACTAATCCTCTGTCAGCCATGGATGGCTGAACAAAATCACTTGTAATCCTTCCAACAGTTGCTGAGATATTTGAGTCCAGATCAAAACATGGACCGCCACACTGACATTGGTTCTAAAAACAACCTAATATTGGCTAATCCAATTATTTATAAATTAAGAGGAATAAAAATTGTTATCCTGAGGTCAATATTTGCCATTTGGTCCTTTAACTGACAAAATAATGGGCATTTTTCAATCCGAACCAATTCAGTTTGTGGGGTGAAACCATTTCAGACGGTGGAGGCCATTGTCAGGCCTCAGACTTTTGTTTACTTTATTACTGGCAGGAACCAGCATCAGTTGTCTGTCTTTAACTTGCTCACAGCAGCGCCAATACAGACATGACAGATTGCTGTTTCACCCTTTCATCCCTCATTTCAGCTTCCATTTATCCAAATGTCAAAAGACAGTGTTGATCGTTCACTCTCTGCCCCTCTCCCTGCTGCTCTCTCCCTCCAGACTTTGCCAATTAAAATGCTTCAAGCTGTCTGGAACTCATTAGATGGGATTCTTTCTCATCATTCACATCCACATTCAAACAACATTAACACACTGCTGCCCACGTCAGCGGACGGTGTGTGAATTCTTGTGTTTCCAGGTTGACAAAGAAGTTGTTTTGGGGCCTGGAGAACATTCTACATGAGGCTGAAGGCCAGACGGCTGAAAGGAGGCGAGACAAAGCTGGCTTGTTCAAGACCAGGAGCATGAGAAGGGTAGAAGGGGAACAGAAAGGCATTTAAAGGAGGGAACGAGGGGGGAGGGAATAAGGAAGGATGGGGAGGAGAAAATGAGAGGGATGGAGGTTTGTGTGTATTTATGTGTATGTGTGTGCGTGTTGGAGGGGTGGGGGTGGAGTCCTGTTTCCATCCCACACCACAGAAAATGTTTTTGCGGTTTAAATGCAAGTTGGAGTCTCATTCGCAAGCAATTGGTGAGAACGGGGCTTGTAAACAGCAAACAGCAGCATGTCCAGTCGGTGAGTAAAACAAACTTGTTATTTTCTTGGAAGTTATAAGAACCAAACTTATTTTACAATTGTTTAGATTTGTTGTTTCCCAGGAACGAAATAAAAGGAAGCAGATTGAAGACGCCACATAGTGACGTTTGTTGTTTTTCTGTAGAAGACAGACTGAACTCACTATGAAGATTTCAGATGATGACTTTGTTCACTGTAAATGCAAAAACTCAGCTGAACTTGTGTTTCAATGTGAAATTCCAGGAAAGCAGCAGCAATGAGAACCATCTGTAGTCTGGAGAAAGAGCTTGGTTTGATCCTTTTCTAAAGAATCTCTGTGTTCCCTGCCCACCTCTAATGTTGTTTATGTGTTGTCAACCAGCTGGGTTGTTTTCACTTTAAAACTAGTGCTCTAACTTGAAAATGTTGCAAATTTGTTACCTTAATAACATTTTTTTTTAAATTACTTTCCTCTCCAGCGTGGAGCATCCTGCTGCAGGCTACAGGAAGATCTTTGAGACAGTGGAGGAGCTAAATGAACCAATACCTGCAGAGGTCACTGGTAGGAAAGAGTAGCCAAGAGCCGCCACACACGGAACACACAAACACATGGAAATTATGTCTATATCTTTCTGCATGTTGGACATTCTTATTATATAAATGTCTCTTTGTTCACATTTCTTTACATTTTTCCCTTCTTTTATAAGGCTGAACCAGGTCATCACATTTATTGAGAATATATTAGGTACTTGAAAAGTTTGCAAATTCCTCTTGAGTATTATAACAGGATGCAGTTTGGCTCAGGTTATAAATGATGATAAATTCCGACTGTCCATTCTTTATTTGGATAAGAGAACTGCCTGTTTTTTTGTTTTTTCTTTTTGAGCCACGATTCATTGTGTGTGCAGGTGTCATGCCATCATGGCTGGGCGGCAGCCTCCTCCGGATGGGCCCAGGCCTTTTCGAGGTGGGGGATGAACCTTTCTACCACCTGTTTGATGGACAGGCGCTGATGCACAAGTTTGACCTGAAGAGCGGCCAGGTGACCTACTACAGGAAGTAAGAATCTTACTGTAGACATTCTTGTCTTCATCTCTTTTTTTCTATTCTCCATCTTGTTCAGTCAAACGCAAGCCAAAAGCAAAAGCAGGGGATTAACACTACAGGCACCCAAGTGACAGTCCTACAATTAACCAAATTATTAAGCTCTTTATAATATCTCATCTGCGTTCTTGATGTTTCTCTGTACTTAGATTTAACAGAGAATCCAAAGATCACCTTGAAAATAATCTTAGACATATTCAGGCTTTTATTGTTTTTTTATGACAGTGCTATGCAGCTAAGGAAGCAAGTTAACAGTAAATTCTGAAAAACTGGACACAACAAATCAAAGTAATTATCAGTTCACAGAAATCTCCCCTCGCCTTTTGCTGGCCTCCATTTGCCATGTTATGAGTCATAGATTCAACACCCGAAGCGCCTGATAGAGAAGAGTTGTGATGTGCTCAAATGGCTCCTTGGCTCACCATGCGTGACGTTTGTTCTCAGGTTTATCAGGACGGATGCATATGTTCGTGCTATGACTGAAAACAGGGTGGTCATCTCAGAGTTTGGCACAGCAGCCTATCCGGACCCCTGCAAAAACATCTTCTCCAGGTGACCCTAGCAGGAGGTTTCCAGTTCAGTTAAATATTGTGGTTTCCAGGAAGCATTCAGGTTATGGATTTGCAGTATTTATTTGCTGGGGCTTTGTTAGTTATATCGAGTGTTATATATCTTTGTTTTCTAATTTAAATAGAATTTTTTATTAATGGGCCATGGAGGTGCTCAAAGGCAGATTTAAAAAGCTAAACTGAGCTAAGATAATCACCTTCAGTCACTGACTTGTTTCTCCTTGTCTGATTTGTCAATCATATTAGTAGTCTATTACTGTATGTGATGAGGTGTTTTAACAAAAGTAACTTTGCTCTGTTGCAAGCAAAAGTTCTGCACTGAAAATATGAAGACTTAAAGAGTTAATTAAAAGTTGTCATTATGTAGTAACTGTAGTTTTACTGCATCAGTGTTTGGATGGATAATGGAAACAACTGTTTGTTGTAGCCCTGAATATTAGCACCTTCACTAAAACGCTCACAATAGCTGTTTGTTTACTGTTCTTTATTGTTCTGTGCTGCTGTGGACATGGTGAATATAACATTCAGTGTCAGTGTACTATTATCAAACTGTGTTATTACTACTTTGCGTTCCTCATAGAAAATCGTTTTCCTGGTTCTCATGTTTTTAGATTCTTTACCTACTTCAGGGGCATCGAAGTGACTGATAACTGTTTAGTGAACATCTATCCAATCGGTGAAGACTTCTACGCCGTCACAGAGACCAATTACATCACCAAGGTTGATCCTGATTCACTGGAAACATTGTCAAAGGTGAAGCTTACTTGGTTACTTCGAAGATTTTCCAGCTGTGTGTTTTTCTATCTGATTGCTTTTATGTGTGTTTGTTTGTGCTTTCTTTCCTTAATCTTTTGTTGATTTTTAGAACAACTCGAAAATTAAAAATAAAATCTGCAAGGATGTACATTTTTACCATTTCAGTTCCTATGTAAATATGAAACTGCACAAATTTCATTTGCTTCATTTTTGACAAAGTCATCAGAGAGGCTCTTCATCAGCGTGCATCCTCCCCTCCATTCATTTTCTGTCCTGTGCTTGTGTGTTAATCAGGTGGACCTGTGCAAGTACCTCTCAGTGAACGGGGTGACTGCCCACCCCCACGTCGACGCAGATGGTGCAGTCTATAACATCGGGAACTGTTTTGGCAAGAACATGAGTCTGGCTTATAACATCGTTAAGATCCCGCCGGCTCAGAAAGGTGAGTTTGGTTTGGAGGTAAAACTGTCAGGGGCTGAATGTCAGATAATCATCTCTGAATCGAATAATTGGCATGAACTTTTTGGATTATCAAGCCGAGCCATCAGAGCTGTAACTTTGTGAAGTCACTGCTGTCAGCCAAGCCCCCGGGCCAGCCTACTTGGATATAGCATCAGTCAGCCTGACACACCAGGTCCTCTATTCTGATTGGCCAGCCTGTTGTTATCAGTGCTCCAGAGAGAAGAGCTGTGAAACTACACTGATATGGTTCTTTGCTTCTTAAAAGCACAATATGTATGGACAGAAACATTTTCATTACTTTCCTATTCTGAAGCATCCTGAAATGGATAGAGGAATGGCTATATGATATTAAATAAAAGAGACAGCCTCTTTTATTTTTTTACTATAAAAAACAGAGTAACGTAGTGAAAGAGGTGATACAAAAATAAAGATAAAGAAAGTCTGATGGGGGAAAAAAATTAACACGAGAGAAAATGACAAAAGAAATGTGGATAGATGAATAGAAAAAAAAAAAAAAGAAGCGGCCATTATGGGAAGACCGGTCCGCTGATGAAGACTGTGAGAGCACATACTAAATGGACTTTGCGTCACATGGTTTTTTAGATATTAAACATCTGACTGAACAGCACAAAGGTCTCTGCCTCTGATTGAATGTGACAACACAGTGTCACACTAACGTTGTGTATCTCTATTTGCATCCAGACAAATCAGACCCCATAGAGAAATCCCAGGTGGTGGTTCAGCTACCCAGCAGTGAAAGGTTAAAGCCCTCCTACATGCACAGGTGCCAAGTTATCAATTAAAAACACCCAAATAGCAGCAAATGCCCCGCTCTCTCTGTGGCACATTTACATAAACTGTGTGCTTTCTCTGTGTTTGTGTGTGCGTCTCCATAGTTTCGGCATGACAGACAACTATTTTGTGTTTGTGGAGCAGCCAGTGAAGATCAACCTGCTCAAGTTCCTGTCGTCTTGGAGCATCACAGGAGCCACATACATGGACTGCTTCGAGTCCAACGACAGCATGGGCGTAAGCAGGGGCGGGTGGTGGGGTGGGGTCACACAACATGACCACAAACAAACACAAGAAAAAGAAAAAGACACCTAAAACCACAAACAGATACAAAAGGATCTCGTTTTAGAGATGTTTCCTCTGCTGTGAATCCGTGCCCCAGAGCCTGTGCATGTGTTGGATTGAACTGCCTTTATAATTCTGTTTCATATGCAGGATGTGTGTCTGTGTTTGTAGACGTGGTTCCACCTGGCCACTAAAGACCCAGCAGGTTATGTGAGCAGCCACAAGTTCAGAACATCAGCTTTCAACCTCTTCCACCACATCAACACCTACGAGGACGAGGGATTCATTGTCGTCGACCTCTGCGCTTGGAAGGGGTGAGTGTGAGCCTGTGTGCGTATATCTGCGTGTTTGGTGTGTAATCACTCTGACCTCCCTCTCTCTCTGCAGCCATGACTTTGTGTATAACTACCTGTACCTGGCCAACCTGAAACAGGAGTGGGAGGAGGTGAAGAAAGCGGCCATGAGAGCTCCTCAGCCCGAAGTCAGACGATACGTGCTGCCTCTGGATATACACAGGGCGAGTCCAAGCACGAACACACACCCACAGCAGAGTTTCATGTCTGATAATGAAAAAGAAAATCTTCACAAATGACCACAGCACTCTATGTGACTGTTGGGCTGCCAGTGGAAATGTATTTTCTCAGTGCGACCTAATTGTGTGTTTTAACGCCATGTTTCAGAGAAGCCGTACTTTTCTAACAATGCCATAAGATTTTTGTGAACTTGTGTCTTATTGTGTGTGCAGGAGGAGCAGGGCAGGAATCTGGTATCTCTGTCCTACACTACAGCTACTGCTGTTCTTCACAGGGATGGCACCATCTGGCTCGAGCCTGAAGTCCTCTATTCTTGTCCAAGACAAGGTGAGACACATACTGTGCTGCTGCCAGGTGGCGAAACACATCTAAACTTAGAAAAGAAATCCATTTGTGGCCGAAATACGGAGAACGCCACAGAATATACAAACATCCTGCAGAGATTAGATATTGAAGTGGCTCGCTCGTCACTCTCCAAAGCACAGTCCCAACTGTGGTGGCCTCTCAGTTTCTGCTTCGCACACCCCACCACTTTGATCATTTTTGAATTAACTGGGGATTGAGGGCAGAGACAGACACTGCCAAGATGGCAACAGTGGAGCAGCTCGCTCATTTGTGATATCACAGAAGATTTGTCCATCTATATTAACAGTCTTCGGTTTAACACATCTGCGGAGACTTCGTCCCGAGGTCATGCAGCACGGTCTAAAGTGGGCCCACTCCTGCATTCGGCTTTTCTCTCCTTTGGCTCCTTCGATCAGTCGACACATTGCCCTGATCCATTTAATGTTTGGGTTTTTAGTAAAGGTCAATTAAAGCCCTGAAACATTTCTCCCTAAAATTAACACAATTCCTGTGCACTGAAATTGCTGCAAACATTTAAAAAGGTTTAGTCCATATTTACATTTTCAGGTCAGCTGGGTTATACCCACTTTTCACAATGCAAGTAATGCCAAACAGCAAGACAAGATATCTTGATGGGTGGCAAACCTTTCCATTTTATACTTTTACAATTTGATACACAAAACATTAAGTGTACAAAATGAAGCAGTTTGAATAGAGCACAAAGTATATAATACGATTGTCTCTCCCTTTTCTCTCAGCTTTTGAGTTTCCACAGATTAACTACTCTCTGTGTCGAGGGAAGAAGTACTCCTTTGCCTACGGCTTGGGACTCAACCACTTCATCCCTGACAGGGTAGGAGCACTTTTATGAATAGCAGAAGAAGAGAAAGGCAGTGTCAGGGCATGTCCAGCTAAATGGCGCTCCGGCATATTTGTGACCTTTCATCTTGCAGCAGTTGGGGTTTTGTTTTTGAATTGCGCTAGATAGTCAAGCTGAACGTGCAGACCAAAGAGACCTGGGTGTGGCAGGAGGAAGAGTGCTACCCATCAGAGCCACTGTTTGTACCCACGCCTGGAGCTGCTGAGGAGGATGCTGGTACGACCCAGGCCATCTCACATTCTCACACCCCATTTTAAAGACGTTTAAAAAATTTGAAATTGTTAATATTTAGAATTAAAATACTAAAATGCCTGCATTGTTTATTAACTTGTATTTAAATGGCAAATATTCCTTAATAAATGTATAATGGTAATTATCTCACTAATAATTGCATAGAACTTATGTTTGATACTTCAAATGCAAGGGTATTTATGATACTGAATCCCATTCAGAGGCCAAAAAATGCTAAATCAGTATGGTGAGCCGGTATCAAACATACTATCAAAAAAATTTTACTGCCTGCAACATCTGAAACACGTTAAGATTCATTTCACGCTCATCCTGGTCATATTCAAACTTTAAAGGCGCTCTGGAGTGATTTCCAGTCGTATATTTACTGCTTTAATAAAAAAGCCAAATATCCTGACTTCCATTCAATATAATGAGCCGAACTCTATGAAAAGACAAGTGAAATGTAACCTTATAAGTAAATCAAATCTTTATTTTCAAAAACACATATAGTCACCCTCCGTCTTCCATCGTGTTGCAGGTGTGCTGCTGAGTATTGTGGTGAAGCCGGGTGCAGAGAGGCCGGGTTTCCTGCTGGTGCTGGATGCCATGACATTGACTGAGCTGGCCCGGGCGGAGGTCAGCACCATCATCCCAGTGACGTTGCATGGCATGTACAAACCATGACTCCTACACTCGACCTCACCCAACCAAGACACAGCATAAAAGTATCTTTCAATAAGAAACAGAGTCCAATAGCATTTTCTGCCAAAGTTGCTGCTCACTCGAATAAACTGGCTTCAACAGTTCTGATCTGCATCGGAACTAGCCATGTCGCTGTCGCTCATCACATTAACCTTATCAAAAATCATTGGACTCAGACAAATTCAATACAAAGTGGTATAAAAACAATGTACAAAGATTAGTTTTAGGAACATAAACATAAACACAGCATCATATTAATGTCATTTCTTTTTCCTTGTTTGTTTGCTTCTGAGCCAGCTCAGAACTAGCAGTGTCTGCCGAATGTAAAGCAACAATGATAATAAATACAGACAGCTGAATACAGGGTGTTGTGTTGATGCACTATCTATGGAAGACCAGTCAGAGATGATGACATTTTACTGCACTGTCTACTTCTGCAATTAAAATGACATCTGCAGGTTTGTGAAACATTTCTTCCAAAAGCAGACTCCACCATTAAAAATTGCACTTTAATGACGAAAGTTAATTTATTTATAGATGTTTTAATCTTTTATACAAAAAAATTGATTACAGCGATTACAGTGATAATTCTAAAGCACAAGTTATTCCATATTTAACATTTTTTGATGAGAATTGCCACAAGTGTGATTAGTGTTGTCACAGCTAAATAAAAACTCTTCTGACCTTGGTTAAAGATACAGCACATCGTGTCTGGGCTTCACCGGCTTTATAGTATCTTCATGTGCTTGGGACATGACGTGAAGGCAACTTTAACTGATGAGGCACTTTTGCTGGATTAACTAGGACCCTTTTTAGAGTGCCTTTCCCATTGTGAGAGAGTAGATGTACCAGTGGTGTGTGCAACGGATTAATGTTTGTTTGAGGTGGTTTAATCCAGTTGCCACTTTCCCTTAAATGGCATTAGAAGATTGGCAGCGAGGTCATCTTTCTCATTTCTATTTAGTGTGTAAACACACACTGGTATTCATCATGTACAATTTGTCTTATTTAAAGTGTGAAAAATCCTTTGAAGACCAACGATAATTTTCTTTTCTAATCTTTACAATAACACTAATCTTCATCTACAATTTCCAATCACAATGAATAGGTAACCGGAGCCACACACTGATCCAGAAGTTGGTGTGAAACCTTGTGTTGGCTGATGGGCCACAGCAGCTAGCCTGAATGAAAAACACTCACAGATGTTAGTCATGTCCATTGGTGCTTTTACATGCGAAGAAGTGCTGATTGCTGTTTTTCTGTTGAAATTTGATACTGCTGCTGTTTGATGATGTCCAAACAGTCTCTGAGAACCTGCCAACAGAGATAGATATTTATAAAAACAACAACACAAGGTTAAGTCGACATCATAAATCCAGCTGTTTATTCCTACCTTCCTGGTGTCCTGAGGCAAAATGACTCCATCATCCCACAGCCTGGCAGAGGAGAAGAAAGCTGAGCTTTCTTCTTTTAACCTTCTATTCAACTTGTCCTCCTGCTCTTTTTTCTTCTGCTCTTCCTCCTGCTCACTGTCAGGGGGAAGCAGAGAGCCAGCGTGACCCGGAGCTGTCATCGATACTCTGGCGTTGGGCCATAGGAAGAGGAAATTAGGATCAAAGGCCCGTCCACACTAGAGAGGGATTCAAATTGTTGAGGGATTCATTTGACTACTGGGAACAGGTAGAAAAATGTATGATACAAAACTGGAGATAAATTAATGGATTAAATTGTTGAATTAGCAGAGCTGAAAATATCATGTACAGTGTGAGAAGGAAGCAATGTGTGAGCAAAATAAGGCCTTCTTCCCTTGTCATCCCTGCAGGCTCCTGTGTAGCGAGGCTGCTTATCCGGGGCTGATATCCCCCAGCTGCTCCTCTTATATCAGATTAATGCTTTAATATCTTGTTAACACACAATGAGAATTTGTGCTTCTCTTGGTTGACTTTTATATTTAATTTGCACTTTTTTTGTGAATGAGGGGAATCTTCAGTACAGTGAGATCTTGGGAGTTCTGGGAAGGACTGTCAACATCAAATATGTGTGACAGAAACAGAAAACTGCACTATTAAAAACAAATTCAGAAATATTTGGTTTATACACAATTGTTCAGCTTGGTGGATAATTTCTTTAAAAGAGGAAAGTAGTGGTACAAAAGTCAGACTATGAAACCACCAGAAAAACACCTGCAAGATGACAAATGCAGGCAATTAAAAGAAGAGTGTTTGTTATACTGACTGCTATGAACTAATGTTATCTTCCTAGATACGCTTCTTAAAAAAAAAAAAAAAAACAATCATTCGTTTACTTAAGGATTAGTGTTTATGACAACAACACCTTAAAATTGTGTAATATCACTCACCATGGCATAGCTGTCAGCACCATGGCAACCACCAATCACCACAGTGATTTTGGGGACAGAGGCGCATGCTACTGCTGATAGCATTGAACCCTGAGCCTTCAAACAGTTACTGTTCATCTCTGCCTAAAAGAGAGAAGGACACAGACTTTCTTAAAATTGATAATCTTCTGAGAAAAAACATGCACACACACTGACTTCATGATAATGCTGGAGTTGAAATGTGGTGGTTCTGCTTTCCACTGCTGCCTTTCTCCTGAGCTGATGTTTTTGCCTTCTTGCCTACACCTGATATCCTCCTGCCTGATGTTTAAATTACATTATAACCTCACTGTGCCATCTATCACAAATACATTCTATTTAGGACGTGTTGCTCCAGCTAGTCCTTTTTGATGTGCCATAGAATTCACTAGATCGATGCTATAATCTGGTACATGATCATCAAATTGGGACTTTTATGTTGAACATTCCACATGGTCCTTTTACAACAAATTTAGAGAATGATAAAATAAAAACCTGGACAAATACTGCTGGAAATATCAATTTGTAAATATAGAACACACGCACACGTGTTTCCTTGGTGGTGGATACCTGTGTTGTGGAGAGTGTTATTGGTGCTGTAGGTGCTGTGTTCTGGAGGAAGAGGAGTGGAATGTCTCTCTGGTCACATAACTGGACAAAATGACTTCCTTTCAGAGCTGCCTGATATGACAGCTTGCCGTTGTTAGCCACTATTCCCACCAGGTGGCTATTGCAGTTCATGCAGGGAAAAAGCAAATGGATATACAGCATCAATCAATCATCAATCAGATCGTGACTGTTCATGTAACCACACTCAGAATACTGAGATTAAGCAACATAATGACAGCTAAGAGTCACACTGCTGTGACTGCTTGGTAGGTGTTAGAAGATGAAAACCTTATGAAGGTTGGTATTACTATTGAAGCTTACTGCTATTATCATTATGCTATTATTACTATTATTATTTATATGAAATATCCATTATTAGTCAAAGGTGCAGCTGTAATGGTACATCCTTATTATTCACTGAGCTGAAAATGGCTCAAAATATCTACAACCTGGAAAATTAATACATTTAAAGTATAAATGAACTATTATTGCAACTTCAGTAAAGATGTTCACTAATCATTTGGATTCTTTATTTATGTGTGTACTTGAAAATCTATGTGGGTGTGTGTTTGTATCTTTTACCCATGTATCTTTGCAAAACCAGTGACCAGTGTTGTTCCATAACGAGCTTTAAACTCCTGGAAGCGGCTCCCGTCTGTCAGTCGACTGATAACCTGGATAGAAAGACAGAAGCAACCACCCGCATGTTGTTGATACTGAACCATGATGCAGACAGTGGTGTGATAGTAACGGCATAAAAGCACCATTTCTACAAACAGGCCAAGAAAGAGCTGTTGTTTATTTCTGTCTACTTTCTGTCTTGTGTCTCGCCGTTGTGATGATTCTAGATGAAGGCGCATATAATGTAACCCATATCATGCCATCTCTACACAGCTGTGTCTTTTGTACCATTTTAACATCCAGACTGTAGTTATAGCTCTGCGGAGCCAGACCCATAAGATCCTCCGAACAGTACAGTGGCTCTTCCTCTGCTTTCCTTTTCTTCATCTTCTCCTCATTCTCCTCCTCTTCCTCGGGCAGTTGGAAATTGAGGGTGGAAATGATGTTTCTGGTGTAGGTGTATGCCTCCTTTTCTTCCCAGGCAAAATGATCCACACAGCCACTCACTCTAAAACCAGAAGGTAAATCAACTTAATTCATATTCAACCTATTTGTTTATTTCTTGCACGAACATGTATAATCTTAATTTTATTTTTGCATACATTCACTTCCAAAGTCAATGATCATTTTGGCATAAGGTACAAAAACTGATCTCACATGGGTAAGTATGCTTTATAGACCTACTCAGCATGAAGTCTGGCTCCTCCCAGGTCTTCTGGTGTCACCTCCTCTCCTGTGGCAGCCTTCACAAGCGGTGGACCTCCAAGGAATATTGTCCCTATCCGGTGCACCATCACTGTTTCTTCTGCCATGGTGGGGATGTAAGCTCCACCCGCCGTGCATGACCCACACACCACTGACACCTTTAGGATCATTAATGGTTTTTGTGTTGACATTGCAGTTTGAAAAATACCAATTTTTAAAAATGGAAAAGCTGTTGATCGTCAGCTTTTCATTCATCACACACAAATGTCTTTTGTGTACTCTTACATTTGTTTTCATTTTCGTCTCATAATTCTAATCTGATAATTAGGACATCTGATGCTGCTCAAACTGCAGAACGAAGGGTGCCTTAAACCTTGGAATCCAGAAAACAGACTAACTTGAAAACATTAAATACCTTATGAATATAGTATATACAACCTGAATCCATGCAATGCTATTTCCACAGTTTTTAAGGAATAGCACTATAGCACGTCAAATGTTGCGTATAGCATTTAATATTTATCGAGTTCATTTATCACCTATGTTGCATGCTTGTTGCATGCATGTTGCATCATCTATTTCGTTACCTGTGGGATCTTCATGGCAGACATGATAGCTTCATTGTAGAATGTCCTTCCTCCCTGGTTTTTATCTGGGAAGATCTCTGACTAGAGATTAATACACAGATAGGAAATTCCAGATTATAACAGCAGCTCACAAACAGCTCAAACCTATAGGGTGTGTTTTTAACCTGCAGTGGTAGGAAAGCTCCTCCAGAGTCGACCAGGTAAACACAAGGCAAGCGGTTTTGAATTGCTACTTCCTGTGCTCGAAGTTGCTTCTTCACAGTGATTGGGTACGCTGTGCCACCTTTAACTGTTGCGTCGTTGGCAATAAACACACACCACAGACCACTGATCCTGCCGATGCCTGGTATTGGACATATATACAAATCCATATAGTTTAAAGCATTGTGAGCTGTGTGTTACACTTACTGACTGTCTGAAATAAACAAAGTCAGTTAAATCAGGAAAGAAATGCTAGAAAATTCAAACAATTTACACAGAGATAGATTACACAGCCTGTAATTGACTGTAGTTACTGGTTACTAACCAGTCAGGCAGCCAGCTGATGGGATGTCCCCATATGGCAGACCCAGGCCTGCAAACGCTGACAGCTCCAGAAAGTCCTCATCATCCAGCAGGAGACGCAGACGATCTCTGACCAGCAACTTCCTATTTCTCTTTGTGTGTCTGGCGATGCCACTCTCCCCTCCACCTTTCCTCACCTTCTCACTGAACTCTATAAATCTTACAGAGCGAGACGCAATGAGCAATGACGAAAGTACATTTAAGCTTATGGAGGGTGTGTATCAGCTAACTGAACCAACTTCTTATGGCAGGCGTAGCTGTTTCGGAGGTTAGCTTCAATCACGTGTTGGTGGATGGGCTGGAGGGGCTGCTCCAGCACGGGGAAGACGCTGTGTAGAGATCTCCCCTTCCTAACTGCAGAGCTCATACAGCGAACTGAACACTGCCAACGCTGCTCGGCCAACCTGTAATACAGAATACCGAAACAATCATTAAGTGTCTGCTCCAATTAATACTTTCTTCTTTACTGGTCATTTAATGTTGTACTTTTCATGCCATTTTTTTTTTAAAAAGCAGCCACAAAAGTGCCTTATCTTCATTTACACACTGTTTTTTGAAATGCAGATTGATGAATGTGATCTACAACTGAGACCAATACGGCTTTATGCAAAGCTGAAACATACACTTCAAATAAGTTCAATGAGTGGCCTCCAGATGATATTAGCCAAGTGGTTACATATTTTTCCTCAACCTACACTGTGAATGTTTTCGATAATATTTTTGAACGAATACAGTAAATGTGTGTGTTGTTGATTACAATGGATAGATGTTAATAGTGTGGGTGCTTGGGTGAAGTGTTTTGAGCTAAAGAATATTAAACTAATTATATTCAATATGCTTCTACTTCAGTAAAGGATCAGAATACTTCTCTTCCATTTTACCTCAGTGTGCTTATTTACAAGGAAGGGAAATAATACCTAAATACCTGAATAACCAAATGTAGGGCATGCTAACTACCACTCTAAATACTGTTAGCTGCAGCGGAACTTTTTTTTGCTGATGCTGTATTTATTTAAACATGTTTAGGTGTTTACAGTGACATTTTTCTTGCATGGACAACTTAGAAACTCGTTCAAATCGTTAGCTTACTTCTCTCAACACGAAATGTTTGCCAAAGGTCAAGAGACTCGTTGAGATAACTGTACAGATCTACGGATGGAGAGGACGAAACGTCTGTTACCTTGTCATGTAACGGTACATGTCTCTTCGTTTCTACCACAAAACACAGCTAATTACACAAGTTTATCATAAAAAAAGTTGCAAGGGAGAAGCAGCCTGCTCCATTATCGTCCAGTAACCCCGAAAATAGGCCACTTCTCCAGCTGTAACACCCGTTTCCGCCCCCTACAGGACTGGAGGGTCAACTGGTCAAATAAAAACAGCCAAAAACTAATCCAAAAATTCAGGCACGTGCAATCTACGTGACTTTTTTTCTTTTTTTTTTAATAATTCTGTGTTCTGAAGGCAAATTGTTTCAGCTGTTTATGCGTGGTAAGTAAAAATGCACTTTACATGTAATGGTTTATATGATTGCATTGACTAATATTGGCCACTAGATGGCGCTGCTCATTCACAATTCTGGTGCTCATTTCATCATTTACGTATTATTTCATTGTAAACTGACTTCCAAATATAGAGTTTTGAGTGTATTTTTATTTAGATAAACCTTAGATGATTTTGAAGAAATGTTTTTGCATTGCACTCAACTTTACATTGCACCCAACCGAGTATATTGTGGTTTATTTAGCTCCTCTCTGAATTGAAAGCCTGTTGATTTTTATTAAAGATGTGTAATTCTTGCCAACTCAAATCTCAAATGACAAAACTATTAAACAAATAAGAAAAATTAATACGGAGAGTATAGTCTATAAGCATGTAGGATCTAATAAATTCTAGTGCAATAACATCTTAGGAAAGAAGGTAACAAGCACCCAATAGATGCCATTGAATTAAAATTTAAAGTAAGACGAAGCTTAAAAAATTTAAATAGTCTTTATTAACAGAAGAAACAATAACTGTACAGAATTATTATGGCAATCTAGGCTAACCCAGTCAAAATATGAGAAATTACATTGAAAAGTAACAGATGCTTGTTTTTAGGAGTTTTTGATGTCAGTTTATTTATTTACTGGTGTGTTTTTATTTATATTTTTTATAGCTATTAGGGTCCATGTACAAAAAAAAAAGATGTTTATTGATACCTACCTCTATTCAGTAATGTGGATATGGGTAATGAAAAGACTTGAATGTTGATTTGACTTTAACATTTGGCCTTAACCTGACCCGGTGAATAGAATGGTCCTTGCGTGTTTTATTACCATCCCCTGATGTACTCAATTATCTATTTTACATTGAAATTGTGCTGAATGGAAGCAAGGGTTACCACTCTAAATGAACTGAATATCAGCAGGGCTACAAAGAATAAATGCCTTGAAATCAAATGCTTACATTTGGTTTGGCTGGATCAAAACTTTATGTTTAAATTTCACAATGATGTATTTGTCAGCAAACTAAGACAAAAATTGTATGGCAAGAGAAGGAAATTTCCTAACCTCAGCAGGAAGCAGTTAATTCAGGCTTTCTTCCTGTCTGTCCTGGATTATGGTAATGTCATCCATAGACACGCCTTTGGTCTCTAAAACCCATAAATTAGCATACCACTCCACCACTGAAGTCATGGCTGGTGTGAGTTATTTTACCCATCATTGAATTTTGTATGTAAATAGTGAGATGTAATAGACATTGGTCTCTATTTATATATTCACTAAAATCTAGCATGCCATCTTACATCACTTCAGGGAAAAACAGATTCTATAGTTTTAGGGAAAACTCCTACAACAAAACTGAATACAGTTGTAGCTATTCGTCAATTTCAATTTAAATGGGTTCAGCTTCTTCTTCTTCTTCCTTCTAAGTGTCCTCTTGACATAACTAAAAATGAACACTTTGCCTCAGTTCTTCAAGATTTGAACAAAAGTCAAATGAATGAACTGGAAAAATGGGAAGAATTACAGGTCAGAATACTCCTTCACATAATTATAATAAACTATTCTCCATCCTCAATAAAAGAAAAACAAACAAAAACTAAACACTTTTCCAATAAACAATCATCTTACCATATTTATTTTATCTCTTCATATTCATCCAGTTTTTTTTTATCAACTAGCAGGTACATAGTATTTTTATGAATAAAGACAATAAAATTTGCCTGGACAGGCCTCAGTTCTCTAAAATGGCTTGGGATGGATTGGTTAATTGGCGATCATAGTTTTTCTGGTTGCAGATTTATTGTTCAGCCACACAATGATTATAGAGAAGCGTGATTAAACATTTCTTGATTGCCGGTCTGTGTGAGGAATGAAGCCGCCTAACAAAGAGCTGGCTGGCCTGGGTGGCCGGGGGGTCCGGGGCCGCCGGGGCCGCCGGTCTGGGCGGCCCTGCTGACTCGGAGAAGGGGGAGGAGTGTTTGTCGGCAGACAGTCAGGCAGCAGGAGCGAAGTCCCAGCGGCAGTTTCGGAGACTCCGAGTGGGAAAAACTGCGTCCGATTCGGGAGAACTCAGAAGTGGGAGTCCGACATGAGTTGGGGAACGGAGCTCTGGGTGAGTTGAAACTTCTTAAACGATGCATTTTCCTTCACATGTTTGCTCGGTTGGCCCGGTTGTCTCTGACACGGGGAACACGGCGACTTTTTTGGGAAAGCCAGCGGAAGAAAGGTGCCGTGTTACCTTTTTAGCGGCTAACGTTGAAGGCTAGCCGGCCGGCTGCGCTGTTAGCCGGCGGGGCTAAAGCTAAAGCTAAAGCTAACCCCGGTGCACCTTAACGGCTGTGACAGCGGCGGAACAATAGAGGGGCAAGTCTGCAGACAGCGGGGGCAGCTCGGCGGGGGTGGGAGGAGGTCACACCGCCCTCTCCTCCCGCTTACACTCAACTTCAATCATATCTGTGCATCTACGTTGATGTTTTTTGATTGACTGGCAAGTTATGGAGTTGCATCGTAGCGTTATTTTGTGCGTGTGTCACACCCTGTTTCAAAGAGGATTCCCGGAGCGGGGCGGAGAGGACGGTGGGATCCCGGCCGGAGCAGCACCCTCCTGCTCGGTCTCCTCCCGAAAATCCACCCTGACTCCACAGCTGTGTGTCTCATTAAGTGATTGGCATTACGTGTCTCTTTGTTGCCAGTTGTCCCATCTTTTGTCTTAACCTCCATGTGATCAGAGGACACGCACGCTCCTGTCATCTGATTCAGTCGAAGCACAACACACACAGCTTCAGTTCGTTGTTGGAACTCGACCATTAGCCAAATAAAAGTCGGACATACTACATTTTATCTTTTAGGTCAGCCAGACGTGAGCCGCAGCTGCTGCTCTTTGTCAAGCACAGCAGATATCAGTGTGTGAAATCCCCCCTGCCTCTTGTCTCAAATGGGTTATTACAACGTGGGTTAAATATTCGTTGCAGCATTGAGCAAATTCGATAAATATGCGTTTAAATTTTGATTAATAGCTGAGAGGACGGTGATCTCCAGCTCCTGTTTTTGGGGTGTTGGCCGTCGCGATCTGTTGTAACCAGAGAGCAGCATCTCCGTGTGTGTGTGAGTGTGAGAGAGAGAGAGAGTGTGTGTGTGTGATTGAGGAGGGAGTACTCCTATCACTTGACCTCAGTTATCTGCAGTTTTAAAATAAGCTTTATTTTTTTCCCCTGCTACCTTTGCTTGATCAGCCCTCAAATTAAACACGACCATGCATGCTGCAGACAAAGAGACAACATTTACTTTGCTGTGATTCAAAAGGATTTGGAAATGTTGTGCAAACAAGCATTGGTGTGATGTGTCAGGATTTTTGTTTTTGGATTCATGTCTCCCATTCATGGTTTCCATTCAGTTTTTCTTTGTTTTTGAGCACTAAAATTAAGGATTGAGTCAGCAGAGTCTGTTTGTGTTCCCAGCGAGACAGTTGGAGAGACTGGCTTGTGAGCATGGGCCTAGTATTTCCAGAGAGAGTTTAAATTTACAGAATTTGAGCCTCTTTACTACAGACTTTAATGTAGACCTAGTTTGTCCTTTTGGCAGATACAACAACAGATAAATATTTGAGTGAATGACCTAACCCTTAATATACATAGAATATTTTGTAAACATTTCAGTTTTATCTTATTGGGGGTGTGCATAAATCTATCTCTTGAATTGTTAAGAAGACCTGAGTTTTATATGTGTGATTCATTTTCCTTAGTGCAAAGAAAACCATATAAGAAGTATTCTTTTATGTTTTTCCATACATTTTTGGGCGAGTGAAGACGTTATTACAATCATTAAGTAGCAGAGATGCTATCAGCAAACAGGGAGCAAGAGAGGGAAATGTCCCGTGGTATAGGACACAGGCTGGAATTTAACCCAGGATGATGTGTTAACATGGCATGTGCATTGGTCACTCAACCACCTGTGCTGCCCCATACTCTAACTATGTGCTCATTCAACAGTTTTATCCCATCTCTGCAGCATATTTCCATCAGTGCTGAGGTAATGCAAAGCATGCTATGATCTGCTCAGCTGTTTGACGGACTGTCATAATCCCCTGAGTCCACTGATGAGATTAATGTTCTGGCTGTCTGATGTCAGATTACCCATGATTGGCTGTCTGATGTCAGATTACAGATTATCCTCCAGAAGCCTATGTGAAACTGTTGATTGGCTGTTGCAGTTTAGAGTCTATCTAATGCATGTCAGTATATGTTATTGTCTATCTAAATTGAATAGCAAACCATATCCTAATATTAACAGTACTGTTTTACACTAATTCCCAGAGAGAGATGACTAAAGAGTTTCTACTTTATTGATTCTTTGTGCAAAGTAGTTGTCTTTTAAATTTGCAACATTTTATGGATCGTGAAACCTTTTAACCTAAAACTTGTCTTCTTGCAGCCCCTCATATCAAAGGGATTTTCTTTGTCTTATTTGAAATGTTTGAAATAAAACCACAGAGGTAAAGCAAATCTTAAATGACTATTAAAGGAAATGCTGTCTATGATTTTAATTATTTTTCTGCCTCCTGAGTCGCAAATCAATGGACCAATATAACAGTAGCATTTTCAGCGTAGCTCGCTGCTTTTGCTCTGCATTTTGGCTTTAACCCAGGTCTTTGAGACATTACAAAGCTAGTGAGGAACATCCTATTACCGTGCTGGCTTCCTGCCCTCGGAGACACACACACAAAGAAGGAAGTATTTTTGTGAAATAAAGCTCTGTCTGCTTTTTGAGTGTGTGCTTAGTGCCAGGATACTGCCATGCTGGGCTCTGGCCAGTATGGCCGAGGTGAGTTAGAGGCCAACAAAGCAAAGCAGCCAAGTCTGACTGAAGGACAAGAGAGTGACAGGCGGTTGTCTCTGTCGATTGGACAGACTGAAAGACAAGAATAAAGGGATTGAGGTGGAGGAGAGAGGATGAGCTTTGAAATGCTGTCCAGACTTGTGATTTCACTTTGAACACTGTCTGCTGTTAAGTAGCAAGGAGACTGTAGAACAATTGTTCAAAGTCAGATTCAAAACAGTGAGCAGATTTTTGCCGTCTTCCAAATCGAGGGCTCAGCAGAGTTTGCTTTTCTATCTTTCTTTGTTCCCTCGGGTATTGAGGTGCTGTTTCAGTATTGGCTTCCTGGGTTATTTGTGAATCATTAGATGCTTAAAGTAAAAGGATTGCTTGTGTTCTTGGGATCAGGTGGCGAGCTGACTCTTGTCAAGAGTGCATGTTACCCCCACTCTTGGTGATGTTATTTATAGGAAATTGCCTACAGTACATCTGCAGTTTACTGTTGGGTTGCATCTGTGCAGGTCAGATTTGTATGAAGATTTGCCAGTATATTGAATGCTGAAGATGAATTGGCAGTGAAAAACACTCATCAACATTTGAAGGTCAGTCCAATGTTAATGTTGTCAATTAGTGAATTTGAATCAATAATAAAACTGGTAATTTACAGCTGAAACCTAGATTTCTGAATGTGAGGAGTGTTAGAGGTAACTTGACAATTGTGACCACAAGCTACTTAGGGAGAGACAGACAGAGGATGATGACTTTAATTTTTAAAATAATTAATCTTATATAGAGATGGCTTATTGTTGGGATTTAGGGCTGGAACAACTAGTTGATTAAATTAATTGGCAAAATTTTGGTAATTCATAGTTTGGGAATTTAAAATTTCCAATTCACATTTCCGAAATAAGAATTGAATAGTTTTATTTGTCATTTGTGATCACAAACGCAATAATTTTTGGCCTGCTGTTTGCATAAAAGGTACAATATGAAAAAAAAATCTGTGCGATGTGGGACATTACTGCGACATTTTATATACAAGAGAGGAAGCTGATTCATTGAAACACAATCATCATTCACAGCCATACTGTAAAACTTGCAACAGAGGAAGTTGTGGGCCTTCTTATCTTTGTTAGTGGATGCTCTTATGGGGAGGGCTCATGTTGTTTAATAAAGCAGCCCTCGGGCTCTTAGCAGGTCTCAGCGTGGTCTCAGAGTGTGAACAAAGTCATGTTGAATCTGAGGGCACTGGCCTGCACATGACAAGCTGTTATATTAAGGCTAGCCAAGCTTATCAACACATTGTGCGTGTGGAAAGTAGGATTTAAAAAAAAAAATTTTTTTTAGGTTAGTAGAGGGGGTGTGATTAGGCCTACATGTGTGAGAATGACAGCTGATAGCACACATGATTTTGTTAATGTCCTGGTGTGAGGGTGGATGTCTTCCTTAATTAACAAAATTGTGCTAACACGCATCTCTTGGCGTCGGAGTGAAAGATAAGATGGAGATTAGGGAAGGAGGTGTGAGAGAAGGACGGCTCAGGAAGGGAGGGAAGAAGTTTAATGACAGTACAGTAGGGAGATGTTTTGAAAGGGTGGGATGTGGTGAACTGATAAAGGCAGATGGAGTGAGAGTCAAATAGAGTTTCCATATATAATGGATTAAATTAAACTTTAATGATCCCAGTGGGGCAGTTAGGTGCTACAACAATAAGCAGTAATAGGATACATCTTGAGTGATTCGGCTGTCAGTCAGCAGAGAAAAAATATTTTATATAAACATATTCAAACATTAACAATATGCGAAAAATTGGGAGGCAAAGCTACTGTACCTTTTTTACCTTTGTTTTACTTCCCACTGAAAATTGCATGATGCAGATGTGTATGTGCTTATTTCTGATTTAGTTTTGCTTAGTAAAATGCTGTTCCATTACAAATTGATAGTTTTAAAAACTTTTTGGTGTTTGAGGCTTGGACTTTGGCTATTTTCTTTTACAACTTTATATGAATAATGTACTATTGTGTAGTGTCAGTTGGCTGCATTAAAGGCATTGAACACGTTTATCTTACCCATGTAGACCACTTAAACAACTGCACTACCTTGGAAAAAGATGTCCAATAACCTTTTTCACTTCAGACATTCCTACAGGTTAGAGGTTTTCAAATATGGTGAAATATGTCAAAACATCATTGTTAACAAGAGTAAGGAGTGTGATGATGTAATTAAAAAGGCTTAAGTCACACATCAACTGGTGGCAAGCAAATATATATGTGTGTGTGTGTGGGATTGATTATTTAGTAATTAGTCTTGTCAGTCACTCCACCATTAACTCTGTTTCACAAATACATAGTCGTTGCTTTTCTTCTTCCTGGCTTTTTGTCAAAAATCTATCCCCACTCTTCCAATCCCCTCCCACCCCCTCTTCCTTCCTCTCATCCTCTCATCCCTCTGGATGCAGTCACAGCTGAATCCACCCAGCCAGCTGTTTGGCTGTCGAGCTCCTCCTGGACTCAGACAGCATCACACCTGTATGAATTTCAGCTGAATGCAGTGACCCTGGATAAACCTGTTTTCCTATGCGCAGATCAGCATGTGTTATCTGTCCTGATGGCCTGAAAAAACAGGACTTATTTAAGGTGTGACACTGCTTTTCTTTGGCTTCAAAGGGTGTCCAATTTTAGGATTTTTATTGAGTCACTGTCTTGTATCCAGAGAGTTACTTATGGTCACATTTAGTGTCATCCAACTGTACAAAGCATCTGGTGGAAGTGCTGGTTCCATTTTGAGAAACAGTGAATGAAGTCTGGCCTATTCCTGTAAATGTGACTAGTGGTAGATATCTTTTGCATTTTTAAGTTTGAGTGAATTTCTTTTTCCAAGACATAAAAACAAAGCATTATTATTTTATCTTTTGTGTCAACATTCATGGTTATACTTTTTCCCCCAGGAAGTAACAGCTGAGTCACATGAGAAAAGGGTTCAGACCTTCCAGAGTTACGATTAGTCTAGATACAGGACTTTGGTCACAGCTGCTGCTGCTACTCAGCGTTGTGCCGTCTTCCGGGAGTCAGTCTGTCAACTGTGTATTAGTCAGTTACTTTATTTGCGTGCGGATAAAAATGCTTGCTTTAAGGACACATGGAAAATTGGAAGATGTTGGAAATTTTTCTGGTGAATTTTCCCTCGACCTCCAACCCATTATTACACTAAACCTCTGCTGGATGGCTGGCTGCTGTTTGTCTAAGGCTTGTCCATTTAACATGCTCTTCGTGCAGATGACTTCAGGGAGCATGTACATAGGAATAGAAACGTGGTTACAGTTTCAGACAATCTAAAGAGAGTGTTTGCGGTACAGTGTTCATAGTGTGGTATCCAGGATCTCTTTTAATATCTTGATTGTACTGATTCTTTTTTGTAACAGTAGACTATAGATAGATAGATCAACTGATATAGAAAATGTTCAGCAGATGAATCAATAAATAATCAATAATTATTGCCATTCCTTGCTCCCCCCAAAACATTATATCTATATGCAATATCATTCTTTTCTCTCACCAGTCTACACCAATCTCTGTTGATCAAGCAGTGAGATAATCTTTTTCATCAGGCTATGGATGACAACAATATTTAGAATAGATGCAAGATGTCCTCCAGGTGATGTCCTTTGGTTGCTGTGTACTAAACACGACAGCTGCCAAACCTGCTGTTGTCTGCGGCACTGATGTTATCTGCTCTGGGTATGCACAGAGGGCCAAATTACTTTGAACATATGGGCTCAAACACAGATTGACATAGGGACATCAACACCTTCTGGAGAAATAGTTCTCTCTGCACTGCCTTTATTAGCTATCAGTGTTAGGGCATGAATAATCAAGCATGAATGAATCAAGGACCTTGATTCATTGATCCCTGTCTGTTTATGTGTCTTTTCACTCCCGGGGTTTTTTTCTCTTTTGGAAGATGACCTATTAGCTCATCTTATCCTCTTGTAGAGATATTAATTGCTGCTCTCCTTTCCTCTCTAGCAAATAATCTTCATCTCCTAGACCAATATCCCTTTTTACCCTCAAGCAGAATTATCCAGCACAGCCACATTTATAAAACTCTCCCACAGGCAGAGATAAAAAATGGAAAGATGGTTTAAAATGCTTAATGTCACAGAACCTCAAATAGACTTTTGTGCTGTTGAGCTGCAGTTTAGACTGTTTTTTCACAGGGGCCACATATGAAAAGATGTGTTTTATTTTGGTTTAACTGCTTAAATGCAACGGGACATGACAGAAGGAACTTTGAGGAGGACAGAAGAGCAAGATCACCGTTTGGGTCTATTTGTTCATTTGAGTAAATTAAATAGTAAATTACATAGAACCCATAGAATTAGTTTTGGGGTCGAGAGCCACTTAGCATTTTCTCTGGAGGACAATCAGTAGTTAATACTTCTGATGCCAACAACCATAATCACTAATTATTGTGTCAGTTGATTTCGTAGGGCTATGATTATTTGTTTAGTCAATCCAAAAGAAAATTTTGCAATGTCCATAATTTCCCAGTATCAAGGGTGACATCAAATGTTTGTTTTGATGGCCTTTTTTATTTTTTGAGAATTCCTCAAAATTTCTGAGCAAATTTTTAGATGCTTTTTCCCTCTGTTGATCTTAAAGAACACTAGATGTCTCTTTTGACTTTAGCTGCATTGGATTGTGACTGCAAGCTTCAAAAACTTGTTTCTAACTAACTAACTAAAACTACTTTTGTTTGGATTTAGTGGAACAATGTGATATGTGCTGATGTAGCAATTAGAACTGTACTCAAGCAACACAAAAGCAATTTTATGACATTGACTTGCAAGAATGACTTTGTGGTGCAGTTTTTTTTCCTGTTGTGGTTGATAAGTATATGTATGGGAAACAGTCAAAAAGCCTTTTGACGGGAATTTGCAACAATGCATGCATCATAATACAGACATAATATTTGGAAAGTGTATATACATATAACAAGTGTAACTAGGACATCCCCACCCCCTCTCCTTTCACTTGTCTCCCATGTTTCCTCTCTGTCTCGCTCCCTGTCCGACACAGAGCCTGTTTACGCAGAATGTTAATTCTACCGGCAGAGGCGTTTACCAGGGTGTTTATGGGGCTGATGAAGTTCCACAGCACAATAAAACTGCTCTGTGCCGCTCATTTCCACAGACCCTCACTAGCTGCTCTGCACGGAGGGTTTCCGGTTTCCTAGGTTACTGTGAAGTACACACTGTACTCCCCTGGTTACTGTGGCTACCCCAAACTATAATATGTCAGGTAGACAGAGTGCAGGATAAAGGATGTTAACAGAGCAGCAGGGTGGTTCTGAGCTGGTTTGTTGTCGCTGATGTTTATCAAAAACAAGGAGAGATGTGTATATCTTCCAAAGAAAGAGATGACAAGTAAAGAATTTGTGGTGGTGTTCTTTGGAGACATGGAGACATGCTCTGTCTTTTTTCCCCCTGACAACAGGCTTGTTTTGTCTGAATCGACCAAATATAAATTGCAAAGACTTACAGAGGAGAAACATTTGACAATGAGAAGGCAACAATTGTCTCAAAGAGGATTGAGATTTCTGGAGTCATTTGTGAACCCCCTTAAACTCACTATTGTCTCCCAAAGCCGTCTGGTCTTGTAACTGTTCATTTGAACCTACTTGGTGTTAGCAATTTGTGACTCACAATGATTTAACAAAACTGCTTCTGCAAGACCACATACTGGATCCAAGCTTATGGTGGATGAAGTGCTCCAAGATTTATAGCAACTGGAACTGATATTAATGCTAACTGAAGCAGTAGTACTAGCTGGAAACAGATATGGATTCAGATATTCAGAGTCCAGAGGATGAATTACAAAAAAGCTGGTGATCCTAACCCATTTGACTAGTCGGCCAGATAGGCAAAGCAAAGAACTAAACAGGACAATTGAGCACTAAATAATAATTTAGTCTTCCAGTTCCACTTTTAAGTTCCACTTCTCTCTTTTGAATATGAATATTTGGCTGGTTAGTCAGTCAATTACAATTAATACATTATTTTGTTTTTGCTAGAGATAATTTGTCAAGTTTTTCTTTTCTCACATCTACCAGGCTCACCAGTATGTATTGGTCTTTTCTTTTAAAAATGCTAACAGGCTGAAAATGTGAAAATATTCATGTAGAACGTGCTGACCTTCTCATGTCATATGATAAGGGCAGTCATGCTCATTTGGTCCCTGCAGGAAGTAAAAGGGCATTTCTCTAAATTGACATGCTTATTTATACCATGGTAAAGACTTATCTGAGGAGATGTTTCCACTGAAAGCAAGCTGTTATTGAGCTAATGTAAGCTATTTCTGGGGAATTTCCACTGGATAGAGGGGAACATTGTGGGAAATATTTCAGTGACAACATTGACTAACACACTGTTTAGAGGGTTAAAGGGAATTAATTAGAGAGAAACACAAAGATTTTAATCCAGAGATAGAGGACATATAGGAATTTAAAGAGTGCCAGAAATTTCAGTCTATTTAATATAATGTTAGTAGGATAGAAAATGTACTCATCGGGATTTTTGCTTATCGTTAGAGGAAAAGTTTACTTGTAAGTAATGCATGTGAGGCTCTTGCCAGCAGCTGGATACTTTATAGCTCAGAATAAACACTGGAAACGATGAAACTGGTCGGATGGCTCTATCTAAACTTGCTTAATCTGCACAATTTGTCATTTTTACACTTTGGTTTTTGAAGTGAACTGTTACTGGTTTCTGTTTTCAGCAAAGTTAATTACTAAATGCAAACTGCAGCTGAATAAACAGATGAAATAATGGTATGGATCTGCTCAACTAAAATATTATTCCTTTAAACCACACAAATTGGCTTAGCTGGGGCAATGATCCATTTTCTTTTTATCTGGATTATACTCAGTCATAGGGCTGCAAAACAAAAAAACAAAAAAACATGTTATTATTTTCAATATTGCAATTATGATCCCAGTTGAAATGCTTGCTCTACAATTGATTTTCACAGAAAACATAACAATGATGTGATTTCTTTTAAGTCTTGCACAAAACAAATATGTTCCTTTATCTGTATGGAATATGATTTGTAGGCCAGAGAGTTCCTGTAGCACCACCACACTTGCAGGGCTAACCATGAACAACAATGATGTGGCACATTTTCTTTACATAGAAAATTGCAACTTCTGTGATGTAGATATTTCAGATTTTGGATAATTGTGAAGTGAAATGAAATGAAACTTCCTATGTTTTGAAGAAAATCTTAAGCAATTGACTAATGCTTTGTGAGTTACAAGTTAAGGTGGGTATATTTTTTCTTACTGTTGTTGAATGGACTGAAAAATAATATGATTTGCCTAAAGATACTGTCAGTCATCAGCAGCCAAACCAAGTGTCAGCCACACAAACCAGTGTGAACAGTGTGAGGGCAAGGTGTTATGGTCAACGCACTTGACTCACTCAGTCACACAGTTTGGAGTCTCATGCCAAACCCAGCCTGTAATTATGCCACTTGAGTCATAAGTTGAACACATCAAGGTTCCTGTGGCCTTTTCTTAGATAAACGAGCTATTTGTGTTTGCAAGCATGTAGAGATGGTCTGATGACACCACTCACTGGATTGCTGAACAGACACAGTAATCATCACATCCTGTTCTTTCATATTGGACTCACAACTATGCAATGGTGTGGTTTATAGTGTGGACAACCACTGGAGCTGATTGTGCTAAAATTTGTGTGCGGGTGGGCAGGCCTGCCCCTGTTAAAGACTTAATTGGGGACAGCTTGTCCAATTGTGGACAAAAGCCATGTCCCCAATTGGGGAAAAGCAGCTTTTTGGGTCAGTGGTTTGAGTGGGGTTAAGATCAGTCTTAGACAAACTTATGGCAATGGTTGTCTGTGTGGCCACCAAACACATTCATTGTTCCATCTCAGCAATACATGCATCAAGGGTTGGGATCATGTAGTTCCAAAACACCCGGCTTTATTTTGTTAAATAACCAGTTAATGAGCCTTTTCTTTCCTTGCTCATTTTGTTGAAACATTTGAGGCTGTGATTTCTTTTTATTCTGCTTTTCAGTTTTTATACAGCAGCTTTTGCTGCTTGTCATGCTGTAGCTTCTCCCAGTGCACAGATACACACTAGTCATCTGCAGCTGGATGCTTTTAACCCTCTTTTAGCCAAAGATTCCCATTGTCCACCTAATTTTCAGCTTATTTTAAACATGAACATGCCAGAAAGTGTCCTGTCAGTAAGTGCATTCATCCATTTTTTCCGGAACAATTAGGACCTCCAATATCAAGCAGTTTACCGCATGTTGAAAGAATGTATGATTAGGTTAACAATGAAGGAACGGATTCAGCTATTTCTGGCAAAAGTGCAAGTGGAATTACCGTAATGATTCTATTTCTGCTTTGAAGTGCAACTTCTCAAATTTTAGAAACCGCTGCAATTACTCAGCAACATCTCACAAAACATTTGCAAACTTACGGTAATTTGAAGTGTGGTGGCCGCTGATGATGATGCTCAGTCTAGAGGGGTTAGGCCAGTAACAACACAGCCACTTAAAGCCTAAAGAATCCCCTTAAGAGTAGCTGCATATTCTCAATCCACTCCGTTCAATTGTGGATGTGTGTGTGTCTTTCAAACCTGATTATTTTGTGATGTCATCCTGAAATGCATCTGGCCACTCAGATTGTTGGACTGGAAATTGTTATTGCATCAAGCTTTCACAGTTTTTTCCTGAAGAATGGGGTTTCTTCTGTTGCAGCATTTCAGGATCAGATAGAGACCCAGGAATTCTGCCAGGCAACCTTAAGTCTCATGGTTGACCCTACGAAATGACCCTGGGCCGAGATTAGAGATGAGACATAAACGGTCAGGCGTTGGGTGAGACAAGATAAACAAACCTGAAAAGAGCATGTTGGAGTATTCTGCCATAGCTTGGAAAAATGTAACAACAGTCATTGGAAACATAATGCGGTTCTCACTTGGTTTACTAATTATGTAAACAAAGCATCCTTTTTTTTTTCTTGCAAAAAGAGAAAGTAAGACAGGTTGTGCTGTGCTGCTGAGGTAAACAGTTTAAATTAGCCAGCAAAATGCTTTCAAGATGACAGACTAGTCAACCAAGTGAGTCCAGGGCCAATGTACCTGTCTTCCTGTGTCTCTTGTCCAACCAGTTTGTCAAGCTGTGCATGTGGAGCAGCAGGGAAGTAAGACAATAAAGTGGATCATGTTGCTATGAAACCTGGCTACACAGTAACTGACAGGAGTTCCAAAGTGTGTGTTTTCCATAAATGACTGATAAATATAGTTGGAATGGCTCTGATTCCAAACCTTGTTGTTGTGAATGGAAATCAGTTGAACTTGCATCACCTGACTTCAGTTATTATGTCACCTGCCAATCCTTGAATGACTTAAAATTGTTTTTATGCGCAGATGAAAGGAGATAATGTCTTTGCCAATGTGTTGCCTCATGGAACCCAAAATGGGATAATTTGCCATTTTTCCATCCTTCATGATCTACTGTCTCCTCTCTTGTCATGACATTGTGATATTTTTTATCTTTTCTGGTGGGTATTCTTTGCTATCTGTTTGACCAGTTTTAAATCTAGAGCCTTATGAGACATGTCATTGCTCTCTGAGTGATTTTTTTTTTTTTTTTTCCATTTACTTATTTATTTTTGGCTGATTTATCCATAAAGAATGTGAACACTAAAGGTAAAAACACTGTGGCAGGAATTGTTTCAATAATTGTACTGTTGGCTTGAAAGATAAAAGGGAATAGTCCATGCGTGCGTGTTTGTGTTTGTGTGTGGTTCTAAAGACCCTTACTTTTCTACTTGAATATGCGTTGCCTTTATTTATCAGAAAAGTGAATAACAGTGGAGTTGACATTTGTTCCAACCTGTTGCCAATCAGTGTTTCAGTGTTCATTCTCTGTAACTGATACAGCATCTGTGCTTAAGGTATTTATTAGCAGTTGTGATGCTTTTTCCATCTGCTTTCTTTTTGAATTTTGACATGTTATTGACTTATGTTTGCTGGCACAATGAGTGCAGGTTCCTGTTAAATTGCCTGTCAGGCTGGGGATTGGACAAAGTGCTTGATTGGTCCACCTGCTTAAACAGAAGAAAGTACACATTCCAGTGGAGATTACCCACAATCATCTTTTGAATACAAGATTTTCCTGGCTTTGATCGCTTGGTGAGTGCACAAGATGCTTGTCATCGTGAGCCGAGACATGAACAGTTTTCCTCTTAAAGCACTGCATAGCTGTTGGGGTGGTGTAAATCAGTGTATACAAGATAAATCAGGTAATCATTCATCAAAGGGTAAAATATAGACAGACTGGAAAATAAAATTTCTAGCTTTTGCAGGAACAGGAAGAAACACCCATTATTCACCTCAGCTGAACCATTTAAAGTGATGTAAACAAACACAATAGTCGAAACACACCACAAGAACACAGGAAGTCGTACGACTCCATTGTTGTACTCTAAGGCACTGTTTGCACTGTCGCCTTACAAGAAGGTTCTGGGCCTGGTGCCTTTATGTGTGGAGTTTGCATGATCTTCCTCTGCCTGCCTGCAAGGTTCCATCCAGGTGCTTTGGCTTCTTCCACGGTTCAAAGACATCTGCTTTCAGGTTAATTGGTGTCCACATTGCCTGTAGGTGTGAGTGCAAAATTGTTGTCAATATAAAGCTCTGTGAAAGGCTGGTCATCTGTCCATGGTTGTACTCCACTGTCACCAAATATTAGCTTATGTCAGATGTTGCGCTAGACTTTTTCATTGTCCAGACAGGTTAAAAAAATCCATCATAATCTATTTTTATCTGTCATTTTATTTTAGTTGTTTTAATTATAATAAAGAAATGGTCAACAGCATTTAATTTTTATTCATTCATTTTTAATGCTAATTCAAGTAGAGCAAACTAAATGATGCACTTATAAAGGCATGAGAGAAAACATTCATCATGCCACTAAAACGCCAACTGTGGCCATATGTGCAAATGAATAATACAGTTTTACAAAATTACTTGCAATTAAAATATGAACATACTTCGCAAGAAATCAGCTGAATTTAACTCAGTTCACCTGCTGCAGCCTGAACTCAGTCTCATTCTCACCTTCCTCCTCTTGTGCATGGAGTGAAACAGGGTGCATGCTTGTGCGTAATCAAATGCGTCAAGTTAAGTTGCTGCAGAGGTGATTTTCATTCAATTTTGTACCTTTGCCTCGGACAGACGGCGTCTCATGGCTGTTTTGATATTGTTCTGAAATAATTGCAACCTGTCAAAATGACAAATGGCCTTCAGATTTGTCCGTCAAATCTTAAAAAAATCGTCAATGACAGAGAATTCTCGGTTAACGCAACCCCTGACTTGTGTACTGAGCTGGTTGTGATCCTTGTTGCGATTGCTTTCTGATTCATTTTATTCCACTGAAATGTTGTAAAATTTGAAGAATCATATGTTTTTAATCTACAGTTTGGTAGGACAACCAGGTTTGAGTGCGTTTGTGTAAGCCTACAGTCATGCAGTTGTTTCTGTTTCTGCAGGGAAAAGAAAGAAAATAGTTCTCAAATTGCAGAACAAGCAGTGATAGACGGGTGTGTGTGTTTACAGGGTGTGGATTTCAATAGTGTGAACGGCTCATTGAAACTGATGTTAAAATTTTAATAATTGTTGTCAGCTGATATTGACACTCTCATGACACCCTTTTCTTTGTAGGATTTGAACACTGTCATGGCCAATAACTATTTGGTGTATTAGGAAAATAACGATAAAGTTATATAGAATCAGAATCAGTGATGAAAACACAGTCATACTAAGGGTAAGACATGCAGTATTAGGTTTGTAAACCAGTTGATAGATGCTGGCTGTTTCTTCTGCCTATGTAGAAGCGAGAGAGGGTAAAGCCAACAGCGTGCCAGTGCTCCTGTCTGCTTTGCCCATAGATGGCAATTGGAGATTTTTCAACACAACAACCTTTTGAGCAGCAAGTCCAAGTCAATTGAAATCCAGATGCTCTCAGTAAAGCACATGTATGCATGTTTGTGTAGTTTCCACAGATATAAACTATGTGCTTGAGCCCTCTGGTGTTCTTGGCATTGCCTAACAGACCAAATAGATACGAGATGACTAAAATTGCTTTTCTTTTGTCACACCGATAGTTAAAAAGCAAACCTTACTACTTCTGTTGAAAAGTCCAAAAACCTTTTGTCGAATGGTATAAAATGAGAGCATGGTACTGCATCTAAGTTTTTGTAGTTTGATCATGGTTTTAAAGGACAATAAAATGTAAAAATGCACGTATATAGTGTGAAGATTTTCCTCCTTACTTTATATCAATCTCAATATTTTTGGCTATTATGGACACGGTTGCAAATGGATGAGGAAGACTGCCATCCTGGGGAAGCCAAAAACATACACACCTGTCTGGACAGTTCTTGCATGAACTATTTCTTTATTGATTTTCAAAATGAGGCATTATTCTCTAATACTGACATCATGGTATACACCTAATTATAAAGGGATTTATAATTTGTGTCGTGCTGAAGAATGCCCCTCAGCTGTGGTATAATGAGCATATACCACTGCCTGTCGTGATGTATTGCTTAACTTTACTGCAACAGTGCATTTTATCCATATTCCCCTCTCCTAGCTCAAAATCCACTAACCTGAATATCAGCAAATGTAGCTTGAACTCCCCAGTGTACAATATCTGCTTTGGGGAAATTAAGCTATTGCAATGTGTCCAGAAGTTTAAAATTAAGGTGAAAGCTGTCTATATGAGCCGCCTTGAGTCATGACGTTAACAGTAATAATTGTTAGCTATGTGAACATGCAAATATGATGGAGACAACCAAAAAGACCTGATATTAAGCTTCAGTTTGTGTTTGTTGAAGAGGTATTACCTTTGGCTACGAAGTATACAGGCGAGGAGGTCAAATTTGCAATGTGTGGATTCTGCTCCATGTTGGTTGCCCCTGCTGAGGAGGTAATCCTAGCTAACAACTGCAGGTGTCTTCTCAACAGGCGAATGAATGTGTGAGCAGACTTCAACCTTCTGCTCTGTCTGTGCTCACTATTTAAAGTGGGCGTACAGGATTAATTTTGAGAAATGTTTCAGGTCAAAATAGTATTTATCTGATATAATTGATTGATCGAAAATCGATAGAAGTGACTCTGGACTTTAAGAATAAAGACTGAACAAAACTAGGAAATAAGTGCTGAAATCTAGGCCTGCATACTACCTGCATACGGGTAGGTGATTATTCAGCCATGCTCCCCAGAGAAATAAATCACACCTGAACAGAACCGATTTTTCCTCTTACTTGCCTCCTGTTTTTCTTAGCTTTCAAGACCTCTCACCAAATGCCAGTCCTCTCCTCCCTCGTACTCTCTTCAATCTCCAGCACACACACACACTCAAAATCCTGCCTCCATCACATTCTCAGGAGAGACATTTTTTCTCTGGTTGTTTTCAAGGAAGATGAACACAGACACACACTGCAGACTGGGCCTGGGGGTGCCTGAGGGATGCCAGTGCTTCAGACAAGTTGACATTTCCCACAAAGTCTGTGCCATGTGTGAGTTGGTGTGTACATGTGAGGGTGTGTATGTGGTGCCCTCTGCTCTGGAATGCACTGTGTGTAATTAGTCTATTGTCCTAGCAGCATTTTCTATGCTAATTAACCTTGCCTTTTCTCATGGAATGCACCCACGATGTCTGGGTCTCTCATTGGCTGGGGAGGGGCTGTCTAGTCGTCTGATTGGTTATCAGGGTGTTTCAAAAGTGGAATCTTCACACAGGGAGCTAAGTAACTAACTTATTTTTTCACCATGCGATTCACGCTCATTAAAGCAAAGCAGCGGCTTTGTTAGTGTGAAACTCTAAAGAAGAAGACCTGTAAACCGTTTTGGGGTTTGAATCTGGGAAGGAAACACATTTCATTGTCCACCAGCTACAATGGCATGTGCCCAATTAGGCATGAGCCAAGAAAAACATACATAGTGTAGTTAGAAATAGCCAAAATTTGTGTGGTGTTTAGCAGGTACAGGATTCCCAAGGCGGATGGGGGGGGGGACTCAGTTCATAAATCATACTTTACTGACTTTCAGTACAAGTGTACAAGGGGAGGGGCCATTTATTTCTTGATTTTTACATTTAATGCATTCAGTCAAAAAAACGTTTAAGACTGTAGTTTCTTTGAGTAAATATCATGTGGTGGTATCATGGTGAGGGGAAAGATAAAAGATTAAGATTTTCTGATACAGATGTTGTACTAGATTGTTATTGCATTTTCACAAGTTGACCTAGCCCTCACCTTTAGTTTGACTGTCATTTTCTGGGTTTGTCAGTAAAATGGATTACTGACATTTCAGGAGCGTTTTAGGTCTAAATTTCAATGTTAAATATATTTTTCTATCTTAAATATATTTTATTATAGTTTCAACCCCAGTGCATGATGATTGAGGGCCCGCTGTTGTTTGTGAAGGTAGATGGGAATCTCTGGAAGTGGGGTCCAGTGTCTCATCTAGTCTGGTCTCTACTCTCTGGAGGGGCCCGGTCTCTGCTCCGTTCCTTGCTGTAGCCCAGTCTATTACTTGTCACCAATTAACCAATTAACTTAGACATGTTCAGGTACCCACTATGCTCAAGTCACCACATTCATTCATTCATTAATTCATTAATTAATTTTTTTATTCATGGGTAGGGGGCCGTGCATTATTAGTGACCCCTCTGGGAGCATTTTCTTAACAGATATGGTCCTTTTTATTCCAGGGAGAAGGAAAAAAAGTTTATGTAAAATGTCAGCGTGTTCCATGTTATTTCATGTTCATAATGAATTCCATGTTTTCGTGATCACAAATTTTATAGGGCCTTATGGACCGAATCCCCATGAAGACCGAGGTTGACATGAGCAAGGTTTTCAAAAAAAGCAACCCATGTTTAACTGCACAATTTTTTATTTATTTATATATATATATATATATATATATATAAAGAGACACTTATGTTTGTTATTTAAGAAATATGCAATATTTCTTTTGTGTAACAATTCCATCTAAGCATGGATAAATGTTAAAAACTTAATAAATGTCATAAAGACACTTTAATGTCTCCATTTGTCATTCTGTCTTGCAAAGTAGACTTGAATAGATCACGAGGATCCTTTGCACAAGTATAAATTGAAGCAGAAATCATTATGAATCAACTCGTAGCCCCAAAAAACCAATGGAATCGTGAGATAGTAAAAGATTCCCACTGCTCGTAGGAACATAACAGTGGTAACCCCTGTCTGTGATTATTTCATTGTAGAGGAGGACATCTGAATGACAGGGAAAATAAGATGCTGGGTTGTCTGAATGGAAAGTGTCAGATGCAGTGCAGGTGCTTCAGCAGTGTGGGAGCCTGAGTGCAGATCAGTTTGTAACTCTCAGAGTCAGTCTGTTATGCTGTTACCCTCATCATCATTTTCATCCTCCTACTGTTTTTTCTGCAAACTGAGAAACCCAAAGCCCAGAGATGCTGTCATTTCCCCAGTAAGCTGCTCTGTTCAGTTTGCCACAAAACTACAGGGTGAGCTTATACTCTTATTACTTATTCATGGACACTGTCACACAGGCTGATGCAACTGCAGGCAGACGCGCTCGCCATAAGAAGGTGGAAAAACCAGGCCCGGCTGGTGACAGTCTGGCAGGCATTTATCGTTACCAGTGTAGTAGAAATTAATAATAATAAAGACATTCATCCATCTTCTATCACTTTTCTGTTTCCAGGGCGCAGGGGTTGCTGGAGTGAATTCCAGCTCACATTAGGTACACCCTGGACAGGTCGCCATGATAGGGGCCAACATAAAGAGACAGACATGGACAAACAACCACTTAGACCTATGAGCAATTTACAGTCACATGCATGTCTTTGGACAGTGGGAGGGAGCATAGGGAGACCATGCAAATACCGCACAGAAAGGCCCCAGGCTCAGGAACCAAACACACAACCTTCTTGTTGTGGGGCAACAGCGCTAACCACTGTGCTGCCGTGCTGCCAGAACAAAGACAACCCAGTGATGCGTGTAACATCCTGTGAGCAGCCTCTTAAGTCGGTTGCTGTTGGACATCAGAGCTACTTTTTTTTTTCCTCTGGGGGGGGGGTTAGTTGATTTTTGAGCTGTTTGAAATGGGAAGTTCTGTTTTTTTTTTTTATTTTTTTAAATACATCTTTCCCACTGATTAACTGGAGTTAGGAAGCTCTTAATTTTGGCACTCCTTGTTCCACACTATCATTGTTTAGTTGTAACATGCTAGACTGTTTTTGTTTGTCTCACTGGTTAAACTTAGTCAGCATATATTTTAAGATGTTTCTGGATTGCAGGCACTGTCTGGTTTTTATGTTTTTGGATCAGTTTCCTCTCTAAGATAGTGGAAATATGACCCAGAGTTGTAGGCTTCAGTGATTCACTTATGCAGGTTTCATTTGATGCATAAGCAATTCAGTGATTGCGTAAATGAAGAGCAAAGGGAGAAATAATTAATAAGCGAAAGCAAATATGGTCATTTAGACTCAACTTTTAGTTTCACAGACATTTAAATTTTGAACCAAATGGCAAACTGTTAAATAAATTATTCAGTAGTATAAATATAGAAATGACTCAAAGCAGGAAAATGCTTGCCAGCCCTTATGCCCAAAATCTGGTACTCACCTTAAAGATCAAGAATTGGGCATTGCCTTTAGGAAAATAACCTTTTTTTTCCCCTTGTGTTGCTTATTTCACCTCTTCCAAGAATTTGTTATTCTCCACACTCACTCACACTGCACACAATGAGGCGATAGAGTTTAAAATCACAATGGTGCTCGCAAATGGCTGTCTTTGTGTTTGAAGAAAATGATAACCTAACAAACAAGGAGGTCAGATGTCTCCTGTTTCCCTTGGTGACCCTTATTTGCTTCAGTCCAGGCCTTGCTTGGTGTTGACACACTCACAAAAAGGGTAGATAGAGGGAAACAGAATAGTCACTAGGGCGCAACACTTGATGGATATCGCGATTTCAGGTTGCACAGTCCACCTATAGATTGTCCTGTGGGAACCGAGAACAGTCAACATATTGGTATTTAAGGACCGTGGGTGTGTGGCATTGCACATATAACTTTTGAGCGATAAGCAAATTCAAATGTGGTTATTTTCAAAATGAGTGTTTTGTCATGGTTGGCAGCAGTGGCCTAAGGATCAGTTGTGGGTTTATGATGCAAGTTATGCCTCGAGAGTGGCTTGAGAATTAAGGGTTAAGTGGAAAATGAGCCCCACCTTTTATACCACTGTGCTGTTCTTAAACAAAGTTTTTTTTTTTTTTTTTTTATAGCAACAGCAGACTAACAGATAAGACTATTTGGTCTGGGCAGCTTGCAGGTGTAATAGTGTCTGATAGTCCAACAATGTAATGCTGTGTGTGTTAACTCATTCATCCCTGAATGAGTTAAAAAATAAATAAATTAATTAATAAATATTTTGTGGGTTTTGCCTAAAATGACATCCACTCAGATTTTGGGTTTGCATTTTACCTCATTCACCACACAAGTTATTTTGCAAAGCATGCACATTAATAAACAAAATAATTCCTTAGATTTTTTTTTGTATAAAATGCCCGTAATGATGTATAATGTCAAATTGGTAATTTTCTGCTTATTGCTGTAATAGCAATAAGTCTGCTGTGTGTCCTTAAATGCACAAATGCAGAACAGTAACTCTGGCCTTACCACACATTGATAACATAACTTTGACCACAATTAAAGATGACAGAGATAACTGTTAATTTCTAGTGTTAATCACTTCACAATAGGGCAATTAGGGCAATGAATAAATGAGGTGATAAATTCATAATTTTGGCCTTTTATCCTAAAATTTAACCAATTCTGCACTGGATACACAGAGGTATGAATGATTGTTTTTCCCATCAAGCAGTGCATTGTTGCCAGTCTATCTACCCTGATGACAAACTGCCAAATTAGATTGATATTAAAGGGTGAAAATTAAAATGACTAGAAATGAATCCATAACACCACTTGTTCCCCATGGAAATGGCATTATTATTATCTGGGGAGATTGGAAATAAATCATTTACTGTGCTCTGTGTAATTTAATTTATCATTCTGGATGACATTTTAAGCAGGAAATTCAGAGTGAGTGTAGTAGACATGGACATTCAGCAGGCCAAGCATAAAAACCTCCTCAAGGTTACATGAGAACTTTTGTCTTCCTTGTTCAGCTTTTTCTTTGCCATAAATATACTGTATGATGATTCAGACATACAGGAGTTGAGAGGAAGAATCATTTTTATTTCTGTTTTTCAATGGTTTTTTCTCTTTGAGCTTTCATCTGTAATTTCTAGAAAATGTGAATTGTACTGAAAAAAACTTGGCACTATTTATTCATTGTATTTGATCTGCTGTAGTTTTGCTGACTTGTAATCTAAGTAATGTGTGCGTTAAAAGTTCAAGGTTTATTAATTGTCATTTGCATGAATTAAATGAAATTTGTACTCAGGTCTAGTACTATAAGACTATAATAAGTCTGATAATAATAATCTAGAATTACTAGTCCTATGCTGAGTTAAAGTATGTTCAATGACGCATGGAGGGCACCAGTCTAGCAGCCTCTGGGCAGCAGCTGTGTTTGAGCTAAGCTGTTCTGGTCTTAATGTTCCACAACTACACCAGTCCATGGGCCAGGTGGATAAGGCCCCCTACGATGTGGACTGCAGTGCTCCTGCACTATTGATATAGATGACCTCAATGGAAAGAAGTCTGCTGCAGGTGATCTTCTGGGCAGTTTTCACCACTCTCTGCAGCACCTTCCTGTCTGTAGCAGTGCAGTTCCAATAGCAGGTGGTGATTGGGGAGAATGAGACTAGCCTGTCTCAGCCTCCTGAGAAAATAGGTGCATTGGTCGGCCTTCTTTACAAAGGTGGAGGTGTTTATTGTTTATTTCAAATCCCTGGAAATGTGGACTCCCATGTATTTGAAGCTGATGACCATTTCCACTGATGCTTCACTAACGAATAGAGGGGAAGGGATGTGGCTGCTCCTCCTAAAATCTGCAAGCAGCTCCTTCGTCTTCCCAACATTGATGCAGAGGTTTATGTCCCCAGATTGGTCCACCAGTTCTTAAACCTCAAATGTGATGCTGCAGTTTGATTTATACATGTAGGGGTTTAAACATAGTATGATCTATGGCATAGACTTGTGTGTGGTGCGAAATGCTTTTACTGTTAAGTCACTGGGAGAAGGACATGTGTATTTTATTTGTGTGAATAAGTGCAGAGTTATATTCAGGCAGACAGACAACTGAGTCATGTAAGTCTTAATTTATTTTTCCATCCAGCTGTCAAATATGCCTCATTCATTTTCACCATCTGTTTAATCCTTTCACATGTGGTTTGGAAAATGTTTCTGTGATATGTTTTATGTTTTTCAATTTCTGTAGCGTTCATATGAGCTACAAATATCTATATCTCCCTCATCTTTTCTCTCCTTTCTTCTGCCCTCTACATTTCTTTCTACATCTCTTTCCATCTTCAGGACCAGTTTGAGAATCTGGACAAACACACTCAATGGGGGATTGATTTTCTGGAGCGGTATGCAAAGTTTGTCAAGGAGAGGCTGGACATTGAGCAAAACTATGCCAAGCAGTTACGGTACATGTTCAAACACACACATATACAAACAGTAATGAGTACACTTGGGCAGATATACACACCAAATCTTTCATGATACAGAGCTGAAGGTGAGAATCTTCTACTCTTTTGTCTGGCTCCTCCGCTCACTGGAAGGTCCTGTGGTATGAGGGTAAAATTTACAGTTTTTGTGGCAGTCGGTCATTAAGTCTAGCTGTCTTGGACTTACAACATTGTAACTTCTGAACAATTGTTACTTGCTTTATTTCACAACTTGATATCAATGGAAAAACCTGGACAGATTTTATGTTTTTCACATAACAGCATCACCATGAAATATGTACACATTTAAACATGATTCCATGGAGCTCAGACCATTCAATGACACACACTGAAGGTAGACGACCAGTTGGTAGAAGGTGTGTCAGCGCAGAGCATATTAGAGGGGTAATAAGAGGGTTATTTATTTACTAACAGTTTCATGTTCAGTACAATGATAAAATTACTTTTTACATTTTACAATTACTTGTATAACCCTAACCCTTGCATGGAGGTCTTGTGTCATTATCGGTCAACCTATTACATCACAGAGACTGTCGAACAAGCAGAGACAGGCTGACAAAAATCACACTTGCCAGCTTTGGGTTGGTATTTTCTCAAACATCTGAAGTGTAGCTTGAGTTTATTCCGTGACATAATACTGGTTATAAAACAAGGCCTTCTTAATTGTATTCAGACATTATGGATGGAATGAATGTGAATTAGCAACAGCGATCCGATCTGCTGGTAGTGAGGTTAAGTGGTAAAAACAATAGGCAGTGCTGGCTAAATTGAGACGCTGCTCCCTAAATGAGAAAAGCAGAGTTGGAGACAAAATCAAAGGGTAGCTGCTCTGGGTATACAATCTTATTCTCTCTCACTAATTTCTGTAGCTAGTGGACAGTCCACAGGGGCTGTAAACATTGGCTATATTTCAGCCAATACTACTCTTAAGAAAATGCCCAGATTGGCTCCAATATTTGGCATTAGTTTGGAACATCCCTATGAAACCCTCTTTCATGGGGATGTTGAAGGTTGAAATAAAGGCAAAATGTCTAATAAGGAATTTATTTGTTTTAAATCCAATGTTGAAATGCTTGTTGAAACATCCCAACAAGTACAAATCTAGTAATCATTAAAAACCAATATAGTCCCAATGATACTGGTGTGTGATATCAAACGGGAAATCCCCTCAGAATGCACACACACACACACAATGCTGCAGAGCGTGGCTGTTTTTACTGTGGGACAGAAAATAAGCCAGGCATAAAGCCTCCCTATTTTGTCTCAAATAACAGATAACTTGCACTCCTAAACACACACACACACACACACTCACACACACACTCACACACATTTTAACACACATACATTCCTTTGCTCCCTAGTCAAATCATTAACTCTGTTGTAGAGCCTGAGGGAATAGACAGGCCTCGACTTTGATGTTTAAATCTTTGATTCATCTTTAATATTATACTGAGATCCTGTGTGTGTGTGTGTGTGTGTGTGTGTGTGTGTGTGTGTGTGTGTTTTTTTTTGTAGGTTTGTGCTTACATGTCTCCTGTCTGTTAACATGTCTTTCTACCATCCTTAGAATATCACTCAGGTTTTTTTATGTTCTACATCTGCCTCTTTTTCTGATCAGGAATTTGGTAAAGAAATACTGTCCTAAACGCTCCAAGGATGAGGAGCCAAGGTGAGTAGAGTCAGTTGAGTTGTTCACTTGGCCTGTGTGTGTCTACTTGTATTTACTTCTTCAGCGTCTGTAGACTGTAGGGGTAGGGAGGACATTGTTTGTCTCCTTGTGCTGGAAATAATGTTTAACTGTAGTTTTTTGATGTGGTTTCACATTCTGTCTCCCTGCAAATTCAAGAGTTTAAGACTTAAATTGGTCTTATGGCAAAAGGGCACAGAGGAAGTGTTTTAGGCCACTCAGGAAACATTTTATTTTAATAACACAGCGTAGATGCCAAAATAACTCTTTCCTTTTACCAATATTCTTTAGAAAAGACAAGGACACCTAAATAGAGCATATGCAAAATACTTGGCTTTAAGTTAATTTTTAACAACATCAGCACTATTATGAATGGCTGTCCTGAAAGACTTTAGAAAATGTTAAAAAGGAAACTGTGTGACTGATGTTTTGTTTTTAGAAAGTAGTCTGCAGGTTGTATAAATTATATTTTCCTTATTTCATCACGTTTTTTTTAACAAATCCAAATATTTGTATTTCTACATTGTTCAAGGTTTTGAACATAAAAATGACACACTGAACACAGACAGCTGAGATGAGATGCAATTTATTTTAAAAAATCTAGACTGTGCATAGTTTGTTCAACTATTACCCTTCAGATATTTGTTTGTCATTCAGCCTAGTGTCTTGTTTGGACTCATAAAAATGCAACTGTTGAACTTGCAGCTGGCAACTGAGAAAACATGTAATTTGCGGTGTGTTTGTTCCGCGTGTCTGTTGTCCAGGTTCACATCATGCCTTTCGTTCTACTCTATACTGAATGAGCTGAATGACTATGCTGGACAGAGGGAGGTGGTGGCAGAGGACATGGCTCACAAGGTGTATGGAGAGCTGATGAGGTACAGCCAAGACCTTAAAGCTGAAAGGAAGCACGTGAGTATCCTATGAAATTTCATATTTCACTGTGGTATAGAGAACTTTATTTTCATTTTTCATTAAGGCCATAGGGCACAGAAATTGTGTTGTTTCCTGTGCTTCCTGTCATAAGGCGGGCGTAGCTGTCTTTCCTCTGTGTTGCCTAATATGCTTTCCTTTTCTGTTTGGCTTGACTCAAGAGGATGAGTATGTTGGATATAATGTTAACCATCTGTCTTTTACTTCACTCACATCTGCTGATGCTATAAACTGAAAATCTGAGCTCCACATGGATCAGAAAAAAGTGCCTTCCTATTGTTTTGTGTTCGAAAACTTGTTTGTTTATATTTGTCATAATAGTGCCAAGAAATTATGCCTATATAATGATCTTATTTGCCTCCTGACGAAGCAACCCTGCCTATAGCATGTTTTAGCAGATAGTCTGTCCCACAGACAGCCATCTATAGGCTGATACTGAAAGGAAATGTTGTTGGTTTTCAAATACCTCTGTAGTAGCTGAGTTAGAGTTTGTTTTGGGATTTCTCTTCTAAATAATGACATATTGATATTATATTGCCCCCCTCCCCCACTGATTTAGTAATGCATTTTTATTAATTCCACTGGCTAATAAATAAATTTTTAACCTAGCTTTCTTTAGTTTAATATGATGTAGTTTGGTAGATGGCATGACATTTAGTAAGCATTCAAATCTTTCCAAAAAAATTATCAAAAGTTGCCAAATTCCTGCATCTCACAAATGTTGGATCACAGAGGGATCCCACTCAACACGGTATCCAAAGTAAAGCATTATCTAATTACACTTAAAACAACCACTCTTGACCTTATAAAGAGTTTTTGTCATTTTAACCCCATGGCATGCCATTTGTGGAGTTTGTTCAGTTGTCTTGGAGATGAACTTTTTTTCATGTGAGGTCGGAAGTTGTCATGATTTCATTAAATCTATAGCAACAATACAGCTCCATGACAACTAAGCAGACTAAAATCTACTTACTCAGAGATATTTTAAAAAGATCCTTAGGTTGGGTTGTTTTGTGAAATTTCTTATCATACGAAATGCATGTATGTCTCTTAACATAATGCTAAATGCAGATTTTTCTCTTTGACTGGTTTCTGTAATAAGTAGCTGGTTTACAGTGTAATTCAATCTCAGTGTTATTTTACTGTTGTAGTCACTGGACTCTTGTAAATCCATGGCTGTGGCCTCAGTATTTTTCCTCCTGTTGAATTGTTATTGTGTATGTGGCAAAAATGTCTTCAGTCCTATCATTTTTTGTTTATGCATATGAGTGTGTTTATATATTTACACATATTTTCCTGTGTTTTTGTGTTAATGTCTTTTGTCTCTATGTGCATGCTTATGTGTGTATGTTGTCATGGTTGTGGAAATGAGCAGCATCTACAGGAGGGCAGGAAGGCCCAGCAGTATTTGGATCATTGCTGGAAACAGATGGACAATGTAAGTGGGGAGCGACAGGGAGGAGGAGGGGTAAAGGGGAAAGTGGAAAGTGTTTAGTGGAAATATTCTGTTAGGGACAGCCAGCTGTGTTCATTTCATACTTGTTTGCACAAAGAATGCAAGAAATGCTAACAAAGGTAACTGCAGGGCAAATGGGGATCAGCAGTTTGCCCCGATTCTATACACGTTGTTTTGTGAAGACACAAATGGGGCATTTCTGGCACCTGTTTATATTTTTTGCAGACATTTTTCATTATAGTCTCCTATGTGCTGTCCAAATTAATGTAAAGTATGATATTAAAATGTGTCTCTCTGACTGTGAAAATATGGCAGTCTCCTTTTCTTCTTCCTGGCAAAAATCCTAGTCTACAGGGACCAAGGCCAGGGGCCAGGACCAGGAAACACACAGACCACAAAGTGGACCAGCTCCTCCCAAGTCAAAGCAAGGCCCATGTGCCACATTTGGCCCGTGACAACCTTCTTTTTGGCTCCTAAAGGCTTCAAAGAGAAATTCCATTTGTTCATTTCTGAGCTCATTTATTTGTAGTTGCCAAGTTATTTTATAAAAAGCTAGTCATTACTAGAGTTCTCATTAACCACCACGATTCCACAGGAAAACTGTTATTTGTTAAATTCAAACATGATATCATGATACATGTCCAGTCACATTTTCTGGCCTGTAGCCCATTAGTTGAGTTGCTTTACTGCAGCACATCTGATTTAGACTATTTCAGTGTGTGGTCTGCATGACTTTAATCGTGACTACCTAGTGACTGGACTGTAACGTCCTAGCTATTCACTGCATTTCCTCCACGACTAATGTGACCCAGATGGGCTGGCAGGAAGTGAACCATCTCTCTCTCTGATTCATTACCCCCTTTGTCTCTTTTACCTCTCATTCACGCTCTCTTTCAGTTTAGAACTCTTTTATTATGACAAGAAATGGAGACATGCATTGTGATGAAGAGATTTTCATGTGTATTCTTTGTGTTTCTTGTGACTTTAAAATTCAGTTTTCATTTTTTTTCTTTTTCAGAGTAAAAGGAAATTTGAAAGAGAGTGTAAAGAAGCAGAGAAGTCCCAGGTGACCTATGAGCGGTTAGATAATGACATCAATGCCACGAAATCAGAAGTTGAGAAGGTAGGGGTCCCCAACTGCAAACACAGCTACTGTAAACCAGTCGTCTGTCAGATGAACAACAGGTTGTCTGATAAATTGTCTTCAGCCCTCATTGGTATAAAATATTGGCGTCAATCTGCAGTGAACAGATGACTAAAGACATGTTGTGTCTTTATGTTGTGTAAGCCACAAGTAAATTTATAACTTGGTGGGAAATAAACATTTTTCTTTTTTTCTTTTTTATATTTTGACATTGAAGTCATACAAGTAACTAAATAATAATTACAGTACATTCATTTCACTGTCATCATACCTAGTATTTTGGTTTACTTTAAGTTAGTAGAGTGTAATTGGTGCCTCCAAAATTATACCATTGCTTTTTTTTTTTTTGTTTCCCACACACTGGCTGTATAATTAGATCCAGTGTATGATGTTAAATGTTGAAGGGAAATAAATAGTAAAGTCCCCAAATCCAGTACAAGAACCTTTGTTTTTAGATGAGGCAATGCCCATCTAACAATTTTAAGTGAATTCATTTAATACGTTTTAACGGTGGAGCCATAGAACCATAAGTACCAAATGTATTAGAACTGTTTAATCCAAATGTCATAATCATACAGGTTGTTTCCTTTGAGTGTTAAGTTGCTGATTTAAGAGATGAACAACAGATTCTTCTTTGTGACATGCATGCTGTTTATGTTATTAAAACCACTTGATTTCTTTTAAAACAGCTCTGTAAAACCTGTCATGTAAACAATGTTAGTGTCCTTAGATTTTGTTGTAGCCACATTATACTCTATAAACACACTATGAATAGGTGCAACGCCCTTTAATATGGATCTATTGTTTTGTACTGATATAATTGTTCAGGCCAAAGCCCAGTTCTATCTGCGGACTCACATGGCTGACGAAAGCAAGAACGAGTATGCTGCTCAGCTTCAGAACTTCAATGCAGAGCAGTGGAAACATTTCAACAATTCTATACCGCACATCTTCAAGGTAAATCAAACACGTTGGCCTGTAGCTTCACAGTGGTTAACCCTCCTGCAAATGTGTTACAATCCAAACACTGGTTAAAAAATTAAAAAGCAATAATCCAATGAAATTTTATTTGCAGAGGTCTGAAATGCTTTCTACAGACAGTATTTCTATGTAGACAATCTGATTATCGCTGGCTCTATTGTTCCAGACTCCTGACTTACAATACTACTTGGCCTTGGATAAGCAAAAAAAAAAAAAAAAAAAAAACTGGGGGGGGGGACAATAATAAAAAACCAAAAATTTATTCAATCTGCACATATACATTTTAACAAGTAGGTGATATCATTGTCCATGTCCATCTATTGGAATGTCTCAATTAAGGCTGTGTCATGTTAAGAGAAAGCGTTGCAATCTGTGCAACTTCCTGTCAAACGATAAATGTAGCAGTCTCTCTCATTGAGGCTGTTACTAACATACTGAGTGGTCATCAGACTTATCCAGGGGAGGGATCTACACGCTTAACCACCTAGAGCTTTGCAAAAGTGCTGTTTAATATTTTATTTCCACTATGTTACAGAATCTGCAAGACATGGACCAACGTCGGACGATAAAGCTTGGAGAGACTTACCGGAGCTTTGCTGAGGCGGAGCGGAGAGTCATTCCCATCATCTCTAAATGTTTAGAAGGAATGGTTTCTGCTGCCAAAGCTGTCGATGAGCGAAGGGTATGTGACCAAGTGCGAGAGGGAGGAAAGGATGCATGAAAGAAAGAAGTTGTCATGTTAAAGTTAGGTGATACTAAACATCGGGAAAGGATGGAGAGAAAGCAAGGTGGTAATAGTTGTTTCAGCTTGTCTGGTATCTCCCCATTATTTTTTTTTGGCTGCCTTTCTTCCCAGGACTCTTCCATTGTTGTGGAGTCATTTAAGTCTGGCTTTGATCCCCCGGGTGACTTCCCTTTTGAGGACTTCAGTCAGAACCTGAGCAGAACGGGTTCAGATGGGACCATCAGCAACACACCCAAAGGAGACAGAGATGGGGCGCCGGCACCACGATCTGACCAAAAACACCAAATGAGCAGAACCAAGAACAAGCTTTGGCTGTTTGGGAAGAAACCAAAGGTACAATGAATAAATGGTACTCGTAATTTCAGACCAATGGTGCATGGTCACGAAATAGACACAGCAATTTTCAATCAATCTGAACAATGTAGTATATATAGTATATTTTTCATAAGTAGGGACATTACTTGAAAAATGAAAAAATTTAAGTATACTTACTTGTCTATATTGTTTATATATATACACATATATATATATACATATATATACACACATGCACACACACACACACACACACACACACACACACACACACACACACACACACACACACACACACACACACACACACACACACACACACACACACACACACACAAGAACACATGCCAACCTGTAGCTGGGTATCATTCAACTTTATTTCATATCCTCCAGAATTATTTTCTTTTTCTCCATCCTTGCCCGTGATAGCTGTTAATCTCCTACATCAAAATGTTATCTAAAATAATATTCTTATTTCCCTCTAGATTTTCACATTCTAGACACCTAAATTAAAGGTTTTTGTCACTTTTCCATTGTTTATAAGAACACAACGATCTTACTTATCTTTTCTCTGATTCACTCTTTGCACCTTGCCCCCCTCAATACAGGCCATGTTGGGTAATCATTACCTATCTACTGTTGGTTCATGTTTGCAACGTCAGCTGCCTCACAGTGTCATAAACCAGTGTGTTGGCTAGGGTGTGTGTTTGTGTATACGGACTAGTTTAATTGTTAAACACAGGGTGACCTCATTGTTTTGTGGCGGTGAAGTTGAAATCCTGTGATCTTGGCCATTGAGATTAAAATGGTAAGATAAATGATTTATTTAATATAATGAAGAGAGTGGTGATATTTCATTACAACCACACTTATGAAACCTGGGAAACCCCTCCTGGTCTTTTGACATGAGTGCACATTTGCTGAATACATTCATTAAATGTAATTACACATCTTCTGCATTTCAGGTACTTCCATTTGTAGTAAGATCACTGATCACTCCCACCCCAGTCATAAAAACCATAATTAAGGCACTTGACAACGCAACACAAATGCAAAGAATGTAATGTCCTGACTTCTACTTTTGTCGTCTCTTCCTCTTCCCCCACCAGTCCCCTTCCTCCTCTCCCCCTCCACCACCTTCCTCCTCTTCCCGTCCTCGTCCCACCTCCCACCTATTCCCTCCACCCCGGTTCAATTCTGACCTTGTGAGCCACTATCTCTCTGAGATAAAAACTACAGCGCCCAGAATCCCCCAGAATTTAAGGGTCCTGAAGAGAGGGGTGAGACAGGAAGTTGTATTGCAGTGTTGGATTAAGACATGTTGATGGTTTTTCTCTCCATGCAGTGCCTGCACGTTGATTCCATTGATTTATTTATATATATATATATGTATGTATATTATTTAAAGGTATAGTTCATCTCAGCAGGAATCTGAGTTCTCCCCAGAACACAATCTTCCTCTCATTGAGGAGATCTAATAAATATTTCAAGTTTTATAAGTGAAACTTGCAGACACTGTGTTGTTTGTCTTGTTCATTTCATTCTGTTTTGTTTCTTTCTTGGTTTGGCTGTTTCTCGCCAATGTTTTTCTTCATCCTTTTTATTTCTTTTGTCTTTGTGATTCTTTACTTACTTTTGTTCATAAAACAGATTTCTGCTCAAATGTGGAGATGGAGGATCTGTAGTAATACATGGTGTGTATGGGGGGTGTATGGTGTTGGCCTGGGGATTTAGATGTTATGGTTTCAATGTTGTGTGAGGGGAAATGGGCTGAAAAAGTGTTTCCAAGATCAGGTGTGTGGTCTGATGCTCTGGCCTGAGTTTGCAGTGGTGTGTGTGTTGCTCTACCAGCCTTGTCAGTATGCTATGAAGCAGAGCTTTCTGCTTTCAAACTGCTTGACACAAACTTGTAAATAACACCCAGCTTCAGTGTTGAGCCAACATTGGCTTTTTCTCCTGCCACTGTGATTGGCTCATTCTCAAATGCCTGTTGGTTTGATCACAGTCAGACAAAGCCAGGGAATTTGATCAAGTGTTCCTACACACTTGAGTTCCCTGTGGCTATTACTTGTAAAAAGCAACAACTATCTTACAACAAACATTTGTATTCTTCACTTACACAGGAATCACTGCACTTGTTTAAAGTTCCCTTACTGTCCAGGCAGAATATTATGAAACCAACAGCAGGTTAATGTTTGTTCTTTTGGTTTTGCATGAAATAAGAGATTGAACCAAGCTGTAAAAACTAGCACTCAGAATCTCCACAGAGCACCTTGGATAATAGTTCATTGTAGAATTAGGCTTTTGAGAGGAATAACAAACATGCATTTTAAATTGTTGCCGTGGATGCATAAACTCAATTTTACCCCCATCATCATTCTAGCAGAATGATTTTTCTTTTATAAACCAGCCCAAAAACCTATTCTACTCACTTAAAATATCTTTTCCTCATGGAAGGAAGGAATTAACCAGTAAATGCTTGGTCCCTTCACTCGAATATCTTCCTGAGTGCTGATGAAGGCAGTGAAAGTGAATTATTACCAAGCAGGAGGCCAGATTAAACACTCTGTAGTGCCTGTGCATTAAATACCAAGTGTCCTTTTAGTAAATATTTTTAAATATACATATATTCTAACTGACCTCCTGGTTTGCAATGACTTAAGTTAGATTTTTAGCTTTTACAGTCACGCTGGCAGCACATACTGGTCTTACTGGTTTACATGCTGACAAACTGGTTTGTGATTTGACTGACTGCCTGCATGACATACTTCCATCTAACCAGCATACCATGTTGTTTGTCTCTTTTTACTGTAATGGTTAATGCGTCAGTGGTCAGTTAAGATGGTAAGTGTGTGTGTGTAGAGTAGTAAATAAGAATGCCCAGCTGTGTAGACGTCACCATGTAGGACCTCCCTTTGCATCTGTTACAAAATCCCAATAGTGATAGTTTTCCCACTCCCAGGTAGAACAGTTGCCCTGCCATTTGTCATATAATAGTCAACAAGAGATTTTTTGCCTCCTTATTTTTAAAGACCCAGGTTCAGCCGAGTGTTAAAATAGCATTGTTCGGGTGTTTTGCTCATTCCTGATGCGTTATTAGAACAGTTACTGTTTCCACAGTTTGAGCCACCAATGAGAAGACCTTAAAATGATTGGGGAATAAAAGAATAAAAAAAAGACGACCAGCTGCTCTGCTCCTTGTTTATGTTGCTGAAAATGGGGTTGTGGGGGCTGAAAAGTTGCATTAATAAGAAGCGGATGATCTATTTTTTTTTTTATACCTATTTTTAAGTTTGAGCACAAAAATAATACAGGATGCTTTTTATTAAATCTCTTTTTATTTGAAGTACATCTTCAAAAAGAGGCAAAAACCAGACCAAACTACAGGATGCATAAGTCAGGGATGTCATTAACTTTCAATAGATCTCTCCCTAACACCACTGACTTCTAGTGACACTGATTTGGTATGAAGTGGCACTGACTTAAATCTAATAAAGAGTTGCTAACTGGTATTTCTTCTGACAAGGCTCCATCACTGGAGGATTTTAGTCACTTACCCCCGGAGCAGAGGAGGAAGCGGCTGCAGCAGAGGATTGATGAGCTCAACAAAGAACTCCAGAAAGAGATGGATCAGAGGTCAGAAGCTAAATAATGACTCCTCATCTGTAGTTTTAGGATGTCACTTCACCAGTGAGCTTCTTCACTCATTGGTTGCTTTATTGTTAATATTTTGTATGTAGTAATCAGGGACATAATTCATCAGCCTCTAATTATCACTCAAATGTAAAGTTACAATTCAGCTGAGATGACTGACTGTAGTGAACAGTCAATGTGATAGCTGGAAAAGGTGGTTATGAACTTTTTCATCATTTGTCCACTCTGTCAACTCTATTGAATGTTTGTGTTTATATGACAGAGATGCCCTGAATAAGATGAAGGATGTGTATGAGAAAAATCCACAAATGGGAGACCCCAGCAGCCTGCAGCCTAAAATATCAGAGACAATCTGTAACATGGAGAAGCTGCGCTCGGAAATCCATAAAAATGAGGTAAAGAAGAGTGAGAGGACAGAGTCAAGCAGTACTTTGGAGTATTATTGAATATGTGTAACTTGGGGATCAGCGGTGGTGATAGCACCAGTAGAGTACCAGTAGAGTGAATGATGGCACTGTCAATTACCATATAGAATTGTGACCAGGAAAGAGGCATCATCTTCACTCTGTTGACAGACTTGGTTATCTGAGGTGGAGGGAAAGCAAAGCTCCAGAGGTGACAGAAGACACAGTGCTGACAACCACCATCACACTCCTCAAGGCAGGGAAAGGTAAATATTTCCAAACCCTGTTACACACACACGCACACATCCTCTGACCCTAACGTTCAAAATAAATGAGCCACTTCTTTAATTATTTTAACCAAGAATAATACAAGAATATATGATGTATTTTGTTTGTTTTGGTCTAAGAAGTGTGGATTCAAAATAGAAGAGTTCTTTATATTGTGTTACTGGTCCATTACAGAGGTTTTGATTGTCATATCAGTGAACTAATGCATTTAGGAAACACTAATAATAATTTCATATAAATTAAACTTTACATAAAAAATTATTTTATCAGCACCACAGGGGAAATTATTTTAATCCTTTCACTGGTGGTTTCTTCTATAATGTTCCTGCACACATGAAGTAAACGTAATGTCTATTGTATATAACTGGGTTGCAGTGTTGTATTTCACCCATGCACACACCAATTTGACTCCAACTGCCTGTTTTCCCATCAGCCCTGAGGGTAGTTACACAGACGACACTAGCCAGGAGCATCACACACCTCAGCACCGCTCCAGTCCTCCAAAGCCTGGACACCCAAACCTCGATCCTCACGAGTTTGATGATGAATTTGATGACGACGACCCACTGCCAGTCATTGGTCACTGCAAAGCATTGTACTCCTTTGATGGTAAGAATAAACACCACAAAATAACTGTCTTATCTCCCAGCAGCCGCTGCCATGATGTATTCCAGACTCATCTGTGACTGTAAAATTTAAAATGAAGTGAAGCAATTTTGACAGAAAATCATTCCATCTTGGATTTTTAAGGTGACTAGCAACAGTGATACATTAGTTGTGTCAACAACTAGTGCTTGCTGGAAACTAGTCTGGTTATTTAACCACCTGAAAGCTCTTGATATTACCAGCCAGTCTTACATTATCTACTTGTTTCTAATATGTTGTGATAAAAATAAAAAATTGATTTTTTTTTATCTGCACCAACATAAAAGCAAGATCAACTAATGGGCAACAATTTTGAGGGTCCAAGACACTAAATCCAAAAATGACATTTGATGATCAAATCTGAGTCTGACATGGCAGCTCACTGTCCATTCACCAGATATCTCCAATAGTTTGACAAAGAACAGCCTGTGTGTTACTGTGTGTTCAACCTCACTGTGGTATTATTCACAGGTCAGAACGAGGGGACACTGGTGATGGCAGAAAATGAGGTAATGGTCATTTTACATTTTATGATGTACAGTTTATGCAGTCTTCCCATTTATCTCTTCTTAAGAAATCCCATTATGTAAGATTTTTTGTGTTGGTCGTCTAAGGTTCACAGACACCGTTCTGTCGTTGCTTTCAGGTGTTGTACATTATCGAGGAGGATAAAGGTGATGGTTGGACAAGGGCAAGGAAGCAGAGTGGCGAGGAGGGCTATGTCCCCACATCCTATGTAGAAATCACCATGGAGAAACATGGCAAAGGTGCCGTCACTTACATATGAAGCTACACTGTCCTCTTTCCTCTTCTGCCATTCATCTGTCACTCTCTCCATCACCGCTCTCCTTTCCTCATAACCACACAAAGGAAAAAGACAATTGCATGGACATTCATCTGTTTCTCTTCTCTGACTTCCATTCCATCTCTCTACCCCTCAGTCTGTCCCTTCATTATTTGTCCTTCTTCTCTCACATCTGTGGGACAATTTTTGAGACGAGTGCCTGTGCAAGAAGACAAATAGGATAAAAACCTATTTGATGGTGTTTGTGTGATGATCATATTGTATTTCAGGCATTTTGCTGTGTGTCTCCACTGCTGTTTGAGCCTGCATCAAGGCATTTTCATTATTGATCAAAGCGTTTTAAGATTGTTTAATGTAATATATTAGACACAGTTTATTTTTATTCATTCCTTTAATTATTGTTGTTTGCTTTTAAAACTAAGATCTGAAGGTTTTTGGATTTATGTGTTGTTTTTATTTGTCTGATTACTGTCTGGGGGGGTGTGTGTGTGTGTGTGTGTGTGTGTGTGTGTGTGTGTGTGTGTGTGCGTGTGCATACACATTTATCTTTATGTAAAATTTTTTGTTATCTGTGCCACATTGAGGGTCAGACTATGCTTAAAGAGGGTTGTCTGCCTTCAGCCTCTGATGGTTAACACATGATATGTTCTTACCATTTGTTGGACAGGTATTCAGATTGTCTCTCTTCACATAGCAGAGCTGAACACATAATACTAGTACTATTGTACATATTTTCTTACTGTCATCAAATCCCATGAGAAGATCAAAACCAACAATGCGTTTAAATTCAGAGAAATTATTTGACCCCTTTTTTTTTTTTTTTTTTTTTTTTTTGCAGTTTCAAAAACTGCTGAAATTTTGAATTTGTTGGATTATTTTCAGTAAGCAATGCCCCTGCTAAAAACATACAAATACAAAAAAAAATCTTTAAAGGAGCTCTATGCAAGTTTTTGTGATTGCCACATAGCTCTTTCAGTATCAAATATAAATCCTTTGCTCATCGAGAGCTGCTTGTATTCTTCTACTGAAGTTAGCATGCTAAGCAGCTGGTCTGGCCAGACCATCTTGTCACTTTCTGACAGTGAATCCTGTAGCGTCTGAGCAGTCTGCTCTAGGGAAGCAGTGCTGCTCAGGCAGTGTATCATAGACTCATTGATTGACTGTGATGGCTAAAGCTCTTGGAAAGCAGCCATCATCTCCATCCAGCAAAAAAACACATTTGGCAATGTAGAAAACTTCCATAAATCCCCTGTCAACCTCTAGATAGGCAGCGTTTGATCATAATATGGCAGAGAAGGTGAATATTGATTTAACGGCAGTTTATTTTAGTCATATATTCGATTTCAGTTGATTTCAGCATCATATTTAAAGACCAAACAGCACTGAGATACACCCAGAGTTGGAACTCTCTTCATGGATTTTTTTTAAGAGTAAAAAAATAGAGAAAAATCACCAGCCAGCGGTTCAAAAGGTAAAAAAAAAATAAATAAATAACAAAATGGCAACATATGGTATAAAAATCGTTTAACTTTAGCAGATGGAGGAAATTGCACCAGATTGTTCTGATAATAATGTTAATGTTATCATGCACTTGTACTGCTAGTGAAAGACTTGCTGATTAAAAATTCTGGTTATTAGAGTGTCCATTGCTATCCAAAATTAACCACATCTGCAGTGCAGCTGTTTCGGCCAACAGCTTCCAGTACAAACAAGGGTGCAGCATCATGGCAGCCAAACACTGAGTGACTATATAGAAAACAGCCAACTGGGAGCAGCCACTACCACTTATTACACTGAATGATCGTGTTATCAGTTCAAACCACAACAAGCAGAACCTCTGCCACATTCAGCTCAAACAGAAATGATTAGAATAGATTGCTCCTGTAGTGACTATAAGCACCCCTTTGTCCAACATTTATAGGCAGTATATAGACATTTAATAAATGGTTTATAAAACTTTAATGTAGTGATGAGCAGATTTGTGTCTGTAAATGTGTTGCTAACCCCTCTTGTGGAGGATGCTGTATAGACAGTAATAATGAGTTATGTCTTCACAGGAAAATTCCTAAATGACAAAATGACAGAACTGTCAGTACACTCTGCTGCCATATATCTTTCAACAACTATATTACAGAATGTAATGCAATGTAAACCATTTACTGAATGTTACAGTTAATAAATAATTAAAAAAAGTAGTGTTAGTGATATTAGACAGGATGATTTTTTTTTTTTTTTCAGCTGCAGCAGTGTTTCAAAGTCTATTCAATGGATTTCAAGTAACACATGATATTAATTTGTCTCCCGGACCAAACAAACAGAGAGAATTGTGATAGCAGTTCTGACTTCTGGTAGCACAAACACAGTCTGCACAATACTTCAAATGTTGTGGATGCTTTCACTTCATTATTTAGTTAAAGATAAAGTGAACTGGCAGATGCTCACTGTGAGCATTTCAATGGGTGACTCTTCAAACACAGACCTCTTCCTTGACTTCAGTCATGTTTTGTTGTGGGTGCGCCTTGTGTCTTGGTGTACATGTTTTAGTAACTGGATCTCTCCTCTATGTGACTGCAGGTTCCTGAGGGCTGCAGGGTGGCCGGGCGATTTGATTGGCTGGTGGAGGGCTCACGCTGATTGCTGATTATTGGTGGTGGGGATGGTCGAGAAAGAGAGAGAAATACTGGGAAAGAGAGAGGTAGAGAGGGAAAGAGATGGGAAGTGGGCTGGGAGTCAGGTTTGCATGTCTGCATGCTTACATATCCATGATCAGCAAGGCATTTTGGGTAGTAAGAGGAAAAAGGACTAGCTTACTGTACCCAAATCCCAAAGCTACAAATAGGTATAAATATATTTGATATCTTAACGTAGGAGTCTAACCGGTGCTCACAGGAGATGTCCCGACCTGAACTGTAAGTTAGAGCAGCACCTGAAGAGGTGGGACTTCTCTGCAGCTCTCAAACAGGCTGCTTTAAGAGCAAATCAGAAGTTATTCTTCTCTGTGAACTCAAACAGTCAAGCATTTGCATTTAAAGGTCCGTCCCAATTAGAGAAGTCACAGGAGATGTTTCAGCCTTTGATTGCAAATACAATAATTGCATGCTTAAGAATTAACTGCACTGATAGGGATAATGGGAAAATAAAACATGCATGTGTGCTTGAATGTTTCAGGTCACAGAGAGCAGTCCAGCAGCAGCTTTTCCTCTTCATTCAATTCAGTGGCTCTCTTTTCACCTCTCAGTAGGTGCTGACTGAAGTGTTGGAGGTGAAGTCTTCCCAAGTCTTTTAAAGTGGCTACAACTGCGGGATTTTTTTTTTGGCAGGATTTTCACTCAAATGAATGAGCTCCTCAGGCTAGAAAGATATTCTCTGATTTTCTAATCACAAGGTTGACTTATTTGGTGAAGTTAGTGATGACACAAAAGCCCAGCAACTCTTTTTCATTGGACAAAGTCATTGATGCGGCTGAAAGCTTTGAAAACACCAAGTAAGTGGAGCATGTGATTAAACCATTTATCATGCTTTTATTTATAAGCACGAGTGAACCTACAAGATAAAGCACTTGTTTCATATTTCATAAATCAGGCTCCCGCCACATAAACTCCCTCCCACACTTTGATGCAGCTCTTGGTGAGAGATAGCAGTTGATTTAAAGTTCAGAATATCAGGGTTTAGCTGTCAGGCTCAGGTGTGCTCCCACTATTTGCTGCCACTAACACGATCAGTGCTGTACTGCTCCAACTCACCCCCGTCATCATCATCATCATCGTTCTCTGTGCTCTGTTGGTGATGTCCGCCTGCCTGAGCCACTCTGCTCCTCATGCCTGCCCTCACCCTCATACAGTCGCATGTTTTCAATGTGTTTTTAATTGTCCTCCAAACATGATCAACTTTGAATGAGACTTTGTTGTGCGTGCGTAACTTTGGACTTGTCGTATGTTGGATGACACATTGTGGTGATGTTTTCTTGAGCTTCGAGCATGAGTATGATTATTATTATTATTTTATTTTATTTTTTTAATCTATGTTTAATGTCATGTCTCCTAAACAGCAGCTGGGGAAAATCAGAGCTATTCATTATGCAGATAGCAGGACTATCAGGTGAAAACAGGACCTCTCTTCCCCTGTCCTCCTTTCTTTTTCTTTTCCCACCTGTTCTCTTTGCTCCCTTGGTTGTAATTCCACCAGTCAACCAGCAAGTGGCGGCCTTTCTTCATAAAACCACTGCTCAACTCCAGCTGAACTAGGCCTCTTTACAACACACAAGAAAGCTCTGGTGCTGTTGTGGTCCAACTCTGCCTTAAAACTTAATATTGTATTACTGTGGAGGGATGCCATCTCCCATCAGCTACTTCTCTTGCATCTGTGTAGGACTCAACTGCATCTCCGTGAAAAGTCTTTTTTTCCCCATTTAATCAGTTGTATTTGTGAATGTGACGACACGCAGGCATGTATCAACAAGGCACACACACACACACACACACACACACACGGAAATCCAGATGGGTCAAAAACACTACATTCTTCCTGTTTGGGTTTCTGCAGATGTAATGTGTCCATGTGTTACATGCATGACGTCAATTTATACCATTGAATGATTTGTAATTTTTAACATCTCTTATGCTGAATGTGTTTCCATGGTGACTGTTTTTAGGTTTGTTTGATTGACCCTCTTCATGAGAGACAAGGTTTGAATTGAACTGATGCACTTTGCCCTTAAGTACTACAGCATTTGAATCAGATGAACAAATGAATGAATGACTGACTGAAGGTCTGTGTTGTCTGCTGAGAGGTGTGATCTTTATGAATGAGCACTGTGTAGCAGCGAGAAACAAACAGCTCAGCTAATTTTCTCTTTTTCAATGTTTTTATACTCTTTTTGTAACACTTGCTGAGCGATGACCAACTTCCCTTGCCTGATTTTCTGGAATCTCAAATTAATTTTTCTCTTGAAAACTTGCTGTATATATTCAAAAAGATAACAAAATGGCATGCCTGACTCAAAAGTTCAACCTCCTTTTCATGTTATTTAAGACAGAAATGCCACTAGCAGCTCTTATATCAAGGTAATATGATCAGCAGGTGGCCACGCCTCAGCTGTAATCTGTGTTTCTACGATGAAGCTGTGAAATGTACAGAATGATGCTGTAAATGTTGTTACTTGAATTTTTCCCTGGTCATGCTACTATCTCCATTTTTATTGAAGAGTAAAGGGGTATTTCAGTTATTTTTAGAAATTAACCAGTGAGAGACATTTAATACAAAAGTAAAAGAAGCAGAGGGAAATGTCTTTACATTTATTCTCCAAAAATGTTTAGTCCATTTAAAGACCTTTGGAATACCAAGTGCCACCTGATAATGGATGATTCATTATGATGATGATTAATGCTTTTTGCTCGCGCGCCAATTATTTTCATTATTAATTATATTTCTTTCCCTCATCATTGTCTGTTGATACAGTGCGAAATACCTGCTGAAATTTTCCAAAATCCAAAGATACCTATTTACTTCTGTATATAAGAAATAAAACTGTAAACATCATTTCCTCACATTTGAGAAGCTAGAACCAGCTTCCCTGTAAAATACAAAGATCAGTCATTCTGTTATGGTTGCAGATTAATGACCATTAACGAATCAATTAATTGACTGATTGTTGCAGAGCTCATGTCAGAGATTGATTGATGATTCATATAATCAAGTACACTACATTATTTGTTCCAGTGGAAATGCAGTCATACTATTAAATCTAACATGTTTTGAAGCAACTGGGGCTGCAACCATTTATTTTTCATGATTGATTTTATTTTACTTTTTCTCTTCTGGTTGATGAAGTAGTGAATGATGCCTATCAAAACTAACAAAAAGCCCAGGTGATGTCTTCCACTTTCAAATCTAGCTTCATCAACACCTCCCAAAGATATTCAATTAACGGCTATAGACAATGAGTGAATGTCGCCATTTCTTGTTGATAATTGATGAAGTTATTGTTAAAGTACATAAACTGAGGTAAATAGTTTCAATGCTAATAATAGTTGTGAAGAGGGTCTCTGATGGTGACAGCAGAAGGACTTTTTTCACATGAATTGTGTCTATGTCTATGTCTAGAATCTGTGTCATTCACAGTACACTACTAATTTGATGTTTTCCCCTAGCAACTGCGCTGAGAGTATAATACCCACTGTGTTGTAATCCTGAAAATGATGCAACAATTTTTTGTAACAAATGAACTTTGAAATGCTGAACATGATAAAGTTGGCAATTAATTCATGCAAACAAGTCTGAAACCTCCTAAGTGACTGAGTTTGCTGCTCTTCACCGTCAAGCAAAAACCAGACACGTTCTTCACATTCCTCATTTTCTAACCCCTAACTCTAACTCCCATTGTCATGTGTGTCCTGTGGAAAGGTTAAAACCATCAAACTGTACTTCACATAACCCCCCTTTTTTAACAGCATCAACACAAACATTTCCAGTTCATGAGAACAGTAGGTACAAGATGCTTTAGAGGGATATTAACATGTCAAACTCATGTAAATGTGTGTGTTTTTACCATGTTGTATATCTTTTAATAACCAATGGCAGTACATTTTTCCATATTGTTGTGCACATCTTTTTACTTTAAATGTTGTCAGACACTTTGTGAACAAAATGCTTTTTTTCTTCCAAGATATCGTTCTAATAAAATAAGCAACAATGAATTGTTTCTGTGACTTTCATGATGTGAGTTATGTTCACCTGTCTTTTAACGCCTGAATTTGAAAACTTGAAAAAACTTGAACTTTTCACCTTCAAAATAATTCGCCGGGCAGAATTCATCGCCTGCAAAACTGATCAAACTAAATATGACAAGAACTATTTTAATAAGTAACGCACAGTTTAAAAAATCAGCTATACAAGCAGAAATATTCAGTGTCACACAGTAAGTCGACCTCAACAGCTCATACAACGTATTTATTAAATCTTACCACCTTAGTTCATAATAATATAAACATTAAAATTCATTCACTTTTTTTTTTTACACAGTCAGTCTTCTACAGAAAAATATGTACAGTCCATTATTAACATGCTAATGCTTCAAATATGTACAGCTTTAATCTCTCACGTTAAACTACCTTTGAAAAAAAAATAGTCTGCTTTCTTATTGTTTTTGTGTTTCTGTACAAAACAAGACAGAGGAAAACAAAAAAACATTTAGTTACATTTTCACACAAGTGTCTGAGTTGCTCCTGTGTAAATGTAGTAAAAAAGGGAACATTGTAGATCTCCTGATTTGAAGAAAATTAATCAGTGAAACCGCTTCAGGGAACCTCGCTGCAAAATATTTCTTAATCTTTTGGACCTTTTCCCTCCACTTATTAAACCAGCAACAAATGGAACAGGTGGTTTTGTCTCAAAGGCCACGCAGGGACAGATGTAAAAAGTTTCCAGACATGAGGAATCAATTATATTAAAAAAAATAAACTGATGATCAAAATCGTGACTAGTCACAGGAGTTGACTTTGTGGATTTATTTCCCTCCTTCCCACCTTCAAACAGATTATTTGCTGTTGAGCTCTTTTAGTTGTGTTGAGGAAACTAAATGATGGAATGACTTGAATGTCATAATAAAAATATAAAGCTAAAGCCTGAGCGGTAAAACATGGATATCAGTGTATAACTGATGTATGAGTGTATAAGTGTTTACACTCATTTCTACTTGAATTTTAGTTTTATCTTTTGTCTTTTGTCACACTGAGGACAAGTCTGAGCTACAGCTGCTGCTTTCACCAAAATGAAAGTGAGTAAAGCATGATTGTAGCTGACGGGCTGATGAGGCCGGCCTTCTTGTTGTCAAACTGATTTGTTTGTTTTTCAGAGCAGCTCGTCTCACTAATAAATATTCTATTAAATGTTCAGAGGCATAAAAGTTGATGACAGCTTTTGTTTTTCTTACTTTCTGTAAAGTTGTTTTGTCGGTTTACACTGTTGTAGAGTCACCGTTGGCCTGTTTATACCGCTGTCTTCCTGATATTTGGGGTATAAAAGAGTCCAGTTCAGACCAGAACACACCTGAAGCATCACTGAGGCCGGAGGCTGACAGGTAAGACTGTCTTTATGAAAGTCTATGTAAATAAAGGAACAACCTGTCATTTGTCTGGTTGCTGCTCTCACTGTGTCAGAGCTGAGTTACTCACTGTGGTCTGCAGGAGATCAGCGTCTGTCTGCTGCAGCTCTGTACTGTGGCAGTGAGAGCGCGACGGACTGACAACAACCTCACCGGCTTTATTCCGTCTCCTCCTTCCTCCTTTGCTCGGCTGCAGCTGGTTTCTGCTCTGCCTGACGTGATTTTGGTCACTTTTATTGGCTCCAGGGTTGGTGGATTGGATGAAGTCAAATTAAGGTTTGTGTTTTAGGTGGAGGCTCCAGTTTCCGTGACAATGCAGTGAGGATAAGATTGAATTTGCTGTAGCGATCTGATTGGTTGACTGATGCGCCGCGGCTTCCCCACAGCAGCCGCAGCTGAAAGTCTGTTCTGAACACCTCCAGCAGGTCTTCATCAACCTCAAACCCTGAAAACAGGAACACGGAAACTCACTTTATGACACTGAAAACATCTGACGTTTTTTGTTCTTGATTAAGTCACACCACCTGGATTTACTCATGTTCACCTTGTAAGATCTTCTGTGCGTTGGCTGTGTAGCTCTGGGCGTTGTGTGCAACATCACGTGCAGCCTCCAGGTGACGCAGCATGATGTCACAGCCCTGGTCACTGGTCTCCCAGAGCTCTGCCCCCTCAGGCGTGACTGTCGGGCGCTCCATCAAAGTGAGGAGCGGCAGCAGGAGGGGGACGCAGACCACCGGAGGAGAGCAGGCTGGATGAGGGAGATGGAGGTCAGTGAGTGAAGACGAGGTGTTAAGTAAATCTTCTGTTTCCTTCAGAGCCACAGTGACATTCCTTATGCAGTCGCTCACTTATTATAAATATTACATTATTGTGAAATTACAATGAAACGAGAAACTACTGAGTAAAATATTAGTTGTTTTACAGTGATCTCTCATTAATGATTATCTTTCACACTCCCACAATTGTCTTAGTATACACTTTAAATGAGCAAAATCAACACAGCAAAACCATGAATTTTGTAGATCCTTAGTGATTTTAGAGATATTTGTCAGCTCTTGAGGTCTACATTAACCATAATTAATTTAATATAATATTAAAAACAAGCAGATGTTTATTTCCCAATCGTAAAGGTCCTCGGTCCTGAGGGACTGAGGAAGGATTATCTTATCCTTTATGTGTTATGCTACTCTTACATTAATTCATGTTTTAGTATAATAGCCACTTTCTTTTTGCTCTGTTTTGGGTCTCAGCAAACTTAAAAACACTAACTGGACAATGTTAACTGATAAATGTTCACCAGTCACTAACTATATCTGTCTGGCGTTTCCTGAAATGATTATAGCTGCTTTAAAGGATCAGTCGGGTATTTTAAAGCAGTTTTTAAAGGATGTCGCCTTGTGTTGGACTTTGATACACTTATTTGAAAGTTTGATGTCGAGCTGACCATTTTTGAACAGCATGACTTTTCAGTTAATTAATTTGTTCATTTAATATGTTAAACCAGTGGCTCTGTGTGTGTGAAGTACCTGTGCCCTCATACAAATTCTTATAAAAAGGCTTGAGTGTTTTTTCGTAGCTGATGGCGGTCTGTGTGTAGTTCCTACGGAGTGTCGTCCATGTTTCTTCCAACCGGTTGATCTGTGCAGAACAGAACAGACATTAACGATTTCAATGTGTGCGTGCGTGCGTGCGTGCGTGCGTGCGTGCGTGCGTGCGTGCATGCGTGCTTGCATGCGTGCTTGCATGCGTGCTTGCATGTTACCTGAGGCAGGTCCAGAGCTTTCATCAGGGCTGTAAAAGCAAAGAGGTCGCCCACTGTGTCTTTCAGCTCTAATGCAACCAGGATGATACGATTTAACGTAGACGCCCGCTCCTCCACGCTGCCTGTACATCCCAGAATATCCACGGCAACACCTATTGCCATGGTGTGGTGCCTGGAAGAGTAAAAGGGGGAGAGCAAGAGGAAGCTTATCAACTCAGTGTCCATGTGTGTTTCCAATCTAATCTCTGAGAGCCTGGAGCAGGACCAGCCTCTTCAGTCTGTGTGTCAGGCGGGACTGTACAATAAAACAACCCCTGTGAGTCAGCCTTCAGTTAGAGCAGCTTCAGTTAAACCAGTCAAAACCAGTTCCCAACCTTCTGTGCATGTGATAAACTGTGATTATTTTAACAGGATGTTTTGATTTAATCCTGTTCCCTGTAGTAGGTAGGTTTGGCCGGAGTCCCATCTGATTTCACCTAAATTCTTTTTAATGATTGTCATTAAATGTCAAAGTCATGTCAAAGTCACAAATACTATCAAAATGTGTATTTCATTTTTTTTTTTTCATACTTATATTAAATTACTTACTCAGTAATAACAAAACAGGAAATTTCTAATGTTATTTTAACTTTTAGACAGAGTCAGGCTAGCAGTTTCCCTTTGCCTCCAGCCTTTATGCTAAGCTAGTTCTTTATGTACGGCGTGAAACACCTTGGGTTGGACCGCTCCTTTCGATGGCCAATGTGGGCTCCAGGTGTGTATAATTACGTTCATTTTTCTTATTCGGGAAGAGTGGTATGTCATGGAAACCTTCTTCAGTGACATGTGTGTGTATAATGTGTTTAAAATGTGTACCTTTCCATCAGGTCCAGTCTCAGCTGTTGTCCATGGGGCAGCGTCACCAGCTCCAGACCGGAGGACACACCCATCTGACCTTTAAGTTCTGGAGTCACTCCAAGGATCCTTGCAACCTAGTGAGAAACAACAAACAGCTGTCAAATCTAATTTAATTTCCTCCTTGTTTGTCAGCTGTCAGTGGTGTGTGTGTGTGTGTGTGTGTGTGTGTTAACCATAAGAGCGTGTTTGGCTATGCCTTGTTTTCTTGCCGACTGCTTGCTCGGCGTCATGAGGTTCATTTTATTGCAGCTGTAACATCGACTGAGGCACAGAAATCTAATTTTCAGTCACACAGAGGAAATGTGTAATAACACATTCTCAAACATGTTTATCTCCAAATGCCTAAATCTGGAAACCCGTCCGGTGTGAGGTGGATCTTCTCTGCACCTGTCTGATGGTCCAATATTAAATTTAGACTTTCATGATAGTAAACACAATTTTAACATTTATAACTGTGTCATTATTAAAGAGAACCGATAAATGAACTATTAATTAACATTAAAAATGTTTTGGTTTTTCTAATTTGCCACCTCTGAAGTTTGTAATAAAGTCATTATGTCTGTATATAGTACGTTGCTGACTCAATGTGTTGGCCTATTGCTGGTCTTTAACACATGGCTTTAGAGGCGGGGTCAGGCATTTATTTTTGATGGTTGTGTGTGGGTGTGTGCTGTCCTTCATGCCTGTGTGTACCTGGCAGTCAGCCATCAGCAGGTGTCGGGCTATACTGTGGTGATTGTGGTTGAGCAGCAGTTCCTTTGCTCTCTTCAACACCACCATCTCCAGAGGCTTGTTTTCCAGCGGCAGAAGTCGCGAGCCAAACTCTGCCGGTCTGAATGTCGACTCTGTCTCTATGACCGGCCGCTGGAAACTGCTTCTCTCTTTGACTCGTCTCTTTTTCTCCTCTTCCTCCTCTCTCCCTGCGTCGTCGTCCTCTTCCTCGCTGGTGTTTTCTAAGGCTGCGATGGCGTGATGGTAAGAGCTTCTGTCAAGTTCTCTCCGTCCTCCTGCGTCATTGTCACCCCCTTCGTCCTCTTTCCCTCCCTCCCCCTCTCTCCTCAGTCTCTCCACATAGCTGCAGAGTGGGGGCTGAAGTTCAAGGGCATTGTCTATGATAGAGCTTGGTGACTTTAGTTCCAGTGGACTGTGGGACCGCCGGTCTACAGGGTTTGGCAGCAGCCGCTCAGTCGTTGCCTCAGAATCCAGATACTGGCCCAGTTCAGGAGGTGAAAGTAAAGAGCTGGAGCTGTGGGAGTCTGTTTTGAGGAGCTGATGATGAAACTTCATGGGCTTCGCTGGAGGAGCAGGAGAACCAGCAGTGACTGTTGAACCATATTCAGATGTATCTTATTAACCTCTCAACCAAAATTGAATTCCTCAGTGATTGTAGAGTTATAAGAACTCTTAAAAAAAAAAAAGGTACAGATAACAAGAATATTCATATACAGCAAAAACTGGAATAAACCTAAACGCCCTGGCTCACTCTTTGCTGTCACTAAATGAGAAATCATGGCGATGATATGATCACTGGTTTTGTAATGGCGGTTATCACTTCATTTTTTCCAGTAGATATGTTTTGTGTCTTGAAGCAATGTGGTTAATGATGGATTGGTGTTTAAATGTATGTGTGTGTCAGACACAAACTGAGGACAGTATAATGTCAAGGCATCTCGTGAAATGAAAAAAAGTTACCTGCAGTCCTCCACACAGAAGGTGCCTCCACACATGTGGAGTCCGGGCTAGGTGCAGTGAAGATGGAGGCGTCTGTGTGGATGGACGCGCTGGAGGGGGGAACCAGGGGCTGAAGACATGGGGAGCGAGGCAGTCGGGCCAGCGGCACTTTGCTGGGTTTGGGTGGCGGTTTAGGACACAGCTGGCTGTCAGAGCCTCGGATCGCCTGGCCTGGAGATACACGAGCAACATCATGACATGATGACACACTCTATCACCATGTTGTTGCCATTGCTGGTTTTTTGCTTGAAATCAAATGGAATCAATCAATATATACCCTCTGAATTAAAAAAAAAAAAAAAAAAAAAGCTGTGTTGTATCTCTCAACAATAACAGTTACAAAAAAATGTGCTATTCCCTGCAAACAAGTGATTTAGTTACCTCAAGGACCTCATGAGGGTTTTTTAATGGCTCTTTGTGAGCAAGCCAGTTTTATTTTTAGCGTGATAATCAGACTCAATTGCCAGTTAGCTGCACTTCATTCATCCAGATATAACAAATCAGTGTAGCTATTCAGAGGTCTAGAACCAGGCTGCTTTATTTTAATCTTGGTGCTTTAGATTTTTGCATCTGTTTATATTGTCCACCATTAAATGCAAGGCAGACTTTGGTTGTGCAATATAGTATGAAAAATGCTGATCTATATGGAGGAGTTGACAAATACCAGGCTGACGGGTGATCTTCAGGTTGTACAGTATTTCTGAGGATTTTGTTTTTTAGTTCAGACCTGCCAAAGGCTCTGCTGATCTTCGAGGGAAAGATGGGCTGAGCGTTGGCTCGCTGCCCGTCCGAAACACGGGAGACTTCAGGTTAGGGCTGGGGAGCAGCAGGTCTGGAGGCTGCTGGGACTGGGGTTTGGATCCTGGAGGGCACCGAGAGCAAAGGGAAGGGAACAAATGGAGAAGATGACATTTGTAATAGTGTTTTTCTTTTTTTGTTTGATGTGTCCACAAACATTTAAACTTCCGCAATTTCAAAATCCAGACCAGTCATTGTGTGAAGTGTGTGTGTTACTTGTTTTCCCAAAGATATTGTTGGATACAGCCTGCTACTCTATTCTGAAGAGTTTTTGGGACGCTCGATCCCGTCTAAGAGCATACTAAGACCTTTTCTACTTACCGAGAGGTAAGAAGCTCTCTGATTGGTGCGCCTGGAGTGGGCATCGCCTCTCCTGCACCTGGTTGAGACTGGCTGGTTGGCTGCCACAGCGATCCTTCAACCTGAGTGGTAGCACATGTTGGAAACTAAGATCAATAAACACATTGACTGATATATGAACATCCTTCAAAATATTCATCCGAAGTTGAAAACTTCAAGAATGAAAGGTCCCATTACAAAGAAAGATGACCAGTATTCCACTTCCAACTGTCTTGTCCTTATTTTCCACATTTTCTGTTCTTACAAATCATATTCTGTTTCCCTACACTCCTCTTTTCTTCTCTGTCTCTTTGTTCTATAGACCATACATCCATCTTTTCTTGGCTCCTGCTCTGACTTTGCTCAGACAGATATGGACCCCATACATTATGCTCCATATGCTCCTATACAGTGTGAAATTACACACTTCAGTTCCTTTCAGCAGAGAAGCTGTACACAGGATTTATGGTACACATGGAGCACGTGTCTATTCAACCGACTGCCTGGATGATGAACATAAAGCTTGCCGCTGTGAGCTAAAAGCTTAAAAGCGGGAGAGGATTTACAGGCTTGATTGAAGTGTTTTAGAGGGTGTGCAAGACACTGAAAAAGGTGAGTCTCCTTTTTTTTTTTAGGTGCAACAGAAAGAATGTTATTTGGTTTCTAGCCCTCCACTTACTTTAAAATAATACACTTGTGGTGCTTAATTGAATTAAAATGAATTAGAATGGAATAGAACAGAATTAGAATTAAAACTTGCTCATTCAAATGCTTACCTCTAAAATATTACAGAGCTATTCTGGGAAAATGTATTTTCAGTATTAAAAGTAAAAGAAGAAAAGAGTTCTTCTGATTGTGCAGTATTAGGTATACGTATATTTATGTATTACTGATGTGCGTGGGCTGTCTCATTTGTGAACTGTTGGGCAGTTTAATCTGGGAACCATTTACATGCAGTAAACAAAGCTTTACCACGGACCAAGTAAAACCACTTAGGATTAAAGCACAACCTAATACACACAAGCCCACGGACTATAAAAATCATTGATGAGATAGAGATCTAAACTGACAATGTGTTGTATTAAAAATACGTTTCATATGATATATGAACAACCACATGTACTACTACAACTATAGAATGTGGGTTTGAAACATTAAGTACAAATCCTTTAACAGTGTGTTGACGCGGCTTTCAAGGAGCAGTTGTGTACCAACCTGAGCTGGCAGCCTCGGCCCATGTCACTGTCCTGGCAGTGTGTGCTGTCGTGCACGGTGTTTGTGTTGTCGTGTGCGTGTCCGTTGGTAATGTTGAGACTGAGACGTTTCTGACTCCGCTTCTCCTGTGCCATGAGTGCCTCTCGATGAGTGCTGGACAAGCCATACTTTTCTTCCAAGCAGCGTAGGGGAATGCCTCTGTTGATTGGCTGGAAGATAATGGCTCCTACCACCTTAATACACAAATAATAACACAGAGGAAGGATCATAGTCAGCAGTCAAAATAAGTCGAAAAATGTCCTGCTGATTTAGATGAATGAATGATGAATGAACGTTAATCATTTCATCCAACCGTATTCCTTCTCAGCCTTTCATGTTTATTAGGTAATAATTATTATGAAGACACACAGAAAGTTATGTTAAGAGAGTAAACTTGGGAAAATGCAACAGTTAAACAGCATTGACTAACATTTTTGTTAGCATTTGTTAACATTTTAATCACGGACCAGAGGAAGAAAAGTTTGAAGACGTGAAGAAGGCTTTTTTACATGAAAACACTGGATAAACTCACCTGTGAGACGGGTTTCCTGTTGCCGACGTAGTATCTAATAAGTGCGGGGACACTATCAAACCCTTCTCTTTCCAGCCTGTATTCCACTTTGGAGTAAGCTTCATTCAACATCACAACCTAGACAAGAGAAACCATCACTCATCAACATTTTGCTCTCATCATCAATAATTCTACATTTGATGGCACATTTTTGCTGTGAATGTGTTGGTCCTGAAGCCAACGTCACTGAGAATCAACACGACAAACAGGTTTCAGCCGCTTTCAGATCATTAGTTTCCAATGAGCAGCGCTGGTTCGTATAGAACTGAGTACTGTTTTCAGCCCCACAACACAACTTCAAGCTTCATCAATGGGAATGCTTAAGTAACTCAAAGCAGGCGCGTAATGGATCGTACAGACGTTTCTCTTGTGGTGGACATTTCTTTGGCTTCATGACTTGAAACTGTCACTGAGAAGCAATATGGCTGTACCTCAAACCACGTTAAACAGAGAGACTAGCATTCAGGCGTCAGCTGTCAGCCTTCATCCACGCTCTTACCTTCTTGTTTATTTTAAAGTGCTGGGCAGAGTTTCTCCACTGGCAGGTCAGAACATAACTTCCCGGGATGGAGAGTGAATCACGGATCAAGAAATCTCCATCACGCTGCACCAGGTTTTCTGCAACCTGAGATAGTGCAGAGGGTTACATATGGGCACCAACACACACACACACACACAGTGGGGCACACAGTGTTTGTTTACAGTCTAAACACTTAATTAAATCTAATAATGGTAGGCGGTTATACTGTTAACTTCTTTATGAGCTCCATGCTGGCTGGTCTGCAGCGTCACTTATAGCAAGATATTTAAAGCCTGATGTTTTGTGCAACTGAGCTCTTTCAACAATTAATAGTTTAATCAAAGTGTCTCTCAAATTGTTTCATGAATATATATTTTTTTTGTTAGAGGTAAATTCTACCAAGTGGTTGACAAGGAAAAGTAAATTGTAGTGACAACTCTGCGAAAATGAAAACTATTTTGGGAAAAATCAATAAGTCAATGAAGAGCTGGTGTCATTTTAGTTATCTCAGAGCCTTCAGTTTTTTTTTTTCCTTTAAAAAGTTTCTTACCCCATGTTAGGGGTGCTTTCACATGGTAAAGAAGCTCTTTGAGAATGTACTAATCATCTGTACCACAAAATAAAAAGAAATTTGAACTCTTGAACGCAGTGTTCATTTACTTTGCTCTTTCAAGCTTTCAGTCACATCATGTGAATGAAGTTTCTTACACCCTAGCTTTTTCCAGCTGCATCCTCAAGGTAGCAGATAGACATTATCTAAGACTTGTTTTGTAAAAATACTGTTCCCAGTGTTCCATGCTGAAGATGTGTGTATGTATGTGAGACTAGACAAAACACGTTCCCCATTAAATGAACAATGATTAAAATCTGGGCCTTAAAATATTTATATAAATCTATATAAATCTCATTTAGTTTCATGAATTAAAATGACTTTTGTTTTCAACAGGTAAAAACAAGTCAGCGAGGTTTCCCCATCTTTTTGTTTATATTTCACTCTTGTTACATTTATGGCCTCTCTCCTCTCACTCAGGCTCAAACACAATCCTTTACACACACTAACACACTTTAATTAAGCACGTGTTTGCATAGTATATGGTGGTAGTTTAGTGCAGTCCAAGGAAGCAGCTTATTAAAAATGATTACATTTGAGAGCTCTCTCTCGGCCTCACACACACACACACAAACATACAGAGAGAGGCTTTTTACACACACTGACCTACTGTTATAACCCCAGACCTGCAGCCAAGGCCATTATTTAAGCTCTAATCTTCCTGTAAGCATTGTGAGTGCAGCATGGAGGCCTAATAATAGGTGATCTGGTTCAACAAGTTTTTAACCAGGTTTTTAAAAGGGAGGGACTCGTGACTCAGATTTATGTGTGCATGTGCTACCTGTCTGGGAATCGCTCCATGGTACCAAGCATGGCTTCTTGGCTCCTCACAGTTCATCTTCAGTTCCTCCTCAAGCTCTTTGCGAAGTTTCTCAGAGGGACAGTCCAAAATGAACTGATCTCTGGAGAACTACAAAAAAAAAAAAAACTTTAGTATTTTGATCCTTTTGTCTATTTGAGCAATAGTTAATAATAATTATTGCATGCACAGGCAAGAATTTTTATAATTGCATGAGCAATATTGACACTGACACAGATAGTGAGTTCTTAATCCCTAGAATAAGAAGAAATTAGGTCAAAGTTCAAAGTCACACATTTATCATTAAGCAGTAAGAGTTATGTTAATGAAGTGTAATTAGCGTTAATACTACCACAACGACCGTTATTACGAATCCACTATTCCTCTGATTACTCTGCGCTGACTCTTGCGTGCATTTCTTTAGGAGCCAAATTTCTATTTGCTAGAATTGAAAGGCAAAGTGGACCACATGTCAAACTATTGATAAAGCAACATAACTTGCACACAACAGTTTCATCGTTTGAAATTCTTTTAGTAAGTCATTCAGTCAAAGGCGTAAAATGCAGCATAAAATTATTTTATTTTTGGGTTTAACGCTTGAATTACTTACGAGGCCCTCGTAAAATTGAATTGGCTGAAGGTCATTCAAAAGTTAAATGCTTGAAAGCTCAGATGGGAGAAAGATTTTAACACACTGATGTGACTGATGCTGATTTGACTGTGAGCTGAGTTTACAGTAATCCTAACAGCACACCCAAAAATGTTGAGAAAGTTATAAAGGTAAAGGACAGAAAAACGTGGTAACAAACTGACAGAAAGCTGAGTCAACGAAAACACCTGTACCACAATGCTCACACACCCCCAACCACACACACACTTACAGGATAGCTGCTGGGTCTCTGCATTGCTCCCTGTTCCTCGCTCCTTGAGACACACTTCATAGTAAACACATACTAACGCAAACGTCCGTTTTTTTTGTCCCTATTCTTCTAATACTCTCTCATGAAACACTCTCACACTATCTGTCCTTCTTGCTGTCTCTCTTCAGTGAGTTTCCTCCTCATCTCACCTTTTCCACTCAGTGCCTCCTACTGTGATGTCATCACCACGAATCCAGCCCAACTGCCCAGACCTGCCTCCATACACACCCATATCTGACGTACATAAACACACTCGCACACACTGACGCAAACATGTCCCTGAACTTATTAGTCTTTTTAACCAGCTCCTGAGAATTCACGGCTATATGTTGAAATGCCATTTCTTCTGCTGGCAGCACAACTGACTAGACTCATTATTTACTGTAAGTAAAGGGTCTTGATCAAGTTTTTCCACAAACAATCATTCAGCAGGCAAAGGACTCAGCATCCTGTTGAGAGGTGTTGAAGGTTTTGCAGGAGAACATATTTCTATTTGGATTTTTGTAACATATAATACAAACACAGGTAAAACGTGATTTACGTTTGGTCTATTCTCATTTGTTATGGACTCACATGGACTCATTCCTGTGCCTCATGAATGCCGCTCAGTACAACAAGCACAATACCTTGGGGGTTGTTTAGTGTATTAATATTGGTTCTCTGCCAAGAACAAAAGAAAGTGGTTAATCATTGATGTTTAGTGTGCTAATCAACCCCAGTATCTATTTTACTTTGCTTTGTGTATTTGTATTCAAACATCCTTGATGAGGATTCAACTTTTACTTGACATGATATTACGTCAAGTAAGATTACGATCAGTAGTTTTAACTGCTCCTCTATATATCTCTATCTATGTGTCATCCTACTATTTATCCAAATTGAATTGCAATATCACAAACAAATACATTAAACAGCCCGTGTCATGGGAGGTCTGATTAGTGATATCTGCGACATTAATACTGAATAAAATGGCTGCCTGTAATGAAAAGGTTGTCAGTGCTGTACATCATCATTTGTGATGTGGAACTCGAAAGGAAGCCCATATTCTGCTGCGTGTCAGGTTAGAACTGTAGCTCCAAGCCTTCTCAATCTCTTTACCTTTGATTGCTGATCGGGAATGAGTGAGGTGTACACATTAAATTTGAAAATATGCCCGAGCTTCCCCATGACGCTGAAACCTCTTTCTCTATGCTACTCCCCGTGGTTCTCTACCTCTCTTGTTCTTTCATTCCGCGCGCTCTTTCTCCCTAAAGTCATTAGAATAGACCCCTCTGCTCCCAGTCTCTATGTCTCTATGTCTCTATGTCTCCATGTATGATGGGAAATCAACCTATCCTATTACAGCTCCAACGCAGAAAGCAAAACAACAGGTCACAACAAAAACAACAGCACTGATGTTGAGGCTGAGACACAGATCACTGTGGCATGACTTGTGTTGTATGTGTGTTTTATTATTATTATTATTATTATTATTATTATTATTATTATTATTATTATTATTATTTGTTTTTAGCTTGTATTGGTGCAGCAGTGGAAAGTACTATTCATTTAGTCGCAGTCTGCAGCTGCATTGATTTTACTGTATGGGATCAGACTGAATGTATGACTGTACAACATTTTCAGCTAGATAAATAATCTCTGCAGCTTTAATATTTGTTCTTTTCTTGCTATAGTTTTGTTTTCGGTGGCTGAGTTATCAGTCACTATATAGTCTATGTAACAGTCATTGATTTATTTTGACCTTGAAACATTTCTGCTGTTCGTCTGTTAAAATCGTTATGGCACACATATATGCAGTGCCTGGACAGCATGTTTTTCCTGTTTTACTATATACACTATGCACAATGTAGATGTGAAGCTGAACTGGATGAACAAAAACTGTCCTGGCTGTATTAACTTTGGACTACTTTAGGTTTGCCACGTGTTGGAGCTCTGTGGTAACTACATTCATTAAAATAGTCATAATAAAATGTTTTTACATCTACAGTCTCACAGCCATAGAAACGATGAACAGTGGAGTGGGGAGGTTGGAGAGATGATGCCGGATGGCAGTGAAATCAGACGGACGTGGAGTACTGGAGGGCTGAATAGGAAAGAAGCAACTGGAAGGATTGTGTACGCATCAGTATGAGTATCAGAAAAGTAGAGGAACACACGACAGCATAGGAGTGAAAGCAGGGGAAGAAGGAATAGAAAACTGATTGGAAGGACTGAGAGGAGAAAAAAAAAACCTAGATGGAAATGGTGTATGGGAGCATTTTTTAGGCACAGCATAAGGCTGTGTGTCTGTCCACACGGACAGAGCAGTGTTTCTAAACTCTGTATTTGTCCTTATCTCTTATCTCTCTTCTTTTCTCTCTTTTCTCTTGCCACACAGATTATATCGGTTTATGGATTCCCAGCTGGGCCATAAAATCAGATGCCCTGACAAGTGACTACTTCTTGTGAAGGTGTAAAATTGGAAATGAGATCCACTGACATTGACCCTCAGCGCGATGACTTGCTGTTATCAGTGTAACAACAACAGGTCGGTTTCACTTTGACTGTGATCATCCTGTGATACAGAGTGACTTAGAGACTGAGTGAAACTCAGGAACGTGGAACAGGAACAGACCATAAACAAGAACTAACCCTCCTGTGGAGACATTTAAATACACATTGGTGTACAAACACAACAGCTGTAATATAAAATGTTACAACTGACGTCAACATGGTATATTGATGACCACTTACAAACCTACAACTATGTGCATGACACATTTATTAAATATGTACCTACTGCTGAATAAAGGAGGCCAAAGTCAGAGTAAGAGCTACAGAAAGTGTAGAGGCTAACAGTTAAGTGTGGCATATTATTTGTCAAAGTATTGTTTCTGAAGCTTTATAGTGCGTTGTAGTAAGCGGGCTGGCTGTCCCTCCAGTGAGATTAGAGTAGTTCCACCGTAGTGCAATACCTGATATGCCACCAGCAAAAACACATAACCTAAGAACAAAAATAAATAGTGGGGTGACAGGACGCCAAGGAATGGTCTCACCCTCACTTTGCTTTTTCTCTCAGCTGTCTAAAAAAGCTGACTTGGCCTAAAAGTACTGTCTTACTCAGCGGTAAGAATATAACAAAGGGTACTGTGAAAAAAGGACTTCTGCAGTCACTGGATTTACTTTGGAGTTCCTGGATTTCACACTGGAAAGTTTTTTTTTTTTTTCTTAACCCATGAGAAGTTTGTGTTCATGTTGGGGATGACACACACATTCAAATCCAGGTCTTTTTGGCACTGGGACAATCCATTTGTGTAGCAGTGCAGTCAGAGACACTGTGTAAGCTGCTTTGTCTTTTGAGTTCAGTGAGGTGAAAACAAATGAGGTTTTAGCATTATAACTGATTCCTCGTCATCTCTCACACACATGCACACACTAATGCACGTTATAATCTCTGTGTGCTGTATTATGATGAGAGAGCTGAAAGAATGGGATCTTGACCTGCAGTTTGTGTCTACTGAAACATTGATCTGATTGATTTTTTCTGGAAGAGCCTGAAAACTGTGCAAAGTAAAACAGCGAAACATGCTGTCAGACTGTTTAGAAGAAGAAAAAGCTCAATCCATCTGTCTCTTTCCTCCTCATGCCACGATGCCTATGCTTCTCTTTATCCCTACCTTCCACATTTATGCAGTTTATATCTGGCTGTCAAGAAGTGACCTTAAGGTAAATTTTGAAAAGTCAAAAAATGTGTCAAAATTTCGAAAATGCACCCTAAAGGCAACAAAAACATTTGGACGTTGTGCGATTATTCAGCAAAAACTTAATTAAAAAATGGATGAAGAAATTTACTGAGTTTTATTACTTCTATTCAGCTTTTTTTTTAGTTCAGTGTGATTGAACGACAAGAGGATGCCCAGTCTTCCTTTTCTTTTTTTTTTTTTTTGCCTGCATTTGTCCTCCTAGTTTAACACCACAAGGAATGTCAACTTTTTATGAGATTGATGCATTTTTAGTGTTTTTTATTATTTCAGTGCATATCTGTGACGATCTATTGTTCAGCTTTACTGACCACCCAGCCACCCAACCACCGCACACCCCATCCACCCACCCAGAGATGGCCCTACCACCCGAGGGACCATCTTCCTGATATCTGATTGGTTAGGCTGTCTAAAAACTGATGAAAGCTAATGGTTGTTGAGCCTTTGAAACATCTCTGCATCTTAAGTCCATCATCACAAGGTCCCCTCCTTTCCTGTTTACACACAACTAAATGGATGCTTCTTCCTGTGTTTAGAGACATCAGTTTCGGACAGCTACATCATGAGGGTCATTCCTGAGACAGTGCAGTGTAGTGGGTACAGGTTTATGTCTCTACAGTCAATTTTGCATTTGGTGCTTTATTTTGTCTCTCTGTCTCTCTTTGAATGGAAATCACTGCAGCCAGGTTCTAAAATCTCTCAGGAAAACCTGAAACCAGATGAGTGGAGGCTGCTGCAGCAGCAAATAAATTCCCGTGGTGTCGGAGTGAGGTGTTGAACAAGCACATATGGGTGTTATGGGCACAATATTCCAGTCACAGCCATGTAGCGTATTCAGCTGACCAAGATGACACAAATCTTAAGTGACAGTTTCCAGACTTTCAAGGCTTACAGCAAAAAAGCACTGGCCTCTAGATCAGACTGGATGCTCTTTAAATTTTAGTGCTTCATGGTCTAAGAACTAAAATGCTCTCACGTTCCTCGCAGATTCTCTTTTGCTACACAGAAAGAGAAAAGGAGGCTCATGCTGCAGAAAGAGGCTGATGGGAGATATACAGCACTGTAATGCACAGTGGGGTCGATGCCCAAAGGGGCAAATATCATCTGCATTTATATATTATATCAGTATATAAAATAATCTGCTGAAACCCTTTTAATCTTTTCTCCATTATCCTGGTTTATAAAAGTCAGACCATCACTATATGGTGTGAAGACCAAAACACTGGCAGGGCCTGCGCTAACGCTGTTAGCTCTGCCTTCTACAACAGTTTCTCATGACTGACAATACGCCTAGGTACTTGAGACTGAAACAAGAAGCTGCCTCTCTTGGTTTGATGGCAACCTCCCAAACTGACAGATGGAGGACAGAATAAAGAGGGGAATGGAATAAAACCCCAGGCCTTTTGGAATCACAAGTCAAGACATGGGCAAGATGCAAGGGAGGTGGAGTATGAAGAGAGGGACAATGAAAAGACGAAGGATGGAGGGAAATCAGTACTAGACTAAGAAAATAAGAATAAAGACATGAGGATAAAGGGCCGTGGCATCGGTGATATTCCTGCAAAGCTCCCTGATAAGACACGAAGGTGAGAGAGAGTCCTGACAAAGTCATTCAGACTGGAAAAACAAATACAAAAACTACCTCTGCACCTTCTCAGCTCATTGTTAGTGCATGTGCTGTGTAACGCTTTTTTTTTTTTTTTGTGTGGATAATATGTAAGGGAAGTCAGTATTTTAGCAAGACTCTAATCCTCTCTGGAGAACCTGTGCAGTCAATTCATTGAGCATTTGCTATGAGCAAGCATACTCGATTAGAATTTCATTTGGGATGAAAGAGTGAATCAGTGACGTTTGAAATTAGGAGATGGGGCGGTGTAAATGGATGAACCCCGACACTAAATGTGTTGTTGGTCCATTTTCTTTAGTTTTGTTAAACTCTTTAACTCTAATTTCACTTATATTTTGATAGCCGTCTGGTGTTTTTATAATCATTTACTGTTGCTGTTTAATTTGTGCACTGCATGTTTTTCTTCCAGATTTTGTTTCCATTGCTCGTATTCACAAATGTCTGTGTGAAGATTAGCAGGTACTACCGTGAAAGCTACAGCACAGCCAAACCATCAAACCAAAATGAAACTCTACTAATTTTGATCCGATCTGCTCAAATCGAAGTATCCTCACAAACCACATCACCTGTAACTTACGTCTACACCTTACTTTGACATGCGTTTCTACATTTTAACCAGGGATGCGAATGGAATCAGAGAGATCTAATCTACACAGGGACAAGTCACCTCCCTCTGCTGCACTGCTGCTCGTTCCATCCAATCATCCTAATGGCATTCCTACTTTTCACTGACGTCATAAAGAAGACAAACTATCCCAAATTAGAAATTTATCATTCACACAAGGACTAGTACCCTCATCCTGGGACCTCTCTGGTTATAACTATCTGTATCTCCCCCTTGCCATCACACACTGCCTTGTCTGTCTGCCAGCTGAGCACTACTTATGGATGAAGCCAGCTATATATCTCACACTCACACACAGTCAGACAGTCACACAGTTGGTCATTTATGAGAGCGTCTGGTCCGTGTAATAAAAGCCCAGTGTTCAACTGAGAGAGTGAGAGAGAGGAAAATAGGACTATTCAGCATAATTAGATTTTGCGCAGACTGGAAGTGTTACCATGCACTGCTTTATAAAACATCGGGCATGTGTCTTTTTTAATTATGCCTCTTTCTAATATCTCACTGTGGATTGCCCCATTTGCTGTAGTCTCCCTTAAAACAACCCTAACCCTAACCCAATGGGATGTGATCAAACCAAATCAACTACGACTCAAGGGCCAAAATAAAACTCACACAGACTGAGGGCACAACAGCAACACTTACGAAGGTCCACTGCATAAAAGCTGCAGAATAAAAGCATGCAAAAAAACCAAAAGAAAAGAAAAAAAAAAAAAAAAACACACGTACCTTGGCAGCTGTAAACACAATTTCCATATAGGATTTTACACACAAACGCAAACAATGACAAAAAAACAGCAACACACAGCAGACTCTCCTGTTTCTCTCACCTTTGCAGTGATGACAGAGTTCTTGTGGTAGAAGCAGCACAGAGCTGCTGTCAGGGCTTTGAGGTTGCATCGTTCTGACATTCTTGCACTGATTGTTCTAAACTACAGGACTAACTGGTAACTGGCTGCAGCTTCCAGCCACGTTACTTTATAAATACCAGCTCTAGTCACCCTGACTACAGACCCAAACCATAACTCCGATGACTTCATCTATTCACAAGTCCATGAATGATTCATATTTGCATCATCCAAGAAACTTCCATCACAGAGTTTAAAGTACTGAGGAGGACTAAACTACTTGCAGCGCAGTCAGATCAAGAGAGATGAAGTAGAATATGTAGAATTAAATTTGGAATATCTCCATCAGTTCAGTTTTTGAGCAACTCTGTCATCTCCCCGTTGCTCTCCTCCACAGTCCCCTGCAGAGTGAACCTTCCCTGCTCTGCTCCAGTCATCCTCGCTCACATTTTTCCTTTTGGACTCCACCCTCCAAAGGTCCATATATGGTTGAGAGACAGACCACATGTGACCAGGCTTGAGCAAATCATATGTGGACTAACTAGGAGTGGCCCAAAGGCAAAGTCTATCTCATCATGAAATCATGTGGATGGTTAGATAGATATATAGAATGAAGGCATATTCTGCATCAACCGCAGCGCTCCAACATATGTTCAGTGTCTCATCATTAAAAAGTGTCACTCTGTAATTCTGTGTCATTGGAGTTGCTGATAATTTGCAACTAAGGTTTCCAACTGAGGTTGCTGAAACAATGATCTTTGTTATCGTTGGTTTGCAAATGTATTGTCAGTTCAGAGGATGCTTGTTTGGTTGATGTCCAGAACAGTTACAAGTGCCAGTGTTGAGTGTCCTCAAACCTTTTTCTTCTCAAAAACAAAAAACAAAAACAAGAACTCGTCACAACCAAACTAAAAGCCAAAAATATATCACTTCAGAGTAGATTTCCAAGCAAAGGGCTCCCAGGCACTGACAACAACCATGTAAAAACATTCAGTGGCAAAAGGCTGTAGGTTCAGTCACTGAACTGAACTGAAAAAAACGCACAATAGTGCTGTATGATCGCAACGAAAGGAGAGAGTCAACGAGGTGTGTGTGTCTTGCAGAGTGATGCTGATAAATAGCTGGCCATTTGTGTTACTTAATGACTCCCAAGCAATTACACCCACACACTAGTTAAGTGCCACAGATTTACCGCCATTTCACACACACACACTGCCACGGGCATTACTCCAATATAGAAAGTATAGCGCTGTGCAAATACAAACACAAAACAGCACCATTACAACCATGATAAACTGTATAGACACAATAATGTTAAAGTTAGATGCATCACCAGAGGCACAAACACACACTCAGGGTGACACCCCAGCAGCTACCAGTCGGCCGCAGGAAATGGAGCCTCTAATTACAGTATGAACTCTCTGAGGATCCACAAAGGAAATACATGTAGAACATTCTCTGGGGCACCACACGGCAAGACACACACACACACACACACAACCACAGCAGCCCCAAATCACCAACTAGGCTAAATGTCCACCTTAAAATACACACATCCGTTGCTCCAGGAATGCTCTGGAAAAACAAGGGGGCACAGAAATCTGCGTGCTGAGCTTCTATGTTTTCTATTTCTATCCGTTTGGTGTTGCTGTTTAATTGACTTCAGAGAACAGAGCAGTTTCAGGAACTTCAGCTACCAAACGGGAGTGGCAGAATTTCTTTTGTGTTTAAAATGGTAAAATGGCATTGAATGTGTAGTTTGATTTGAGATACGTGGTGTGTTGTACAGTGGGGTGGAGACAAGAGAATTCTTCATTCTTGTGTCTGAGGTCATGGTTTTGCAAGTAGCCTGATCCTTATCTGGTGCTGCTGGAAGCAACAAGTCCTCCAACCTAAATTGCTGTATAGATTGCTTGTCCCTCCCCTAAGATATGACCCATAGAAGAATACCACACCTTCATCATGAAGGTTAGATGGTGAACCATGGGTCAGTTCCAGAGGGTCAATGAACAGCAGCCACTGGTGTCACCCCAAACCTAAACCAAAAAACGTAATCACTGCAGTCATACTGAAAAGTTACAGTATGATGGTAATGAGTACCTGAAATAATATGCTGCATTTTCCAAAACACGGCGAAAAACAAACAAACAAGCAAATAGATAAATAAAATAAAGAGCAAAGCCATTTAGTCTTTTCTGTGTTAATCAGTTCAACACATTTTTCTATGAATTGCATCTGATGACAAACACAACAAAGCAGGCATAGGTAATAGAACTATTTACATCAGTACATTTAAGGCTATCAGAATTTGATGATATAGTATGAACGTCATTTGATCTCCGGCCTTTAGCTTGACATTTAGTTGACAGGAAGTGGGTTTGATAGTGATTCATTGGTATGATATCATAATGCAGACAAAGTATCACTATCTTTCTAAATGTAAGGAATCATTCATCATGTTCTAACGCCAGTGAAAAAAAACGTAGATGACGCTGGTGTCATATACGCCCTCTTGAGTGAGTCTGGATGTGTGTGCTTGTGATGGGTCATCACTAATCAGTAATGGGCCGTGATGTTGTCATATTCATTGGTGCAATGTGAAACCCATTTTATACGAGCCTGCTTATTGTATGTGGGCACCAAACATTTTAACACACCAACAAATAATTTTTGGCCTCCATGTTAGTGGAGCACCAAATGGGAATGCACGAAGAGCAGACATCGCAATAAATGGTTTTAGTTGACACAAGTCCTACTTTGTATACGGAAACATTTGGTAAAGAGCATGGCCATTTCCCAATTCACATGAAAAGGTTTTATATGTTTATATGAGCATGAAATGAGCCCTCTTGCTCTGCATTGTTTTTGCTAACCAGTCTTTGAGTTGCTGTGAAGGCAGCTATAATAATCACGCTGTGGCAAACTGAACGAATGGGAACCGCCCTGAATACCATTCTGTACATTGGCTGTCAATTGATGCATCCAATCTGCAGTGTGTTTACTATTTGGTGTGAGGACTGGAGTCTAAACCTGACAATGTATCCTTAAAAATACACATGGCCCCATGGACCAGAGAGTGACTTCACTAAATTAACAGATTCAAATAAGCGAGTTGTGGGGCTGTTGGCCAGCCGCCTGTCAGGCTGATTGATTGTGTGGCTGTCCAGCTTATTGACTGTCAGACTGACACGCCTGCAGGCTGGTTGGTGGTGCTGAATCTTTTGCCTGTAGGAAAAACCAGCTGGTTGGCTGTTTGCTGACAGTAGCTGCTATTTGAACTCACATGACTGACAGACGGTATGATGATACTGATGAATGTTGGCTTTCCGTTTGAACTTTTAACTGGATGAGCCATGCTTTTTACAATGTAGTGTCTCAAATAGACCACTAGAGTGGAACAGAGTTCATTTTCACCTTCTGGCATTCCTCTAACATTTCAAGGCCCACTGTTCTTTACACTGCTTGACAAATAGAAAATAATTCATTGTATTAGAAAGATTAAATAAATAAACATTTGATTTGAGCTCTTATTGGCTGAACTCCATCTCATAATTACAGACCTTTCATTTTAATTATTGTTAAACACCAGGGTATCGTCCAGTTGTTTTTCTGTCTGAACTTTGTGCGTGTGTGTGTGAGCACAATGTATGCTGTAAACTATCATTCAGTTAGAGAGTTGAAAGCCACTATAATGTAAGACCACACACACACACACACACACACACACACACACACACACACACAGGCATATGTAGACAGACAAGGCATTATTGTTTCTAAAAGCTCTCTCGTGAGGGTGGAGAGCGACTTGATGTTCCAAACAAACTCAAAGACAGAGGGAATGAAAGAGGAAGTGAAAAAGTGGGAGAGACTTACACATAAGTCTGAATGAAAGAGGAGTTGTGTTCATTGTAGACACAGAGGCTCAACAGGGGAATAGATCCATCTTTCTTTCCAGCTTTCTTCCTTTCTTTGTTTTGCAGTCATCAAAGACCATCAAGAATATAAAGTATCTTACTGCCACCTATTGTTGGAAAAGATAGTCTGTCCATTTTTTTGCATAAAAAATATTTTAGATAAATAATCTCTTACTGACTAAATCAACAAAATAAAAAATGTAAACACAATGAACCTACAGTGAATGAACTGGATGCAGCTATTGTTTTGTGTCTAGTTTGTTTCAGTGAGCCTTTGCACCAACCCTGGTTTCCAGCTGTATGCTTTCATTCGCTAGTATTATCCAAAATCCAAAAGCCAAAGTGAAATATTTCACTGTTTTGTGAAGGTAAAATGGTGCAGAGTTGCAAATAATCAGCAATCAGAGGAACTTCTGTATATTTTCTTTGTGATACTGTGATACAATAAGCATTTGCATTTTTGCCAACTTCAACAATGAGCCACTGCACCTCTAATCGTCGTGTCAAATCGTTCATCACCAAAAACACTTATCTCTATTTCTGCTTTCTCAATTTTCTCTTTTCTGCCACCCCATCTTTGTGATGATGCAGGTTTTTTTTTTTTGACACGCCAGCTGAGGAAAAGCAGCTAATGAAGCAGAATTTAAATTATAAACCGCTCTGAAAATAATACTGGCCATGAGGAGAGAAACTGGTCTGCAGATAGACATTGCATTGACACCATTAATGTACGTTTGACCTTTGACTGCAGGATATAACACACAGCACCTGTACTGTCTGTTGCCGCCTGTGCACATGAACGCACATGGACAGGAGTGTTTTCATCCACACTAGAAATGCAAACACACCTGGAGGACCAGAGCTGACAGCTACACTTCACACGTATTACATAAAACCTGGGATGCAGTAGCTCCATATGTGGCCAGTACACCCGCACAGTGTTAACACAAACCTAATTTGACCACAGAAATACACACAAGTGCTGTTTGTGTAGGTTTGTGCATGTGTGTGTGGTGTTCGCAACCCACATGTGCAACCTGCTCTCGTGGGAAGGGCTGAGTTTGCTTTTCACGCCAAGGTGTCAGCATCCAAACATATGAGCTAATAGATGGGGGGAAAGAAGGATGGATTTAGAGTAAAAGATGGATTGGTGGCTGGGGAATGGAGAAGAAAGCAGGTAGTCTTCCGCAGAAAGTGAAAAACACGGTGAAGCTGAAGCATTTTCGTCAAACTTGGTAAAATTGAAAAAAAGTTACCTACACCTATGTTCCTAATCACCGACTTAGCTCATTAGTTTTCTTTATTTCATGTGATATAAACATTGATTTGAAAGACTTAACATAAACATAAATAACGCAATCAAACAGTTTCTAACAAAGTAAAGTCTCTAATTTTTTAACTCATTTTGACAATTATTATAATGGCAAGCTCCGTGAATTGGTGGTTGGCGGTTAAAGAGATGTGATATCTTTGATGAAGTCTTGAGTTAATGGTGCATCTCATAACTTTTACTGAGGCCACGAGACAGACATAAGATCACCTCGTGAAATTTGTTATAAAAAGCTTGGTGATGGTGTTTATACCATTAGAAGGTTGGGAATAAATAAAAGCATCAAATAAGTAAGTAAATTAAGTAATTAATAAGTAAATCACCAGAGTGCACCGTAAAAAGCAAAGAGACATACACTGTTTAATTCACTCAGACAGATTTTCATCTGGTCAAAAGTTTATTATTGCCACCTGAGCTCCGCATCAATTATAAAATAATACAATGTCATTATTACATATAAGGGTAAACATGTCTATTTTATTTCCTACTGCTGCTTTTGGCTTCTGGGTCAATATTTTCTAATACAGGGGAGTCTTCTCTGGCTTCATGGATTAGAGGTGGAGTTAGAACCTGAAAGGACTGATTATCCGTGCTCTAAACTTTCCAGGCTAAACTTTGACTGATCTTTTCCACGACTTTGAAAACGTATTATTTCCATTTTATGTACCTTATTAAGTGAAACTGATTATGTGGAGAAAATACCATTTCTTGTGCAATAACTCAATGTTTCTCTCATCCGTCAATGTTGAACATTGTTGCTTTAACAAAAGCGCACAAGGATTTGGCATAAAATGGAGTGTGAAATTAACTAAATTACGATTTAAATCAGGCAATATCTGATTACAGAATTGTGTAATTGGCAGCAAGTTTCCTGTGCCAACATTCAGTGCATATCACCTTTTGGTTTCTATTTTCTTGGTACTCAAAATGTATTCACGTTACATACCTTGCTGCCAGAGTTAGGGGAAGAACTGTTTTGCATTGCTTGGTCTGCATTTATTTTTGGTGCCTTAGATTACATGAAATTCCCTGATTATCAAGCAGAACTTATACAGGGCAAGCATTGTGCTAAAACACAGTGAGGGAAAGAGATAGAAACATGGATGCTAAAGCACATAAAGTGTCAGCTAAATGACATAATGATAACAGAATGATCGCCAGCCCCTCCTGCCTGGGGAAAGCTAGGACTCAGGTGGTGTGTACATGTGCGGATATGATTTCGAGCAGAGTGACATTCAGCGCAGTGTAGCAGTATGATTTAGTGGTGTACTATCCTTGTAGCCCAGGGATAATTGGATTAACTTCTCCTTTGAGCGATGTTTACATTGCAGTAGTGGCTGAATGTCGTTTCGCATCCTGATATGAAGGATTCTTGAATGACATTTCTTGATGGATTCTTTTAATTTTCTTGGATTTGACAAAACCTTCCAGACTTAATTTCACCACGGAGAGAATGAGAAGAAAGTTAATGCTGGATTTGTAGTATTTCTGTAGGTTTCAAATATCGAGTAAAATATCTAATCTTATCTTTCAACCACAGTTTGGTCTAAATCTATTTACACTTTTAGTAGAATTTCGACACCCAGACTAAACATGGCAACATATGTTAACTTGTGTTTATCATTTCTCGTTGAACAACCTGTGCCTTGGCTAGTGTAACGCACTAGAACAGTGCATATCTATGTGAATAACCCGTTCTTTGCAAATATTGTTATCACCATCACACAGTTCAACAAGCAGAATATTGAAGAACTTCTAATAAAAAGAATTTCAACACTTCACATCATTCTTACTGTTTACTGCTGCTGTAGCAATGGGATTGCACCAGCACGAGTATTGTTCCTACCTTAACGTAGTCCACCGTGGCATCCAGGCCGGCAGCAGGCTCCCTGGGGAACAAAGACAGAGACAAGGCCCGGTTTAGAGAACACATCTTGGTCCTGGGACTCGCCCTGCGTCCTTGGTGCTGATCTTCTCAAACAAAAAGTCTCTAACCAGTTAACTAACTTTGTTGCTAACTAGCTCCTGATTGTTTAACTGGTGCTGATGCTGCTTCTTCTTCAGCAGTTCAGGCCCAGCACACAGAAAATATGGTTAAATAGAAATATTGCATTTTTTAAGAGAAGCAAAGTAGATTTCACTTGTCCCAAAAAGCCTCCATGTTATTAAATTTTAAAGTAAAGTAATGTAAACCCAAAATTCACTGGGTCCCACTTTTCAAGTGGGAGAAAAGAGTCGAGTGAAACCAAACCTCGCACTGGACTGAACCGAGTCCCTCTCTTTCTCTGTTTTTCCCTGCCTGTTTCCCACTCTCTCTTTCTTTCTCTCAGTCAGTGGTAACCACGTTCACTCGCTGCCTGACTTAGCCTTCCTCCCTCCCTGCTTCTCTCTCCTCCCCCACTATAACACACATTGCAGCCTCGCGCTTACCCTTCTGAGTCTACTGACAAATTCACCAAGAGGTAAAAGTGTGATCTCTCAGACACGCACACGCACACACGCACACACACACACACACACACACACACACACACACACACACACACACACACACACACACACACACACACACACACACACACACACACACACACACACACACACACACACACAGAATATACCTGACAATTTATTTGACATTTTAATATCAGCAGAACATCCTTACTCCTATATACTCTATCAGTTCGAGTGCTCCCCATCTTTGTCTTGAATATTGGTACTTGAGTGCATTACCAAAGAGTCTTTCTAGAGGAGGCTTGGAGCCAGGGGCTCAGTGAAAGAGGTAATTAGCTCAAATCCCTGACTATGTTAGCTAGGTTGGTAGTTGAAATCCTCTAAGCCTTTACTGGTGTTCCCACGGGAATATTAGCACAGACCATTACTTACCAAAGCAAATATGTTTAGCTCTAAACCCCCTCAGTTTTAATATGGCCCCACATAATGAGCAAGGAATTAGTTATGTAATGGAACAGAAGCCTCCTTTCAACAGAATGTACAATCACTATTCATAGCAGGTGGAGTGCTCAGGCCTGTCCGTCACCCCCAAGAAATACTGCTGACTTATGTTTACAGAGCCAAAGAAATGCACTACTACTAATGCACAACTCTTCCTAATTCATGACTACAGTCCTCTAATCCAATACATCCAGTCCCTGTGTGGTGCCTGTGTGCCAGGGGCCATGCAAAAATGCTGCTCATCAGGGATGGGTATTTGTTGTTTCACTGTTGTATAGTCTTGGATTCTGGCAATACAACTGATTTTTTCAACAATGGTTGAAACTATTTGCACTAGTATCAAGAATTTATTGTTTACGTTCTCACCAGACCAGGCCCCGCTCTGCTATGCAATTCTCGCTTTTTAGAATGCTGAAATATTGCATTGAGATATATTTTTAGTAATCCAAATGTTGTAGCATGTCTTGTTCTGATGTTTTCATCAAAATCGCATTGCTATGAGATGCTGTACCATCAGTACCAGACGCTGATCTGTATGGATAAGGTAATACATCCGATTTGTTGATAGCTTGTCTTTCAGTGATGGGTCATAGTTTAGCTGCATAAAGTGATGATGGAGAGGGGGAGGAGGAAAAATGCAGGACTTTAAATGTAAATCCTGACATTCAGTTAGACATTGGACACTTACTGTACTTGAATATAGCTTGTCTGGGGTCAGTGGTCAGCGTCTGGACCTATATTTTATCCCCTCATACTGTAACCGTGCCTCAGCTCTCCAGATTTAGGTGGGTGAATTGGCAGTCACCAAATAGCAGACAACACCCATAGAAATGTGGATGTGCTACAACTGAGGGAAATTCCCATTTTTCCTCAGACTGGTCAAAGGTCAAGATCAAAAATAGAGTGAGATTTAATGCCTTCCACTCAGGTCGTCTCTCTCCCCTGTGTCTTGACAAAAAGTTGTCTCTATATGTTTACTTTTTGAGTTCAGCACTTAAAGAAGTGAAACAAAGTATGGCGGATGTGAGATGATCAGCCATTCCAGGCTACACAACCTGACCACAACTAACTTTGCCTTTTCCCGCCCATGTTGCTGAAACAGCATCAGATACTTGGATTTCTCTGCTTCTACCACCACGAAACTGACCTGCAGAAAAAAAGACAACAGAAACAGTAGAAACTAGTGAGAGGGGAGGGAAGATGCAGGCAGCCCTCGCCGCAGTCTTTTTCGGGCTACTGTTGTTCTTTGCGCTCCACCGCACAATAGTCAGCATGACCACAACTGGCTGTAGCTAGGGACTACACCATATTTGTGTGCGTCAGAGAGAGAAAAGAGAGAGTGACAGACTGCCAGTAGAAGCAAGGGAGAGAGCCACAGATGCAGGGTCGGTGGGCAGCCTACAGAGGTCAGTGTGTTTCTATTATCAAGATCCACAGGCTAAAGTATGTCATGAACTGTGATGTACCAATAGGAAAAGATAAGGAAATGTGCCAAAGGGCATCAAATCAGGGCGTCAGTGAGATGTCCTGATATGACTGACAGAAAGAAGATGATTATCGTTCCTTATTTGTCATGGAGCTGCCTTCTAGAGCAGTCACTATTACACGTTGATTCTATCTCAGCCGGTTTGAAATATGTGATGTGTCTGCAGTGGCAAAGAGATAAATTAAATATGCAAATTACAAATACCACTTTGTGATTGTATGGCTCACCCAACCAGCACCATTTGGAGTTAATCAAACAAAGTCATGTTTTGAGTAGACCTTTTATCACCACAGTCTAATCAAGCTCATCCTTGAGTCCAAGGGAATGGTTGTACCCCATTTGAAAGATGATTCCTCAAGGTATTACTGACTGACATACTGATGGACAGATGGCCGTGGCTGTCACTGACACAGAGGCATAAAAAATTCAATAAAGAAACAAACTGTGGTGCCAAAAAAAAAAATAAAAACAGCACCAAGAAATATTAAATCTTGGTCATGGACTGTCTGGGAAGTTTGATTCATACCAGCAAGTGCAAGTATTTTCCTGTTAATATGAAAATATTATATTAAGATTAGTTTCTTGTAGCCAAACTGGAAATATAATAATGGAATTTCTACTTATGTTCGTAGAAAATTAGAGTTAACTCTCTGTTGACCACAAACACCATCATCTCACGTCCTTTTCATTTGAAGCAAACACAACCTGCTGACTGCCTTCCTACTTTGTAAACAAAAAAAGATAACAAAATAGCATATATGGTCCAAAGCACAAGGATGAAATTTATCCAAGTAGGGAATTTAGGATTTTAACTGTTGATGAAAGGAGAGATTGTTTCCATCATCTCCTTTCCACCCGTTCTCATCCCTGTCTTTGCCTTTATTCGTCCTATTTTTCTCTCTGCCTTGTTCTTCTGCCTACCGTCCCCCCTTTCTTCTCTCCTGGTGGTCTGCTGAGATGCTCACAGAGGGTCACAGAAAGACAAACTGACCAATCGGGAGCTAGTGCAACATAAGGTCAGGGGGCATAGGTCAGCTGACAGCATGAGCAAATGAAAAGTCAAGATACATTCCCTTATCTTTTTTATGGGAAACTGTACCCATCTACAGGACTGAATTGTAAATATAATTTAAAACATTCATAATGGTTCTTTATTATATTTATATGCATGTGAATTTAGTTTCTTTTCAATGAAAAAGACGAAACAAAGATTGGGGAGCAGTTGAAAATCTTAAACATCCTTAGATGAGCTAAGATGTAACTTTCCAGGTTTTAGTCTGACTTTTAAATATACAGTGAAATTGAAAAGCATTGATGGAATAAAACAATTTTTGGATGCAAAGCTTTTCATTTGAGCCCAACAGCAGGTTGTCAAGCACGCAAATCAAGCAAAAACATGCAAAAAGTTGGTTACGCTGAGATTTTTGCGTAAAATATGAAATCATACATCCTGTCACTCACAAATGGACGCGTGCTTTGTCGCTGTTGAGCCATTAGCAGGTTAAGTTGATTATTACCTGTTACAAAGTGCCTCTCTCTGATCTCCAGACAGCTTTAAGTATGGCCAATATCAGCTGATGTCAAAGAACAAATCTGCCAAAAATCACTCACCAACAGAAAGACATCCCTCTTTTTAGTGGCATGCAGACTCACTAAGCTCATTTATGGATCAACTGGAACTGAAACTAAGGATTAGAGACTTGCTTTTCTCTCATCTTTTGTAGACGGTGCCAAAGTAAGAAGCAGAAGGATGCAATTGTTGTCAAAATCTTGCGTAAACTTCATGGAAAAATTGCCCAAACACAGATTGGGAAGAACAGCGCTCTTCATTATTTAACCACCTGCGTAGCCTGAAACTGACCTGGACAAATTGTCCTGTTGTATGTCAGCAGTATATGAAATGTATCCAGCACGGAGGCAGAGAGATACAGCGAGCAGACAAAGAGTTCACAGTAATCTGTGATCTGTGCTGCCACACCCTGACCTACAAAGGTAACCAGTTTGCTAGGGGCTACACACACATGCTCACGCACGCACCCAAAGACAGAGAGACAGACACGCACTAAGAGCCATGCACGCACACACACAAGACACAAAGCTTGCTACATCAGACACAGCCTGTTGTAACTCAACACTAAAGATAGAAAGATGGGAGGACATGATGAAGGATGAGGTGTGTGTATGTGTGAGTGCTGGCTCTGAAGTTGAGCTAACAGCTACAGTACACCCCCCAGGGCTTACTTACTACCCCCCCCTCATCCTACTCAAACTCTCTTTCTCTGTCCTCATTCTGTTTTTTCCAGTGAGCCTGACAAAACTCTGATGTTTAACAGTAACACGCAATGCTCAGAATGAAAGGTCGAACTCTCTCTTGTGAGGATTAAATACTCACTGCCTGCAGGCTTGACAAGCAGTTCTTAAATGTTTATGGTTCACCTCTTCACAGACAAAGACACAGCTTGGGTTTTGAGCAATTATAGTGTATTCCAACAAAGAGAGCCCAAACACATTCGCTTTAGTAAAACAGAAACTGCATGATTCATGGACAAATGTGCAAAAATTAAAAATGCATTTATTAATATTGCATTTCAGTATGAAGTTAAAATTTCTGACTGATTAACTAATCAATCAATGAATAATTTCTACTCTACTGAGAACTGTATCTTACAAGCTTACATTTTAACACTTGTCTGTAGAGTCCTGTTTGTTTTTTTATGTGAAGTCAAACAATCATCGTGTAAAGTAAGTGCTTTCTGATGATTGATGAAGACAAAAATCACAGAAACCAGTGACAGGAGACCTCATATGACCTCATCAGCCTATCCATCTGTTTTTACATGTTTACCTGTAACCGTGGAAGTCATCGATGATATTTTGCACCAGTGGTGAGGTCAAAGGCTTATAGACATGTCCAGGGGCCAGTGTTGCGTTCCCACAAACCAATGGCTGCATGTGATTTGCTCTGGGCTCCCAGGTGTAGTTCCCGCGGGCCAGGTTGGTACCTCCCCTCTTGCGTCGAGGCAGAGTCCCATGAATGGAGACGGGCAGGTAGGAACCAGCAGTCAGCTCTGAGAGGCCAGTGTCCTGTACTGTAGGAAGGCTGGGGGTGGAAAAAGGGAGGGAGGAGAACAGAAATATTAGACTCAAGTATGAAACGTGTTAAAATGTTGCGTAGAAAAAATTTTGGAAATAAATAAATAAATAGATACATCTCCAAAAGGGACTATTCCTTCAATTTTTCCCCACAATTCCACCAAATCTCTTTCTGGAAAATAAATGAATCATGTTGCAATTATAATCAGTTTCGACTTCTTGTCTGACAATGTTTGATGTTTCTTATGCAGACAGAAAAGATTCCATGTTTGTTTGTATTGAACTGTATTACTTGTTAATATTTTCTTGGTACTTTTGGGAAGTTTGTGGTTTTCATTATTGATAGAGTGTAGATGGAAACATGTATTTTTGGTAGGCATGTTGCTCTGCAATTACCATTTCCTTGAGCTAGGATCTCTGAAACCTGGATCAGGTTATTTAAAATACTTGACATAGTGGAAAATCCTGCTAGAACACAGCACGGTATATCGGCTTTTGGTCATCCAACTCACCTCGGTCTGGAGCTGAGGAGGTCCATTGAGGAGGCGAGGGAAGCCTGGAGCTTCCTTGAGGAGTAGGAGCTGCTGCTTGGGACACCATGGGAGGGGGAAGAGACTCCAGCAGTGCCTCCTTCCAGGGTATGATGTCCATGGAGGGACCTTGGCAAACTCGCAAAACGACCCTCTGCCATCATCCTCAACTCTAGGAAGAAGTACCATATGGGGAAAAATAAATAAATAAATAAATAAATCAATATTTGGACCTTTCCACTGTCAGCAAGTGCTTTGCTCGAGCTGGAAATTGCTGAGTCTCTATAAGTAATAGGAAGGCGGGCTGAACCTCTACTTAAAAAATACCTTGAGATTTGGCACTATCATAATTAAAACGGACTTGCGTTCAAGAATATGAATCTGCTCTTTTGCAGACATTTTAAACCTTCTGATTGATGAAAACAGTTGCTCTTTCCACTGAAAAATGACCATGTGCAGGGACTTGTTGACCCTTAATATATTTATTAAGGTGAGATTTAGCAAAAGACCAGTGAGTGAATTAACCTCAGCGCTAAAGGTTCCTACAGATACAGTGCGCTAAAATGCTTACACCAACCTGGGGGATAGAGTTATGTAACCAATGGTAACATGAGGCGGACGAGTCAGGTAAAATACAATGACACCCAATCTGATGTATAGTGTTCAATGACATGAAATATTATGATACATGATAGACACATAACAGTCAACAGGTGCTCTCACCGCCATCAATACACTCACATGAAACACCCAAAGTGTGTACATTACAAAACCATACACACTGGGATAATAAAACTTGTGATTACATAATGTTATCACTGTAGTTGGAGCGAGGTAATTTGACTGACTGAATTTTTGATTTTCCTTTTTGAATTGCACATATGCAAACACACACATACTCTATCTGTTGCGTTGCCCTTCTATCATAACAACTGTTGAAATGAAGAGGGGAATAAAAATGTGTGTGTTAATGAGTGAGGTGGGCATATAATGATCAGTCAGAAAGATCTGCTCAAGCTCCAAATGTTACATTAGCCTAACCACCTAAACATGCCTGGCAGATGGAGAATCCATCTTTCCAGGCTCCAAGCGGTCCAAGCTCTTCCCGTGTGCCTGAACCACAGTGATTCGAGTCAATCAGTCTCTGAGGAGGGCAGAACTACAAACAGCTACAGGTGGCTCTCACCTTCATTAATGAGAAAAAGAGTTAGACTTATATAGAGATGGACTTATCAGAGCTGAAAAGTATTCTTCCATTGGAAGAAGAGCATCCCTTAACATTTTTGGCAAGAGATACTGGCTCTGCTGATGATGACAAAACTGAGGAGGATGAAGGAAGCTACTGGTTGACGTGAGCCTGTCCTACACTGTGTCAGATGGAAGATGTGATTCACTGAATCACCCCAAGTATTTTCAGGTGATGCCACTTTTCCAAACTGTTGCTAACAGGCAGTCCAGTAGTTTTTATATAGCTTGTTAACTTCCACTTAAAAAGAAGGAACACTTCACTCTGGAGCATTTTGTTGCTCATGAGTAGATCTTGTCTTGTGACAGACAGACAGGCGGATATAAATACACAGAGATGAGCAGAACAGATATGCTGGCAGTGATGGAAACACTGGACAGTTTCTTGATGAATCCCCATGGGGCCTTATAATGACTGGACAGCACGCATGCAACCATCCCACCCTCAAGCACTGACCACGCAGCAGTTGGTCATACTGCAGACACAAAAATACCACAATCTTACAGGCACGCAGGGCTACTGGTTGTGAGTGGATTCCACAGACACTCCTTATTTCTAATCTTCAAACCCAAGAATCTGACCTGCACACATCTGGTGGTGTTTTCGTCTCTATTTGGACAACTTGATGATCGGAAAAGTACACCAACATTGTCCTGCTTGCATGCTGCATTCCATTAGTGAGCCAATCAACATGTCTGAGAATCAGGAGGGACTTTGGGAAAGTGTGTGGAATCAGAAATTTAACTTAAACTTCACAGTTTTTGTTGCCCAGTAAATTCTGCCAGTGATCAAGTTTATTGTGTGCAGTGTTATATGCGTAGACACAGGAACAGAAGCACTCATATGTTGGGAACAGCTTCAGGTTTGTTAGAAGCCCATTTTGTGGAGCTAGATTTGTAGTTTTCCACTGGCTGCATTACGTGTGCTTCAGTAAACATGTCATGGAGAAAGCTAATTCAAAGGGCTGAAATCTATGCACTCATCTAACGACTGCGAAGTAGGCAAATGTTGGAGTTCCCATTTAACATTATGAGTAAAGAGGTACACACAAATTATGGTAGAAGTGTACAAAAGCATATCACAATGTGTGTTGTGTGGCAGGGTAGGGCTAAGGTTTTACAGCATATTAGCAAATATGTGAACTAAATTTTATGAGATTGTTTTACCCAAGTATGTTATTTATTCAGAGTCACAGCGCTGGTCTTACTGAATGTCAATATTAAACCATAAAAAAATTGCAGGGTTGTGTTAATTCTCTAACAAATGATCTGAATAGCTGCATACATTCGTCATTTCTACTTTGTTTCATCTGGTGAAAACAAAGGTCGTTGCCAGTTTAAATTGTAGGCCTCCTACCTCAGTGTTATGTACACTGCTCTTATTTGGTTGAGGAATCAAGGAGAAATAAAAAGTCTGATAAAAAGATTTATAAGCCATGGAGCTTAGGAATCACAAAAGACTTGGAACAGAATCTTAAAAGGAGACTAAACCCAGCAGGGGCCAATGAGTCACCAGCTGGTGATGATGAATATCAATAAAGATGCAAATACACGTTAAGAGAAGGGAACAGCTGGCCAGCTGAATACTTCAGTGTGACGAGTAAAGTTTATACACACACTGTAAAAGTCCTGCTAAGGCATGCTGGGTAAGAGTGGGGATTCCTCCAAGGGGCAGAGTGGCTACAGGAGGAGGGCCTATTATAAGACCCTCGGGGATGGTCAGTTGTGTATTTGCATGTGTGTATTTGTGTGTGTGTGGCCCTGACCATCTGCCAGACGCACACTCCATCCTGCAGAGAAAGGACAAGCCTCCACTGAGGGAATACACAGACACACAGCACCTTAAACATGAATACTTTGTGGGGAAACCTTACAAATAATTTATCTACGTTAAAAGCCAAAGGAAGTTATTTCTGCTTGTAGTGAAAGTGTGAAGAATGTCAGTCCCTTCTACCTTCTTTTAACCTTTCCATACACCCCGCACTTCTTCCATGCTATTTATATGACTTTGCTGCTCCATCCCTACTCATCCATCTTTCCTTTTCAATCTTGTGCAACCCCCCGACTTCGTCCCCTCCCTCCTTCTGTCTGTCCATCATGATGGCAGCTTTTCTTTCACCTCGTCATGTTGTCACCTTCTTTCTTTCAGTTTTTTCCCTTGTCTTTCTCTCCCTGCCTCCCTACAGCTGTTCAGTGCCTGGTCACTTCACCCTGCATCTCACACACACTAATATTTAATATTAATATAAAGTCCATCATTGTCTACATATTACTGTCACTATTAACACACCATTTATTCATTTATTTCTTAAATATTGCTAAGGGGCAATTCATTGGTCTGGAATCAACTGTCATTAGAAAAAACTGAGTATTTCTCAAAATGTACACTGTGGAAATGCAATTTAACATGGCGGTACAAAAACCAGTGGTTTCTCTCATTTTACAACTGCTGCAAGGACCAATCAGCAACCAAACAACCAACGGTATTCTTGCTGACCACGGTATAAAAGACAAAATATTCTGAACTGACGTTTGGTTTGTCACCAACATGAGTGAAGGCCTTGCACTGGGAACACCAACACACACACACACACACACACACACACACAAACCACACACAAGGCCTTGGGTGGGAAGCAAGTGCAGATTAACAGGAAGAGGAAATGGCAGTGTAAACATTTAGACGGCAGGCAGCTCATTATAAAGGATTACTAGCAATAAAACAAATATAGAGCACTTCCCTTCCTCTTTCTCACTGAGTGTCTCTTGAGCACTGGCTCAATTTCTGTCTCACACAGGTGAAGGAAACATTTCTATTAATTCAAATTGTGTTCACTTAGATTTCATTTAAAGTTGCAGGCTCTTTTACTTTCTCTTTGGATAACCTACACATCAGTTGGGATTCTCAAAGACGAATTCATTACAGAGGTTGTTGGGGAGGACCACGAGTCTTTGGGAGGGCTGAACTGGTCCATTTAATTCACCTTCGCTGAGGCCTAGTGTGCTTCTGAGAACGGAGAGAAACTTTGATTATTAAAATAATGTGAAGAGCAACTACAACATGTTGCACTACTCCTCCATCTCACGCTCACACACAAAGACACACAATAGGGAGGATGAATACAAACATCAACATGCTTGGGAATGAGGGGTTTCCTCTAGTTGGCTTAAAATGTCTTCCTGCTAGAGCATGAACACACACACACACACACACACACACACACACACACACACACACACACACACACACACACACACACACACACCCTAGTGCATTAGCAAAACCACCCCTGGCCAGAAGTGAACAATGGGAACAACTGTCACATGACCGCTGTTTAGAGCCAGTCTTTGTTAGAGCGAGAGAGAGAGAGGTGTCCTACTGCGCTCTTCAGTGCGTGGGGCCACCAGTGTCTATGTCTGTGGAGTATGTGCGTAACATATTAATGAGACCTTTATAAAATCCCAGCGCAGTAGCTTCTGAGTCTGTGTGCCTCTCGGTAACAGACCCTACCCTCTGTGTATGTACCTGCTCATTTTCCATGTCTACAACAAAATACAGACATGACTGTGTCAGGGGGAATGTGTTGTCTGTCTACAGTCACTGATCCAACACTGTGAACCAGTCAGTCAGACACACACTAAAAAGACCATCTGAGTTTGTCAGTGGTCCAGGACATACACACAGTATGGAAGTACTATTTAAGTATACAAGTACTCCATTATTACGCTACAGTACTACTACATTATGAGTACAACTCCAGCTTTCAAAGTGATGATTAGGCACAAGCATAAACCATTGGCAGTTTGTGAATCGCAAAACATAGAGATATATTTAAAATAATTTGAGTCTCTGCTGTTGCACTTGCTGTGTCATGTCATGTCATTACTGTGTTTAGACTAAAATCTAAACATGCAACCTGGAAACATTGTTGAAGATGCAATGTCTAATGTGATGGCAGACTTTAGTGACGTGTCCAAGTCAATACTTTAACACTTAGTTACGTTTATGTTGCGTATGACACATGACGTCCAATCAAGCTTAAGCATGTCATTCTTGATGTCTTAAAATACAACAAACATTTGAACATCTGCTAACTTGCTGAGCGTTAGATGGGAAGTGTGTTATACATGTATGCAAGTTTTATTTTTCAGTCTTGTCATGCTAAACTAAGTTAACCACTTGCAGTCTGCTTTCATATCTACCATTCAGACACAAGAATGGCACTTCTCAGTCAACTTTCTGTATGACAGCTAAAATATAAAATATGGATTTTCCCAAAATTAAGTAACAAAGGTACGTCTGCTCCTTTCACTTTCAGAATCACTATTGATGTCGTCTCTGGTTTAAATGGTGGCACAGATGTCCAACTATTTCATTCAAGCTGCAATGGCCAAGCTATTCACCATTTAATCATTACATGATTGAGTAGTTGGCTGAACAATCTTTTTTTTTATGTTGCATTCCTCCTTAAATCAATGCAGTGCTGGCTACCCTACATTATAAAGTTATCATGTTTAATAGATGTAAAATCTTTATACGCAAATGAATTAATGATTATTAGAAGTAAAGATAGGCAGAAGATGTTTTTCCAAAAAACTGCAAAATATCAAGTACCACAAACCGGTGACGATACTTGTACCTTGTAAACAAACATTTAAGGAGCATTAATGAACAGTCAGTCAGTCAGTCTGTTAGTCTGTCAGTCTGTCAGTCTTTTGTATAGACCAGCAGGTCACATAGTGCTGCGGGTGGCTGGAATACCTCCTCATCCCACTGCAGCAAGTAACACAACACCACACACACACACACACACACACACACACACACACACACACACACACACACACACACACACACACACACACACACACACACACACACACACACACACACACACACACACACACACACACACACACACACACACAGCCACACACAGCCCTCACACTCCTCTTGCATAGTTAAAGCTGATTTCTGTGAATCTGACACAGAGACATTTCAGGTTTAATTAAAGTTAAAACTCTGGCTCCGTTTAACTATAAAGTTAACAATAAAGTTCAAACATAACTCTGACTAATGCTTGCAAAAGAAACAACCTGCTGCTTAACTCTTGTGCTTTTTATCTGTGTCACACACAAAACATCAAGGCTATACGCACACACATTCACACTCACATGTGTGTCTCTGTCATCAGCTTGTGGGTGGCTTGCTGTTTAAAAGATGTGTTCCTGTAACTGAAGGTCAGAGTATCAATGCGTCAAAGTGCAGGCAGACAAGCCCTGCTTGACAGGAGATATGCACTGGTATGTTGTAATTTATGAAATTTGATAGTTCATGGTATATTACTGTAACATCATTCACGTTGAATGGCTTTAGAGTGGATTCAGATCATATATTTAGTGAGTAAATGTGTAAAAAAAAAAGAAGAAAAGAAAAGTTGATGAGCAGAAATACAGTCTTATCTGTCATATTTCATGTAATTATTTCCTGCTGGGGTTTCCACAGTTAGCACCACCAATCCCAAAAACCACAGTTACACCCAGTGCCTTGGGATGGCAACACAGTGTTCAGAAAGTCCCTGAGAAACTGTGGCTCACTTCAAGCTGTAAACAATTCCACCAAAAAGGATGGACAGAGGGCATGGGGGTGTAAATGAAACATAAAACTAAACTACAGCCACAAACAAAAAAAAAAAAAAAAAAAATTAAAAATAAATAAATCAAACTTTCCAAGAGACTGAACATGAGATAGAAAATGGACTCAGAGGACAATGAAGAGATAGCTGTCTCATCTCTGTCTGCACCGTTATCTAACCACATACAAAATACACACATTCCCACACACCTACTGTATATCAGTGCCCGCTCAAGTAAACAGATATTCAGTCCTACCTGTCAGAATGATGTCTTCTCTTTCTTTCCGGTTCCTCTTATGAATTTATCTTTTAGTTTTATATTCTTGTACTAAAATGTTTCCCTTTCATAGCTCATTTGAATTACTGACTGAACGGCTGACTGACAGACTGGCCGGCGAGAAGACTATAAAGTCATGCTCCTTCAGACAGGCAACAACAAGTAGCGGTGCACAAGCCCTGCCCTCCTCTTTCCCTCTCTGGGGAGTGATTTGTGAGCACCCAGCTCCTCCTTCTGCTCTACTGTGTTTGGGAGGAGTTTTCTTTCTTTCTTTTTTAGCTAAGTTGTCTCTTGACCCCCCCAGCACCGAAGAAAACTCCCCTCTGCCCTCCTCTCCTCCACCCCCTTGCCTCTGTGTTCCCTGCATAGCCTCATATTTCATGCTCCAAGTCTTTTTGTTTGGGACCTCTTACACCAACACCACCAACTGGTCTGGCACTATGAGAAGATTTAGATCTGACCTAACGTTGCTATTTGCAGACAGGGGATGAAAACAATGTAATCTTGGCATTGTTGTGACATGTTTGAGCAACTTGAGATGTATTAATGAAGTTTTGAGTACTTGACTCTGTATTGGCTGAAACATAAATCAGCTCAGTTTTAAGTACTTGGAGATTTCTCATATTGCTTAAAAATTCAATTTCATCTGGTGAAAGCAGATGAAACAAGTGGATGAGTTCTGTTCCTGTCATTACATCAGGTAATGAGGTCATGTTGAATGTGTGTGTATGTTTGTGCGCAAGTTTGTGTTCGTCCTGGCTGGCTCTGAGGACAACACTCTCTCCTGTCTTTGTCCTTCTGTTCCTCTGGATTGTCTAGAGTTGATAACACCCAGACATGTGCATGTGTGTGTAATTCTTTATATGTACACACACGTGTGTGTGCGTTTCCTTCCAGACAATACAAAAAAACTCATCCTGCTCCTGTGAAAGCTGAGATGATGAGATAGCCCTCATTGGATGGGCGGACACACACACACACACACACACACACACACACACACACACACACACACACACACACACACACACACACACAGAGTCTTTTGATCTTGAGCTATTCTCACCAAAATTGTTAAGATTAAGAAAGTCACTTAAATGTATGAGGGCCAAAATATCCCCATAGTGGCAGTGGCCAATTTACTTGTTCCTGTTTTTTAACAAACTTTTACCAACAACCACATAACAATTCAATGGAGAAGAAGTCATTTTTTTTTAAATATTTCCATTATACAGTAGGGCTCAGGACTTCAAAATTGGGCAGAATATAATATGAAATACATTTTACCAAAGAAATTATGTTCTGCTTTTTTTTAATGTTTTTTTAACCTTTGAATTGAATAATTTGTGGGAGGGGGAATCTCTCAGGAAAGCGACTGTTATATCTGTGAAACACAGCACTAAAAACCATTAAACAAATGATCAATGAAATACATGCAATATAGAAACCCTGAGGCAGAATGTAATGGGGATGCAGTCATGGAATATATGTTTGGACTCACTGCAGAAAGTCAAGTTCACATGTCGTTTCATGCTTCACTTTGTAAGTAAAGATATTCTGTTGGAGATGAGTTTCGGCCTTTTCCTGAGTAAATCTCAGTACTATTTCACACAGGCATGCACAAATTCTTTGTGCGTGTTAAGGTGGTACTTCCAAGAAGCTGTGTGGTGAGTCAGGACAGTTATCTGTAATCATCAACTGAATCACCTGGGCCCTTACAAAAAAACAGGGTCAGAAGGGAGGTGTATGTTGGGGCACGGTAAAACTAACATGTTTCCTTCTGATGAAAGATTTTTGGAAAAGAAAAAAAAATGTTTCACAATATCAAGCACAGAAGAACATTTTTTAAATGTTACATTTTTAAAATAAGTATGTATGGTTTTGTATGCTTCTATTTATTGAGTGAATTTTGAATTTGTTTGCCAAAAGATGTCAAAAATTTAAAAAAATAAAAATTGAAAACACATTCCACTAGATAGGGGGTGAAGGAAAATAACCACACACGGCACATTTCCAACAAATTTTCTATCGTTTGAATTTTCACTGGTGCTCTTCAAAGTTACAGTATCTTCTCTTCTGAAACAGTTTTAAAAGGGACCACACAGGACTCGTGCCCTCAACAATAGATTCAATAATACGAACAAGATGGAAATGCACATTTATCATCATTTTCTTTTGTTGGAAACATAACTCTTAGTGATAGTAAATGGAGTGTGCTGATAGACAAAAACTAAATGCTGAGAAGAGCAGCTTGATGCAAAGTACAGTGGCATTTCCTCCTCTAGAAATTTACCAGAATATTTTTAGGAGTTTTATAGTGCAAGAAGAATTAATGGTTCTTCACAGGAAGTGAGCAAGATCAAGACTTTATCTCTGCAGACCAAAACAGTTTAATTTACTGCATTTTTAAAATGTTTTTGCAGAATGTCATTCCATTACAGCTATTTCGTGCACTTTTTGTGAAGTCCAAGCCCTTTGGGACATTAGCACTCAGGCAGCAACACAAATTGGCACAACGCCTCACTGAGTCAGTCATTTCCGAACACCACCAATGACCTCTGCCTAAGGGCACCAACGTTTCCAAAACCATTAAAGAGATGGGTGTAGCTTTCTTACCTATGGAAGCTGCAACCTGTGCAAAAGTGGATTTGAGTATCACTCGTTTATTACACTTGTTATCAAGACCAGCTTAAAATTTGCTTTTATTTGGTTCCTTCCTTTTATTTGGTACCTCCTCAGTAAGATCTTAGATCTCTAAGGAGCACTTCCTTAATTTCATTCTCTCTTCTTTCTCTCCCCCTCATTCCATCCACTGTTCATCTCTGACTCCCTCTGCTCTGTTCTCTGTTCCTCCACTCGCTTAGATCCCTTAGAGATCTATTTACAGACTGATGTTTCCGATCAGTAAAGTATGATGTGTAAACAGCTGAATGTTTATGCCACTCCTCATTCCTCTGGCTAGAAAGTAAGGCCTTTCAATCAAACTCTAAATATGCTTTGTTTTTTTAAATGTAGATTGACATCTTCTGTGATCACCTATGATTCCTGTCTGCTTCTACATCTATATACATCGACATATATATATATACACAGTGCAATATGCGGTGGCCTAGAGCAACTAGTGTATCAAGAAGGCCTAAAGTGTCTGGGCTGGTTTGCCTTCAGTCATTTCAAGGACAGAGTTGCTCATTTGTTCAAATGCCCAAAACAGCAAGTCTGCTGGGGGTAGTGTCCCTAAACCTCAACAAACTTTACTGGGGCAGCTCAGAAAACTGCCAATAATGTATTCACCATGTACACTTCAGAAGGTGAGGTGACAAAAAATGCTAATGGCCATTCCGTATCAGATCATGCATCCTTAAAGAAAACTACTGATTTGAAGGTTTACCTTTTGGAACATAGCTGAATGTTGCCAAAGCCCTTGTTGGCAAAATCTTGCCCATCAGCAGCTATACTGGCAAAGGCCAGGGAGCTAATCCAGGTTTAGGCCAGGAACACACTGGATGATTTGCACAAATGGTGACTGCCAAACACATTGGTTATCATTTCGTTGCTTTAATTATATTTACATGAATGGTTAGAGAAGAAAAACTGCACGATATATGGTGTAAGAGTCTCAGATCTGAGTGTGAGTGGTTGTTTGTCTCTGTCTGTCTCTGCGTGTTGACCCTGCCATGGCGACCTGTCCTGACCTGACCTGTACCCCGCCCTCACCCAATCCAAACTGGGATTGGCTCCGGAAAAAAACCCGGAAAAATTTAAACGGTGGAAAAGTGAGTCAGTGCACACAGGTCCCCTTCAAACTGTACAGGTTATACTTATACTTACAGAAACTTACAGAAGAATAAAAAAAACAAACAAACAAACAAACAAACCAAAATAAACAGGCAACAAATAGCAAAGAATTCATGATGTACATCTACAACTTCCAAATCTACTGCAATGTACTTTTCCTTGCTGTGTTTATGTATTTTAATATGTTACCATCTTGAATCAGTCCAATTCCAGGAGTTGGATCTTCCTTGTTTTGACATACAAGATAACAGCAGAATGTTGACGGCATTCTTGGTGTTTCACAGAAACAGTAAGATGTTTATAGTATTAACTCTAGTCCATGAGAGCTTATCCCAGTTCAGCCTGTACTCTGGGGTGAATGTGACATAAATGATATATGTAAAGGTCATAGTGTTGTTAATCTCAGCACAACATTCACTGGATGGAGAACTCTATTGAATGATTTGACAAAATTATCAAAGTCACAATAACTGTGATCCAACTGCGCAGAGCTGCTGTAGCTCATTTTTAGCCGGTCACATTAAAAGGAGTAAGTTGACACAGTGCGCAATTGAAAAAACAATGTTGCAAAATACAAACAGCAAAATGGATTTTCTCAAATATAAACATCTTGCTCAACTTCACTGCAAACGTCAGTGAAGTTTTGTGTTGTGGTGATTAAACGATGGCATCACGAGCATCGTGGGTCATGAGCTGATAAATGTTGGAGATTTATATCTGGAAAGTAGTTTAACGTGTCTCAAGACAGGGAGTCCAGAGATACCTCGGGTGAGCTGACGGCTACGAATGGATGCAACTGTCAGAGAAACACCTCTTACCTTTAGCCCACAATCCAACAAACTCCCATCTGACCGGTTAAATATTCTGGCCCCATGGCAACATCACTTCCACAAACAAGCTGTCTGCATGAACACCTGTTCTCTCTCTTTCTTGCTCACACACAGAGACAACGTAAATTGGGAATCCACGTTTAGCACAGCATAGCAGTGTGTGTGTTCAGGTATTCACGTTATTAACTTCCTTAGCTCATGAGATTCAGGAAAGGACAAAACAACACGTATAGTTCAATGTGCGAGTAAGTGAATGATGAATGCTAAAATGGTGATCATGTATGCGAAGCAGTTTCTGAGTAAAGTGCAGTTAAAATTAGATGGAAAAAAAGTGGTACTTCTGTGAATCGATACAAAGACTCAGGCTGCAGCATAAATATTATGACGCTTTTTAAGATTTGCAGTACAGCTTTGGCAAACTGGCTCTCAATGAACAAAGAAACGCCTTTCCTTCCCAAACATGGATTTTGTACTTTTGTCATGTATAGTGTAATGATAACCTATTACTTATCCTAACTTTACATTCATTATTTATTTTACCTTTTCCCTTCCACATAATTTTACACTAACCCATTTTGTGCTCTACTTAATGTCTTTGCCTTATTTTTTAATTCCGCAACTGGAACAATTTGAATTTCTCCAATGTGGGACGAATAAAGGAATTTGAATTTGAATTTGAATAATGCACCAGGTGGTAATATTAAGAAAAATATTTGGAGTTAATTGCATGGGGTGTCTCTGGTGAAAAATGAACTGGCAGCACTGAGAGAGATCAGTGAAGGTGGAGCTGTGCTATCATCCATGACTTTTGTATACTTTTAACTCCTTGGTGTGCAGAAAAGCCCAGACGCAATATTTTTTTATTAAATAAAATCATCTACAGTACATGTGAGTGTTGGATACATCACTAACAAATTACACATACAAATACACAGCACATGATCGAATTTAAAGCTTGTGAATATGAAGCATGGATGAATGAACAGCTGTAAATAACAGTGCTGATAAGAATCATTTATGTATATTCTGAAGCAACATGGAACAAATGTTTATTTCATTAGTGCTCATGTGTGTCTTAGAGAAAAACGGCAACAAATAAGGAAAAATCTTATCTCTATCTAATCTACCTATCTATCTGTCTAAATAATCTAATCTCCACAAAATAGCCTCGGAACTATGCAATAGCTGTAACTACCCAGACTTCAGACAGAAATGCCCCAAATATGTGAAATATGAGCTCACTCATGTGGCTTTAACCGATGCCTCTGATTTCACCCTCTAATTGTTGTAATTGGAGCATCTCTACTTTTCTGTTGCATTTTAATTCCTGCCAACAAGAAAAGGAAAGTACCTGGCACACACTCACACACACACACACACACACACGGATTCTTATTCTAGACACGCAATCATATGCTCTGGCCAACAAAGAGTAATATGATAAAATTAATATGTGCCTGGATGCAGTGTGCGGGTATGCATGTTTTTATGCTGAAGGTGCTCTCACAGGAATGCTCTTATCTGTCTCAGATGTTGAGCTGGCATTTTTGGAGGATGCTGCATGTGTGTCTTTGCGTGCGTGCATGGGTGCGTGTGTGTGTGAAGGATACCATTAGCTGAACAAATCTGGCCTTTGTGGTAATGATAGGGGTGGCAGGCTGCCAAGCAGACAGATAATACCACAGTAGTTGGTGATTGAGTGATTTCAACTAGAGGCTGTTTCACCTGAGCAACGGTCCTAAACTTGCAGGTTGGAGCCCCACCAGCGGTCACACAGTGATCTCAGGAATGTGAAAATGTATGTTTTTATGAATGTCGCAGTTGTCCTGTCCTTGTTGGCAGCACTGTGATATTTCTGTACATGTTTATCCCAGATGCTTCATCAATCTTTTGGTCCAACACTCTGGTCCCAAAAAATTTCTTTCAACCTTGGCATCTAAAAAAAATTTATAAGAAATCTTGAGTCTCTTTAGTTTTAGATTATTCAGTCTTAGCCCTCAGACAGCACAGACTGTATGACAGGGTCAAACCAGATGTGTGTGACAGTAGTCACAGTAGTAGTACAGAGACAAGTTGAACCAGGACTCCAAGTCGCATTTCAAGAATTCAAAAGTAAACTATAAAGAGAAAATTATCAAAAAGAATGCATTCTGAACGTTTCTGAGCATAAATCACGATGGAGCTATAGACTCTTCCCTCTGGGTCGAGTCACTTCCTATCGTCATATTGGCCATTTAATTAAAACATTAAAATCTTATTGTTTCACTGAAATTGTACATTGGAAATGCTTTAAACATTAATTATGATCGCTCCTACATCACAAAACAATGAACATGCAGATGATTTATTAGGCATTCATTATGATTGATGATCATAATGAATTCATCAAGGTTTGAGAGTCTGCAGGTTTTTCTTTTAACTGGAAGGCCTTTCAATATTTTTTATCAGCCATTAAGTTTTCTACAGAAGAAATTACTAGCAATAAAAAAAGATTTTACCCTAAACTTACAATCTGTCAAATTGTGACACAATTTTTCTCACCACAGCCTGAAGTGCATTTACGTTTGAAAAAACATTAAATTATAGATGCACCAGAAAACTGCCCGGTTAGCAACGAGAAAGGAGGAGACTTTCTGTTTTTATCGTCACTTTGGTTCTGAAAACACCCCGTTTTATTTTTCTTCGTAGAATAATCCTGCTGTCTCTGTGTAAAATTGATTGAATAGGTGGTGGCTTCAGAGAATAAATTATTTCTTCACTTGGTATAAAGTGGATTCATGCACAGCTCAGTCACCAAGACAACAGTTAGATTTCACAGTATAATGCATGGGAAACTGAGAAAACAAAGCAGCCTGTCACACACACAAAGGCACACACAACAATGCATGCATATGTACATGCACAAGCTTGAAGATGTGATTAAACTCAACAGGAGCGCAGGCCTCAGCACAACGGCTTACCGACAGCTTGTGAAGTGTTTAGATTTACGTGTGTGATGTGCATGTGGGACACAGTATTGTCCTCGGACAGACAACCCCTAGCAGACCCCCCAGGCATAAGCATGTCTTTACATGACACTAATGCTATCTGTCTTAGTGTTTCTGTTTGCTCTCTGGCTACACAGGCAGAGAGACAGAGAGATGGAAACTTGGGGACTCCAACATGGAGCCAGAATCAACAAGCTGATGGACAGATAAGGAAAGACAATGTTTGGTCAACCCTGATTCTCTGTGTGTGTGCATGTGCTTAAGTACCTCTCCTCCTTTCTCGTTCCTGGAGGAGGCGTAGAGATGTGAGGAGGTGCATGCGGTGGAGGTGATTGTACACTCCAAGCTCCAAAAGGTCATACTCTGACAGGTGAAGTAGGTCCTGGGAAACAGAAAAATAAAAATCACAATCATTATTTAAACAATTATTATTCCCATTAACCAATTGTTTTCTCAATTCATTTTGTTGAACATAAAATGTAAACATGCCTGTTAAAGTGACATCTTCAAATCACCCATTTTGTGTGTCCTTTGAGGAGTGAAACATTTCTTAATGTCATTTAAGCAATTATTGACCCTATGACAGAGGTTAGAGGGTGAACTTTGACGCCAAGCTTAACCGTCTCAACCCTGACATTGACCAGTGTCAGATTTTCGTCTTACTCAGATGACACTTTAAAACAGAAACTGCCAGGGTAACTAGCTCAGCACAACAACTGACTGACAGCAACACTACGCCGAGCTAAATATGCGTGGAGAGTGGTCAAGGCAGTTCCAGTCTAGGATCATATGCTTCTCCATGGCTGAAATGACTGGACAGGGAGAGAGTAAGAGAGGTTCAAGTCAACTTTGCTTTGAACTTAAGGAATTCAAATCAACGCACTAAAAAAAAAAAAGTTGTATGACAGTCAGAGACCAGGACATCTCCAGCCAAGAGGACGTCCATCTATTTCCATACATAAGATGACAATTCTACTTTCATGCCCAACGTACACTGTGATTGGCCAGCTGCGCACAGGTGACAGAGAGCAATCCTATGATGCTCCAGGATGGCCATCTTATTTTAAAAAGGTTTACACATTGTTCCCTCCTCACACAGGCCAACTTGTCCCCCTCTCTCAGCTTGATCGGCAATGTTCAAGAGAAGAACCTGGTTCTGCCGAGTATGACTTAAAACTAACCCTGCACTTAATATGAAATTATAATACATTCTTCATCTTATTCTCTTCAGACACAAGTAAATAACATTCAGAAGAAGAAGAAGAAGATGTTGGTCTTAGTGGATATTAGGCAGCACATTCTGTCTAGACAACCTGCTGGCTCCAGCAGAGCAAAAGAAAAATGCCACTGGGGACCTCCTATCTTCCAAAAGTGTGCCATCTCATCCTCCTCTCCTCCCCTCACACTACTCCTGTCATTACAGCACTGTCTTAAACACACAGTCACAGACACCCTGCCTTATTGACCCACACTATGGCATTAACGCAAATGACGGGTGAAAAAGACTAGTGGAGGACAGGCACAAAGTCTTTGAAACAGAACTCAACTTTACACAGAAATGGAAGCACATAAAAACACACACATGTAAATGGCACACACTGTCATCACAAGGCACTCCCAGCTCAAACCAAGGCCTTGTTGTTTTGGTTTCAAAACAATACGACCATTCTACTGGTTCACAAACACATGCTCTATTTAGGCAGTCAGTAAATCAATGAGCGCACACAAACACACACACATAACAAATTCAAGCAGAAATAGTGCACGACAAAATTGCAGTCACTCTTAGTCACATACAGAAAGTTAGAAGTTATACACATCCACAACCACACACAAATACCTGCATAACAAAACAGTCAGCTGCACACAAACACAGGCAAAGTCATGCTGGTCTTTCAACAGTCATGGACAGTCACTCATGTAAAGGATTCCATTGTCCTTTTTGCCTAACTTACCCGTATAAATGCCAAAGCCAAACCTAAACCTTATTCTACACTGCAGCACAAAACCAAGTACTCACCCTCAGTCCGTTACACACGCGCACACACACACACACACACACACACACCACAGGTTAAGATTGAACTACATTAGTTCTGCTGCCATTAACATGACCAACACTTAGCCTGCAACGTTGTGTGTGTCTGTGTGTGTATTTGAATGTGAGGGAGAAACATGGTTGGTACATCACAGGCTCAATCTATCTCTAAATCTATCTAACCCTCCCTCTTTCATTCTCATCTCCCACTCATGTTCAACAGAAAGTTGACATGTTTTTTTTATCCGGATCATGCAGAGTTACACAATATGAACTCTCACACTAGTCCTGTGGGGAGTTGATATTGCAGTCGCAAATGTTGTTTTTGCCCACCTGAATGAACTAAAGGTACAGCTGCATCAACAATTCTGGGCCTCAGTATGTAGGTCTGATTTAGAATTTGAATCAGTGTTTCTCACATTAAACTGACCTTCTGACTCAACTTGTTGTTGTACAACTATTTCACTGATAATATTTAGAAATATAGAAATTTTTTCTTTTCATAGAATGTGCATGTAGCTGTTAGCAGTGTTGATGGTGTTGGCTGTGTTGGTTTTGCCACAGAGAGTGTTGTGTTTATGAGCAGCCTGAATGACTAAGAAGCACTGAGCCGCATATTGTTGTTATAATATCCAGAGGAAGGTTAGCAACGCTATTCTGAGCTCAATATGCATGGAGAGGGGTCAAAGGAACTTAAGTCTAGAATGAATGGGCATGGAGAAAGGAAGAGAGAGGTTCAAGTCAACCTTGCTTTGAACTGAAAGAATGGAACTCAGCACTATGAAAATTCTTTGGCTGTGTGTAAATTTTAGCCAATTACGTCATTTAACTGTGAAATTTTATAAGAATATTTCATCCAGCAAATTTAGTCATAAATCATTGTACAGTTATGTAACTGCAGCAGTTCTTTTTTTACCCCCTTTCCTGTATGCTTCCCCTATTATTCCCGTACCAATTACACCAATGCATTCTGGGTAAACATTAACAAGAGGCGATCGAGTAATTCATGTCTTATTTGCCAATCAATCTCATCGCCAAGCCAATGGCTGTGTAACATTCAGAATGAAGATGGAGTGGGTTAATGGTTGGAGCACACTCAACATCACTGGTCATTCAGTCTATAAAGTTTTCAAAGGATAGCTTTGTCAGGCTGCTGTGGGAAACACTTTTAATAATCACTAATATTACAGCTGGTTTTGTCAAAATCTACTTTCTTCCACTGGAATCCCTTTTTAAATAAATAAAGGGTCTATTCATTCATTACTAAAGGGTTCACTGTGGATAAAAACTTGGATCTCTCTGGGTTTGCTTCGGGTTTTATGATAGCACGAACAGCTCAGGAAACAAATTAAGCCAGTCAAATCCAGTTTTCAAAAAACATTGATGAGGCAAAGTGCTGATTAAAATACAATTATCATCATTACTTAAATACTGTTGTTCACTTTACTTATCCAGACGTTCTCAAGATGTTTTGGAATTTGTTCATGTAAACTTGAAGGTTGCATTAAGTATACTATTGCCTCAAAAATTATTTTAGAAACAAGATAATGAAACCATCTATGTGCGTTTGTATTACCTCTACACCGTCATATTCCTGCTCCAATGCTGTGCAGTACTGCGGCAGTCCCAGCTGGCTTAGCCATCGGGAGATAGACTGGTGCTTCATGGTGATACATGTACGCATATGCATGTGCTCTCTGCCACTCGCAAATACACACTTTCCTCCTCCAGATGAAAGCTGAAAGAGAAAAGTAATATTAGAATTTAGTCAACAAGACCAAAATACACACAATACCTCATCTCTTTTCAGTCCAGTGACATTTCACAGCTAACTGGAGAAGAGAGGGAATCTAACTGTTTACTATTAGCTGGCCTTTGGAAAGTACAAGACAACACACATGACAAATGTTGCAAACAATATTTGGGGGATCTGGGAGAAAGAACTGAGTTAGTAATCACACAGAAGCTGTGGGAGATGTTACAGAAAATGTCTGTTCAGTCAGTGCAAGACACAATTTGATACACTGCAAAGCCTGTATGGTTCTGCAACCCCCTGCAGAAAATATTCACAGAAACATTACATCATACTGTGAGTGAAATGATGTTGGAATATAGCAGCTGTTGTATTCATGTTATATGAGGAAGTTTTGAGGACACTTATTGTCCATATTTTTGCTGTCACCCATGTAACCCCACTGTAAGACCTAGAAAGGGTTGTAGAGCAAGGCCAGACTTGCTTCCAGACCAGGAAACTAAAAATGTATTTTCAATGAAGCAAAAATGAAAATGGACTATGTCCAATGCCTGGACATAATTCAGTATGCATTAATATCAGAGGAATGTAGCAACTCAATATGTGACGCGTCAGTGAAAACCAAATGTGTTGTGGGTTTTTACACTATACTGTATGTGTAGATGCAAGTCTGCACAGAAGATGCGCAAAAGAGGCCATTTATTTTCCAAACCGAGGCAGTTCTAAAGCCAAGCTTTGCTCTTCATCAGTCTAATAGGCAATTAGCAGCAATTCTACAGATATTCCAAAGCTATACACAGTCAGAGTACCATACCATTAAACAAGACGTTCCATCAATGGTAGAGCTGGATACTGGAAATAAGAGCTGATGTGACTCAAACAACTACACTTGGTTCGACCACCAATCATTTCACCAGGACATGCCAGCCCATCAGTGAGGCAACATGCGCACACGCACAAACACAAGGCAATAAAATAATGTCCATGACAATGCCATGCTACAAAATAATGTTGGGATACAGTATGTATCCAATAGGGGCAAAAAATTTGCTGGGTTCCCTTTTTTTAAAACAAAAAACCAATGTGTCTCATCATCATTATTATGAAAGAGAAGAAATGTCTAAATGTGTACTTTTTTGATCAAGATATTGAAATTGTGTTCCCACACATTTTCATAAAAATGAAAATTTTATGAAAATTAAAAGAAACTGCAAATGGATAAAATTGTCTGGTGAGTAAAACTGTTTTGGGCTGATCTGATATCTGTATGCAAAAGCTTTAAAGTAAGACTTGATGAAAACTGACATATAGTTGCTTTCAAATAAAGACATGAAGACTGGCTAATCAAGTGATTTAGAAAACCAGCATTATAGATCTTTGACACTCTTATGTAATGCTAAAAGTGTCATAATCTGCAGCTCTTGGGGATAGAAAAGACCTGATTTATATGGAAATATTGGTATTCCAGATCAACTGAAAGATGAAAACAATAATAGGTTTCTCTGCTCTGTTTCATTACCCGTTTGTTGTCATTGTCAGTGCCATCGTGTAGGGAGATTGTGTGGCAGGAATTCCATAACATTTTATCACCCGTGTGTGTCTTCATGAAGATGTTTGTGTGGTGGCATGTCCTTGGTAAACACCGGACAAAAAAAATCCATGTCAAGCAGAGAGGAGTCTGAGCATGTGCAGTAACCCACCCACCCCACCCAATTACATTAAGTGATGTCACAGAAATGTACATGATGTCACTAGCTGTTAGACCTCACAACAACACACACATCCTCTTTCAATCACATCAATCTGATCTATGAGTGTGTCATGTAGATTAGAGGAGTCATTCATACAGTATATGGACCCCTGTCAGTGTCTAACACCATTTCCTGCTTATCCTAATGGCGGAATGGAGGTCGTTCAGGAGAAGGATTGACCTCTATGGTCCATCAGCAATGAGCTTATGCAGTTCATCAGCACCAGGCATCAGTAAGGATACGTTTTGCCCTGTGACTCTCCTCTACCCTATTCTGGAAGCAAATGACATATGACGAAGTAGGAAAATAGAAATGGTTGAATTATGATATTAGAATTCAATAATTCATCCAATTTAATATGAATCTGTAACTTTGGAAAACCTTCCCTCAATATATACTGATTCTGAAAAGCAAAAAAAAAGGACTTGTGTAACATAAGTACTATAACAAAGCAAAGCCCCCCGTGAAGTTAATTCGTTTTGAAATGTGAACACAATATAATTAGTCTGACTGATTCTGAGAAAAACAAACAGAACCCCACAAACAGCTCCAAAGCAGTTTAGTCATCTCTCCTTGTCACTTGGGGCCACCCCTCTGACAGACTGCCCAGTTCACTTTGACTAATTTAAATGAAGAGTATCACAGAGGGAGATGGTTCGAAGTAACAGTGTCCTCCACACATACACACCTTAAAAATGTACTAGTCTTATCGCTTTAATGACTTTGGTTAAGTGAGAAACTTACACTGGAGGAGAATGCCAATGAAACTTGTGCTGGCCACACCCTGTCTGTCTGCATCTTCAGATATTTAGACCTCTGAGTGCATCTTTCAGCCAGATGATCCATGTAACAACTGAGCAGCACAGAGTTTTGAACAGCTGTTTGTCATTTGAAAGTGTGGAGGCTTTTCATTGATACTGCGAGCGGTTTATCTCATAAAATTTTTTAAAGGGCTCCAAACCTGAGTGATATCCAAATGTTTTTAAGGATCACAGAACCTTTTCCGACAAACAAATGCACATTTGAATTCAAACTGAAAAGTTGGTGGAAGAAAAGAAGTTTAATGGCGTCTTTCTAGGAAAATACAATAAAATTATGGTCATCATTACAAGATAGGGTCAAGTCATTAAGAATGTGAGCAGATGGGGGGGGGCATTGAGGAAAATTAGATCCAGTGCAAGTTCAATGTCAAGTAAACTGAACCCATACTCTCTCCCCCAGAGGTTTCTTCTTCCTGTCCGGTTCAAGCCAACCTTCCTTCCCTCTCCTCTCCCTGTTGATTTAACCTCAGCCTTTTCCCATGATCGCATTTCTCTCGTGTATTGTTGCAGCGATTTTATTAGAAAATATAAAGAGAGCTATCCCAGCATCCCACTTACTGACTTATCTAAACAGGCCTGGCTATTTATGGAACTGTACTCACCAAATACTGAAGCTAGATAACTATGGTAAACAACAAACTCCAAACTAAAGTCCAGACAGCTGAGACAGCCTTAGAGGACAACTTTGATTTCACTCAGTCACTCTCTAATGTCCTTATTGGCTGCCTTTTATAGTCCAAGGGCATCCATTCTGCAAATCACATTAGACTGACACAATCCAACCAATTGAATTACACTGCAAAAATAACAACAGCATCACCACCAAGGCAGTTCCAGTTCCTGTTACTAAGCCAGGCAGCGCAATGTTTGATTATTACAAATCAAGGATGGGATGCAGGAAAGATGAGACACCTTCAGTGCCAGGCAACAGTGCAACAGCAAAGTTGATTCTTACTAGCCCCATGTGGATAAAATAAATGGCATGCTGAAAAGACAAATGTGGAAACATGTCTACTTCTGTTGCTAGTTTAACTAGTTGGCAAAGTACACTACAAATCGTACCACGTTGCATCTGGGGCTATGGTATCATATGTGGCATGATTATCTGTCTTATTATGCCTTCAGGGAAATAATTAAGGAAGCAATTGCAATTATCTTTTTTCTACATTAGATGTGATCTGAATTATGTAACATTTATAAACAAACACAATGCCAGCTCTGGTTTCATTTTAAGCCAAAGCATCAACATGCTTATGATAGCTTACGTAAAAACAATTCCATTACATGCTAGCCAGTACATCAAATTGGTGCCAGTGTTCAGTGTCATCAAATTTGACAAAGAAATGGCATCAGGAACTCAATGGAAGAAAAAAAAAAGACAAAACAAAACATTGACCTAAACATCCCTAATCTTTCTTGACGGCATAAGGTCAAAGTAGCCAAAAAATGTAACCCCTTTGCAATTAAAAGAAAAGATGTGCACTTGGCACAGAACTTTCTGTTTCAAATAAAGACGCACCACTTCAAATTCAAGAGAAATTCAAGTGAAAGCTTAACCTCGTTGATCTCTGCACCACATCAAAAACCAAAACAGTATCACTATGCCATACACATATAAATTGTTATGTGTCGACTGCAAAAAACTATCCCAAGCACAAAAAAAAGAAAAAAACAAAGACAGGAAGAGAATTACAGATTATCAGATGCTCCATGACCTCTCCTGAACTATTCCAGAGGTGAGACACTAAACATTTGACGTAGAATATAATATTCTCCCTGTGCTTGTGTGCTTGCTTTGAGAACATGTCTGAAGCTGTCTGAAAATGTTTACTTGTAGTTTCCAGTAACTACTGTGCAACTTTTTCTCCCCAATCAAGACGCAGTTATCTTAAGGGTAGATAAAAACACAATTTTTTTTCCCCCTAATACCTCAAACGGTCACTTCATTCCCCTACTGTAGCTTCATAATACATCCTTTTTTCCAAATGTTCATATCTAACCTATTTTCTGTAATATTTTCTCATTTCTTTACTGTCACACTTTCCAGCTGCCTGCGTTTTGTGCACACATCAAAGTTTGAGTTAAGACTAAAAACCATTGCCAGAGGGGTTTGTGAAATTGACAGCTTCATGACATTCTCTCACTAACATACAGGTGCATATCAAGCGTGGCTGGGCTTGCAGATAAGTAGCCACACAGCCGCAAACATCTTATTTGTGTGAAATGCTAGATGACTTTCACTGGGTCTGTGCTGCAGGCACCACAGTTTTCATTAGGTCTGGATTTTAGCCTCCAGAAGGTAGTAATTTATGCAGAGTTCTTGCACTCTGGTCCAAAACTGATCCAAATGTTCTCTCGGAAGCCACTTCACTTCTTAAATAGGCATTTCATATACACAAGGCAGTATGCTCTCATATTACCTAAATCAGTGGACTGACTGAAATTTTAGGTCTGTTGACACCAACGAGATCTACTTCATTCTTTAAACTGTTTTAATAGATTTTATACACATTTGAGTAAAAACAACAAAACATTTTAAGCAACTTTGATTCAATGTGCATCTGCATTACAAGCACAGCATAAAATACTTGAGACTAGTCACCACTTGTGTGGAATAAAGTTTTATCTGTTTTAAAATTAATGGGAATAAAGTGGGGACAAAACTTTCATTGGGGTTAGGGTTGTAAAAGCACTGACACCTTATTGTATTTATATTGCAGTTTCTTTTCAGTTCTGTCTTCTTGAAAGGTTTTAATGAAAATCAAGCTTAGTTATATCCTCTACACCTGCTGTAAATAAAAAAAAAAAAAGAAAAAGTCAAATTGAAATGAAGGTTTATTAAAAATATCGATTATTTCATCAACCATTATATCAATTAATTCCTTTTTAAATTTGATTAGTATCATCATATCAGAATCTTAAAGACTGAAGATGTTAGAAAAAAAGGGTAGGTATAATTTGAATGACTCAGCTCTGAGGTAAGGGCATTCTTAAGAGGAGCTGCCAAACATAAGCATCTGTTTTTCTGGAGGAACTGTGGAAAAGGTCCAGCAGAACGCAGGGGTCCCCTACCAAAGAGGAATGCTTCTGTCGTATTTCTCCATTTAAGTTCCAAAGCAACAATAACAAAAATAATAGTGAAATAAAAATAAAATAAAACCAATTTCACGTAACACTTACATTTTGAGAACCTGCCATGAAAATAAGAAAGAAAAAGAAGGAGAAATCCAATTCGCTTCAGTTTCACTCTCCTCTGAAATGGCTTCAATTATTTTTCTCACAGATTTGAACACGTTTGGTGTCAGTGGTTGACTAAGTGCCAAATATTCATTCTGCCGTGTGATGGCAGCGAACACACCTGATTAAATGTCCTGTAGCATGGCCGCGTGTGGTTTCCGTTGAAATTCTCACAAATCAGAGTCCATCACTGAAGTAACTAACAAGTCCTACCTCGGGAGAGTTTCGGAGCGGCCGGTCGAGGCAGGCTGCTGCAGCCTTGCTGGGGATGTAACGCAGAGGTGGACGTGGGAGCTGCGCCCTCGTTCTGGCACGGTTCACCCCGCTGCTGCAAAGTTTCAGGCGGCGAGTGACACAACAACTTCAAATCCTGTCCACACCTCAGCTGATCCGGAGTCTGCAGGAAGCCCCAACCCTGAAGTACCTGTCAGCACCGGCCAGCAGAGGGGGGTGGGAGGGGAGATGCTGCCTTCACGTACTGGGACAAAACTTGGTCCTCACCAAGTTCGTGAATCTATACGGAATATAAAAAAAATAAACACCAAAGTTTTACACCTTTAAACCCATCAGAAGGCTCAATGTAGTTAATATACTGTCAGTACTTTCATTCAAGCATCAATTTAGAAAAAAAAAAAAAAAAGGAAAACAAAATGCCACTAATTGAGGCCACTTATTACTTCGTTTCATTGTTATATGTAACGTCTAGTTACATATAACTAGTTTTGGGCAATTTATCACATAAAACTGCCCCCAAAAATCGTTATCAGCGAGTCAAATGTGGTTTTGATTTAACTGAAAGTATCACGTTAGCTGTTAAACTTACAGTAAAGGCAGAAACTCTCTGCATCACCTTAAACTACCGGCTCCGTTACTTCTGCAGTTACCAATCTCCCTATCCGTGCCATTCTTCAAAACAAAAGGCCAAAGAAGCAAAGCACACGACACAAACGTTTTGTCCCTTATTTTAAATAAAATGTTTGAAAAGTAATATTTTTAGATTCTGATTTGTTCTTTAATGTGTTTAAAGAGCGTGTTTCAGACACACTACATTTCGTCTGGTGTCTTGTATCATTGACCTTGTCAACTCTTGCCTCCCTGCGGTATATTCAAGTTACTGCATCAGTGAGATGAAACGTTTGCAGTTCTCCTGCCAAGGTGCACTGCAGAACATGGCCAGGGTTTTCTATCAATTCACTGACTCCCTACTCAACTAACAGACCGTCATATATGTGGCCTGTGTCAGCACCATTCGTTGTGTATTTCTTGATTGAATCTTCAGTCTCAGAAAACAATGTAGGAAATGCATACTTAATTTTCTTGTTTGGAGAAACACAAGTGGAAGAGCATTGGCAAGCATTTCATTCTTGAATATATTGGATATATGATATGAGTGGGCATGTAACATAACAAATGAACTAACCGCCGTTTAATTCAGTTGTGTAGTATTCAATTAACCTCCTGTTAAAAATAAAATTTGATTCATTGCAGTTTTAGAATTTTTTTACACATTCATTGTGAGCGCCCATTCAATCTCACATCAAAAGTAACGTTTATCTTGTCCTTGAATAACTGTCAGTGCAATTGCGTATTTATCCACAATAATTTTGATAACCCACAATTTAACTCAAACCCAAATTACTGAATTTATCTCATTTTGTTTTCCTATCTCAAGATTTTAGTCTGAATTATATATCAATTAGAAGTGAAGACAATGCTTCACACAATGCCACAGGATGAGGAGAAAATAGAGAGTGATATAGTGGGAAAAAAGCCTTCTATGACCAGTTGCTCAGTGGATATTAAGTATTAACCAAAGAATTGTTATAATGTGGTGGCAGCCAAAACTTCCACAGAACATCCTGAGCACACTCTGTAACTCAGCAGTTAAAAAATGACTGAATTACATTATTATTTTACTTATCATTGTTGTCTAACCAGGATATAATTTCTATGTGCTTCACACAAAGCCACAGGGTGATGAGAGAATGTAGAGAAATATAATGAAACAAAATAAAGTGCTTCAAAAGACTGAAAGAGGCAGATCCCCCCGTCAGCGCATGACAGGTCGGCAGCCAATCGGAACACCAGACACAATCCAGGAGGAGCAACAGCCAATGAGAATCGAGAGGGGGCGGGCGCTTTGGTGTTGTGGTGCTCGACTTCCTGCTTTGCGGCGTGAAATCAATAAAGTGCAGCAGAGAAAACAGAAGTAGGAAGGCGGCCGTACGAAGGTAATTCTCTAATGATTCACTCCGGATTTTGTTCGAAGACTGTTATAGGTCGTCAGAGGTAAGGACGTCGACAAACCGACGACTAACCATGTTAATCTGAGTTCAAATGAAACACCCGGAGCTGCTGCTGCTCACAAGACTGCGGCATGTGATATCGATTAGACCGACTGACCCCGTTCGAGCTCCTGATGGACAGCCTGACCTTCACCGCCGACTCCGTCTCTGGTCTTTGTGTTTATTTTTGCTTTGCTTCTCCTGCCTCTTCTTTTGATACTTTCACTCTGGTGATTTATTTTTGAAAGAGTCAGGTAAAGACGATAAGGTGAAGCTGCTTTGAACTTTCTCTGTGATGAGCATACTTTTCAGAAGATTGATCGTTTATTATTTATTTTATTTTATTTTATTTTATTTTATTCTAATAGTGACTGTTAGTGGCTCAAAAGCAAGGCATTAACAGAATCAAAAATGCAGCCAGTTATCATTTAATTTGCCCAGAGAATATTTGAGCTACTGTCTTCCATATAATTAGAAACTGTCATCAAGAGTTTCATGTGTTCTTTTCTTAGGCTTTTTTTATGGTTTACACACCCCAAATCATCTCCACTTGTCCTCATTGCCCATCGGGATGTTAAATGCATAAATATAGATGGCATGTAGTGATGTTTCGTATGTAATACGTGAGCTTAATTTGTGTGGGTATATATGTACAAAAGGTAGTTTAGATGTGTTCTTATAGGTCAAATGGAAATGTTTGACTTCTCGTTCATTCCAAAGTTGAAATATGTGAAAACCAGCGCTGCCTGTATCCCATGACCACGTCTTCATTAAATATCTGAGAGCTCCATTGTCTTAAATAAAAATAAAAAAAATCACATGAAATATGTATTTTACACACATTACACAAATCGCTCGTGAATTACCGAGTTAAAAGAAATCAAGTGTATAATTTCATAATTTGATAGTTAAATTAAAATGCCTTTTTTAAACTTTTTTGCAGGGATGGATGAATTCTCCAACAATCACATATAAAACAGAGGAGGATTGCATGGATTTCTACATACCCTAGCACCATCAGAAGAAGAGGAGCCTGGACTAAGAGGCTAATAAACATTTCTACCCTCTGCCAAATTGAATGAGCTCTCCAACAGACCAAACATGGTACACGTGTACAACTGCCATCCGTTTGCCTCACAGCAGATAGTGCAGGTTAGTGGAGCTTTGAAAATACTGATTCAAAGCATACCCATGCCTTTGTAGTTGTTGCTTTATGTTTTGAATAGTTCTGCAGCAGCATTACTTACTGCTACTCACTGTGGCTCAGGTGGAGCAGGCGCCTAGACTGGTCTGTTGTGGAGGTGGAGCTCTGTTCGTGGTTGCTTCTGGAAGATGCAAGGTGACCTTACACTATGCATGTTTTTTAATGTCTATGTCTATATTCTTTATTTATTTTTCTGAAAATAACTTGTTTCCACGTGTCTGTATAAAAAAAAAAAATATTCACTTAACGACAATTGTATAGCACTTCTTTTGCAGTATGTATATGCAGACTTAATAGAAGTTTTCAAAAATTTGAGAAAAAGAAATCAGTGACCATTGTGTTATTATTAAATAAAGTAAAGTTCTGGCTTTTAACAAACTGCTTATTTCCACTATAATTTGTAAAAAGCTTTTGAATGCAACAAACCAATGTGAATAACTTAAACCTTGAGCAGATTTGCCTGCACATTGTGGGAATATTAATGAATCAGTGTTGAGCTGAAATCTCATGAGATGAGCCTTTAGAAATCAGAGGCTTCTTTAGGACACTGACTATTTTTCTGAATCAAGGTGGAAGCCTACAATCTGGAGCGGCAGGGCTGCCCTCTCATCTGCCGATTTGCAACCATGGGCACTGTGAAGAGTATCAGCTACAGCAAGATTGGTAAATCATATTTACCTTTGCTAGCCCCAATGTAGTATTACCATTCATCTGCATCTGCTTATACTGTTTTTTTATCTTTCATGTACAAGCTGACAGCATTCCAGTGTGTTGGAGAATTTTCTTTTACATACTAGCTTTTTCTTTGATACCTCTCCTGCCTGTCATCCAGGAGACTACCTGGTGACCATTGAGGAGAAGAACAATGCCACTTACCTACAAGCCTACACCAACTGGCGAAATCAGGTGAATGCATTTGCCGCATTTAGGAAAACCACACCACAGTGAGCTTTCTGTTTTGGAATAATTTGAGATATAGATATTTTGGCTGTAGTAGCCCTTTACTGTTATTTAACTAACCACTGTTGCTTAACTATGTTTTGTTTACATTAATGTCAAAGTAGACAAGCAAACTGTATGAACAGCACAAATATGCATTACACTCAAGAGGAAAAAGGTCTCCCCATGAAGGAATACAACTGCATCACTTCTTCTTCTTCTTCTTCTTCTTCTTCTTCTTCTTCTTCTTCTTCTTCTTCTTCTTCTTCTTCTTCTTCTTCTTCTTCTTCTTCTTCTTCTTCTTCTTCTTCTTCTTCTTCTTCTTCTTCTTCTTCTTCTTCTTCTTCTTCTTCTTCTTCTTCTTCTTCTTCTTCATATTATACTAGATCTGTTTGGCTGTATTCATATAGAAAGCTTCATATCTAATTTCTCAATGTATATCTCTTGCAGTATTACCTTATGGCCTCTGTCATCTTTGTTCAGAGCGTTTTTGTGTTTATTTTCTGTTCTCCGTTCAGGCTGAGGAGAAAGCCCGTGTTGGGGTGCGTTTGTTGGGCCACTTGCTGGGTGGGGCATCTGTGCGCAGTGGCGTGCAGATGGAGATCATTGAGATTCCTCTGTCAGAGCACCCTGTTGCCGTGGCATGTTGCCCAGTAACAGGAGATCTGCTGGTCGGCTGCGAGAACAGTCTGGTTCTGTTCACTTTGAAGAGACAGAGTCCGGTGAGACTGAAGCAGCTGACCTGTGTAGTTTTCATTGTAAATTATCCAGACTATGAAACAGTGTATTTACTACTTGGACTTGTAGCATAGTTATCCAGAATGTAAAAATATCAATATAATTTTCAAGTGTCAAAAAGTTTTTGTCACTTACTGCTTGACTCCATGGTGCAATACATTAATTAGCATCCTTTTTCTTCTTCTGAAAGCAGCAGCAGAACCCCCAGGGCCTATGTTTGAACATGCAGCAGAGTCAAGGTAACTAACTACAACAATTATGTTCAAGAGTAATTTTGGAGGCTAGGGTTAGGTAGAGGTAAAGCAGGCCAGTGGTTTGATCCCCAGTACATTTACATTTAAACATATATACAGTCTTTACAAACCAAGTTTTCCCATAAACATAAAAGAAGAAAAAGCAGATGCATGCGTAGCTGACTCTTCTTCTCATTCGACAGCTCATTTCTCTTACTGATCCAGCCTGTCCTTGTTTACTGTTCATAGGTCAGACGTCAAGTTCAAACCACTCTGCTTTGGATTTTGAACGCTCAGTCATCATGCATGTTCCAAAATTTATACCTAAACAGGTACTTTTAATTTTCTCTTCAGTTTTTTGTTCATCACCCTCATCTTTTTTTGTTGCTTACTTTATATTACAGTTTATACAGCAAATAAAACACATACTTGCTGTTTAGTAATTAAATGCTACATATCTCAAGGGTAAGGGAAATCCATATTAAGTGTATTTGACACTTAAAGTACATTGTGAAGGTGTTACACACCTAACTGAGTCTATACTGATTATTCTTTATGCATTTTAATAAGAAACTGTCGTTAATACATGCCAAACAGGTCTCTAGCGGTAATTCTCCAAAGCAACTAAGATAACTGATTAACAGGAACAAAACATAAACTAACTATCCTAAAAACAGTGTGATATTTTCATTATTTGCTTTTGTTTTTCTGCACATAACTGCTAAGTTCAAACTAATAAATTGGACAGTTGCTTCAGTCTGTCCGTGACTTCAACACTTCTACTTAAGGTGGCGCTGTGTGGAGGATATGTGGCAGTGCAGGCAGATCTGGAAGTTCTTGTACTCAAACTGGAGACACACTCTGAATCTAAAGCCACGGATGAATCATCAGACACAACTGAAAGTGGTAAGACAACTGTGTCAGTGTTTGGTCACTGCTTTCATCATGCTTGATGTAATTTCTGCTGTCTCATTCCTATATTTAGTTTCCAGACTGCTGAAGATCACTAATGATGTCAATTATTCAAAGGATGGTTCAAGAATTGGATTTGACTTATTTGCCTCCTGCAGATTTTGCTGATCCAGAAACCCCAATGAGTTTATAAGGCTGCTATAAGATTATTAAAAAATGGTTAGTAGGGATTATTGCAGGTTTCGTAAGCATAGTTTATTTTGGGCTATCTTTACATATAAAAGTAATAATGCAGCACAGAAATAGACTGTATAGAAATATACTATTTAATGAAAATACAAGTTCAGATGATATAATAAATTCTTGACAGTCAAAAAGGGTAAAAAAAAAATGGTTCCCTGGGGGTCAGTAAGTACTGTCATGGTGGATTACTTGAGAGGATCATTTGCAATTTGTGTGTGTGTCTGTGTTCATTTGTCTGTGCAGAAGATCATCTAGAAGACCAGGCTGACTTTCTGTTCATTCCAAAGCACCAGGAACTGCTTGGTGATCGAGCTAAAGACTGTGACATCCCTGTCAGCATTGAAAAGACTGGGCTGGAGGACAAAAGACAATACACGCTGTCATACGTTCTTTTCAGGTGTTTTTGTCTGTTTCTGTGTATTTTTGATTAGCTGTCGATTATCTTGAGCCATTCTGCCAGTTCAGAGGCAGTATATTTCAAATCAAATCTAGTTTATTTATATAGCACATAGCAAATCATAACAGAGTTGCACCATGGCACGTTACATATAGAGCAGGTCTAGAACAAACTCCTTATGGAGTTCTTCAAATTTACCCAACAAATCCCTCCATGAGCAAGAACTTTACAACAGTGGTAAGGAAAAACTTCCTTTAAGACACAGGAACCTCAAATTAAGCCAGGCTCATGGTTGGCCACCATCTGCCTCAACCGGGCAGGAGGGGAGAATGAGACCTGGAGCATTTAAACCCAAGTCACTAATGCTTGACTTCAGAGGGATTACTGAGCTCCACCCACCCCCTTGAAGTCAATCAGCCACTTCACTACTCCAAAGAATCCTTAATGCTTATTGTTTTTTGCCCCAAAACATGAAAACAAATTTCACATACGTAGAAAGCCTGCAAGGCGATAAACAATATTCTTCTTCTGATGCTGATGAGCATCCCTGCTCACAAGGCAATCTGACTTCTAACTGAGAACAATCTACTGAAGGTTCTACCTAAGGAGGAATGTCCTTCTCTGAGATTATGTTGAGAACTCCCCTCTACTGAGAGCTTCCTGCCATGTCTGCCATGTACTTACTATGAACTTCCTGAGTGAATCTTGATTTTGGTACCTTTGCTCTTATTAAATAGATGTAGCATTCTAAAATAATAAAACCATGCACCAAATGATTAAATGTAAACACTCAGCCTGTTTCATTTTCTTCCAACAGGCGTTTTACTCCAGAGTTCTTCCATGGCTGCAGTGTGGAGGAGACACAACTCCACTCCCTGCAGCTCTACCCATTTTTCACCAGTGAGTACAACATATCACACACATGGACCATCATTAGTGTTGACTCCCTCCTTGCTATAGATTAATTCAAGCATCTTTTAACAAGACAGAATACTGCAGTAAAAGGGGAAACTAATTGAATAGATGAGTAAAATACCATTTGATTTGAGAAAATGTCTTAGTTCCAGTTGATTTTTGTAGTCAAATCCACAAAAAAAAATTGAGGGAGGATTTTCCATTTGAGGACTCCATAACAAACAAAATTGCTTGTGAAGATGTGCACTCCTCTCAACTGTATTTCTGTATTTCTGCAGTTCAACACATTCCCTCTGGGTTACCACTCAATTAAGTGTGTATGAGGCACGTTATTAAATGTACACGTTTTCCATGTACATGTTTTCTCTGTGTTTCTCTGCAGGTCACCAGTCAGCTTCTGTGGATGAACCAGCGTGTTTGTTCTGCTTCTTCTCCCTCCCTGCCATCGGGTACCTCTACAGTCTGAAAGGTGGAGTGGAGCTGCTCTCAACCTACGAGTATCCAGAAAAGATCCTGGAGGCAGTGTTAACTGATCACCTGCTGCACGTCATCACAAGGTAGGTCCTCAGCCAAATTTGAGAAGGACATATTTTCATCTTCACAGCTTTATATGAGAATATTTTCAGAAGAAACAGTTGGAGGTTCAGACTTGGACAAATGATTTAGCCTTACTTGAAATACTTTGCATTTTTTTACGTGACTCCTTACCAGGATATTACAATTCTAATTCAATATTAACACAAGCTGTGATCTCATCAATTTCTCACGCCTAAATGATCCTTGTTCCTTATTACCACAGTGTGAAGATATATGTGAAAAAGTGTGTTTTCATATCTGTGTGTCTGGTAGGAGTGCATTGCAATGTTTCACAGTACGCTGTGCTGCAGTGGCAGCCAGGATTGTAGACCCCTACATCGACACCACCATGAAGGTAAAAGCCTAGTCCTTGACTGCTATTTGACATGTCAGGCTGTGGACTTGTCATCTTGATATTAAGATCCTCTCCATTCTTTTGGCAAGACTGAGTCAACACAACTTTACATGTTAATGCAAATGTTTTAGTTCCTGAAGAAATCGAAAGCTCAACAGCTTATTACAGATATTAAATGTGTTTTTAAAATAATAATGTTTTGTATATGCTTTAAACTCACAGTATCAGCATGTGCATTTTCTCTGTGTTTGAAGGCCTGTCCTCCAAGCAGCCTGGAGGTGTGTGCACTCAGAATGCAGCTGTTTATCGGTTTACGCTCGATTTGTGTCTGCGGCTGCCATGTTGTCCTGCTCTCCACTGCAGACACAGACACACCGGAGGAGACGGAACGCAGTACACAGCGCAGAGGCCTGTAAGTCATTAACACACAAATATAGATATAAATTATGCTGACAACATATTGTATATGAACACACAAATAACTGAATTTGTTTAAGTATGTAAACTTTTCAGTTTTGTCAGTATTATTATCAGATACCCGCTTTTGGACAACTGAAGACTTGAAAGAGGGATTTATCAGCAATAGAGATGTGTGTACATGGACATACACACATTTATAAACTTATATACTATGTGTGTGTGTGTATTGTGTGTTGTGTATTATAGCGAGTTGAAAGAGTACACCATGCTGACTGGTGTTTTCCGGGCAGTGGGAATCAATCCCGAAACCACGCCGGCTCTGGAGAACTTTTTATCACGCGCCGTCCTGTAAGACAAACGATCCCCCATCCCCATCGGTCTCTGTTGTCACATTCAAGCCAAGCTGCCATTCCAGCACATCCTCAAAATACTCACATGAGATGATATTAATTAACCAAACCAGTAGATGAGAGTTCACCCACAATGTCACAACAACTAAGTATCCAATCAAGTGGCTTGCTTGTTGCTCTTTTTGCCTTTTTCGATATTGCTATCTAAAAATGGACAGTGAAGAGTGACAAGAAATGGGATATAGAGTAGGGAAATAATATGTAGCCAAGACCAGGAGTCAGACCAGCTGCTGCTCAGAGCATATGTGGCCGCACCATGTGACCTGGTGGCCCCAAGTTTTCATACCATAGTTCTCTGAGTTAACTGGATTTGTATTGATTTGTCTTTGCATATAACCTGTGATGCTCGTTAACTGCAGCAGAAAAGAAACATTTTACAAATTTTGCAGACTATTGAGAAAAAGTCTTTACTTTTTGATTACATTTGACAGCTTTCTGCCGATTAACCGCTTTTTTTTTTTCTTTTTTTTTTTTTGGGGCTTACAAAAAAATGTATGCAAACCCACAACAGTTTAGACAGCAGACAAAAGCTCTAAAACAGCTAGTGAACTTTCTTTTCTCATCCTCTTCTGTTTGACTTTGCCATAAATCCAAATTTCATAATTTGTCACCAGACAGCTTGGTCCAAAAGTGACAACAGTTCCTTGTTTCCACTTGTTTCAGTCCCTAAACCAAGCCAACCATAACCAGCCTAACTGTCCTGTGTGTGTGGCATTTTGCTTACAAACTAATCCTGTGTGTGGACTGAAATGAAATACAGCTGTTACTTCACTCAGCGAGCATAAAAATTCAGTTTGCACAAACATGTACTCGAACTCCCAAATTAACTGTTTCATGGTCAAAGGTCACGCCCGTCTCCAAATATGGCTACAGCCAATAACCTCAAGGACACAGCAGCATTTTAGCACAGGGTGTTGCTCTTTTTTAATAAACGCCTTTCCTCACCAGGTAACTGTGGACTCAGACCTACACTGCCAAATACAAGATCAAAACTTTGACGTGTATCAATGTCGTGCTTTGCTATGATTCATCCTCTTTTGCAGGGTGTATGAAATGATTGGAAACTTGTTGACAAAGACTGAAAGCAAGTATAATAATGGGGACCAATGCAAACTCTAAAAAACAAAACAAAACTGGGGATCTATCTGTGCAGGGTTGTTTTTTGTTTTTTTGTTTTTTTGGGAAGATATCACAGGTTTGAGCCCACTTCCTGCATTTAAGTCACATTTCAGGTAGCATCACATTCTTCATGTGGACCTGTTGACTAACAACTCACTAACTACTTGTCTTCTCAAGTAAAAATTAGTTCTACATGTAGTAGATGGAGATGATGTATTTCATTAATGGTGATGCTTAAGGTCACACTCAGACTCCTGTTTGTTGTAGATCTTTCTGATGAACAATATATTTTGGAGCATTGTGAGCAATTCACATTTTTAGCAGTCTGCACATCTCAATACTTAAACATCTCCTTTGTGTGATAACACACAAAGAAGATTTTGCTGACTTCACAGGATAAATGTATTTATTATTCCTTCACTGCATTTATTGACCTCAGGAGTAGAAAGTGGACGATCTCCTCTGCCAAAGAAACCACTGCTGTTGGACATGGATGGAACCTGTATGTGGTTGACACTGTCACCCCCCTCACTCTCTACCAAGAGATGGTAACGTTTACATGATCCTTAGCTGTATTGTCTTATTGTCTGATCTTGGGATTTGTTACCTCTGTACTTATTTCAGATGAAATACAAATGGAATAAAACCAGAACAAAAACTACAGGGAACTTGCCAGTAAAAAAGAATATACAAGAAAATATAGAAAATAATAATTTTTTTATTAAAATTTCTTGATTTTTATTACAAATACATGTAAAAGGATGTTAACTTGATAAGGGTTTAGGTTTAAATGCATTCAGACATTTTTTAAACTCTTGACCAAGTCTTTAGCCAAATGGTTCTATTTGTTTTTATGCAACCACAGAATCCCCGACTTATGTGTCTCTGTGTGTCAGGATGAATACAGCCGACAATACGCAGAAAACAACCCACAGGCCCAAAGTCTGCAACACATCCTGAGTGAAGCTCACCTCCTCCTCCGCACCTCCTTACTCCAAACCTCAGAGCAGCAACAGAAGAGTGAGTGCGACCCCACAATGCTTCTGCAGAGAGACACACAACCTGAGAGAAACACAGCTGCACAGACAGATAGTGAGGAGCTGGAGGAGGCACTGAGGCAGAACTGTGCACAGCTGGGAGACTGTTTCAGCAGGTGAGTGAATGCAATTTGACTTTTGTTCAACTGTGTAAATGGAGATGAAATAAATAGTCATTTTGAAAATTTCTAATTAAACAGAACTGTGCTGAGAGGCATTTGAATAGAAAAACAAGGAACAAACATTGTCTATGTATGCCCAGTGCCTACCCAGTGGGATAAGGTCTGTGATAGATGGGTGTATTGCAGCAATAAGAGCCCTTCGTCCACATCAGCCTTTACCCCTTTAAGGTCTTCATTCATTGGTTATCAGCTATTTTAACTAAGCATTGGACTCACTCTGTTGTTTTTACTCCTATAAGGGCTAGACAGAAGGACTGCCACCTGGCTTTACCTTACTACAGGATGTCAGGTCTGTCCGTCACAGAGATCATCACCAGGAACCGCCCACTTCCTGCCAGCCCTCACTCCTATGGTCTTGGCTTCCTGTTCTACCTGAAACATTACCTGTTAGAGGAAACGGAGCAGAGCCTCAGTCAGGTACATGATAGTTAAATAACAGCGTTCTGAGTCTTGTCATAAGGTAAATATGCTGTAGATCCTATTAACTTTAGATTGGTGCTCAGAAAAAGAAGTTATTGTCATTGTAAGTAGATAAACCGTAAACTGCATTTTTTATGTTATGATGAAAATCAACTGCTTTATGTACTTTATTGACATGAAATTAAAATAATAAATAATAACCTTATTCCCTCTCCACAGGAAACAGCCGACGAGGTCCTAGACATTTTTAGCCAATCAGAGCCCTCAGAACTCATCAGTGTATGTGCCAGCCCATCCATGACAAACATAAGTCCTGCCCGGACACTGCAAATTTTACAACGTTTGGAAGACACAAGTGGTGTGTTGGTTCCGCTGACAATCACTATGGCAAACATGATGCTGCGTCTGGATGACCTGCCACAGTTCACACAGCTGCTGGATAGACATGCCGAGGTCAGTGGGCACAGTAGGGTTCATTTGTAAAAACGAAGTGAAGAAACTAGATGTCTGCATTGTATTTTATTCTACACATCAAACATTTTGTTACGTTTTGAAGGTCTACATTTTTTTCCGAGGGACATTAAGCAGATATAAGGGAATAGGGCATGTAAAGGTTTTTAATGCAAACTGAAAGAGGGTTTTTGACATGTATGTCTCTTCCTGCAAAAATCATTATGCTGTTTGTGGTTGACTTTTAGTGGTTGAAATAAATTTTCTTGTTGAATTCAGAGGAACGAAAGAACTATTTAGCCAAACTTTATCCACCTTTAGCCATCAGAACTGACTGTCCAGATATAAGGTGATCATTAGTGATAAACTAATTATGCTATTAGTATGCCAGTCTCTGACACAAAGCTTTTAGGTTACTCAAAGTAAGTTTAAGCCGAGTAGGAAACCAGAGCGGTGTAGATTTTAATCTGTGATCCTGATAAAACAGGGAAGCTGCTTTGATTGTTTCCTCTTCAGATGCTGCTGGTGTACAGTTTCATCCAGGAGCCGAGGCTGCTGCTTCATGCTGGATGTGGGGCTGAGCACACACTTATCCGTCCCACAGCGTTGACTCACCAGCTGGTGAAGAGCCATCCTGGACTGCTTGTGGCTGGCATGGTGGCTCTTCACGAGAACAACAAAATTCAGCTGGAACAGGCTGATCACATTTTCAAGGTGTTTGTTTATCGTTAGTGAAATGACACCACTGGCTTGGCCCTTTGTGACTCAGAAAATCAACAGACAAAATAATAGCTTGGAAGATATTCATTTTTCTGTTCTATGAAAAATGCACAAAAGATTAATATACTTTTTTGTTGGTGTGTGTTGGTGTGTCTAGGAGTTGGGGTGTGAAAACTGCTTGCAGGTAGATTTCTGGGAGGCAACACTCATGGCTTCATCACAGGAGGCTGTCATCCATGAGCTTCTGTTCAGACTGGCCTCTATTTACATCGATCGACTGACATCCATGACATCCATGACATCAGATACACACTCCAGCTTTGATCACACATCTCCAAAACGCAGGTCACTGAAGAGCGCTGACGATCTGGTACACTTATATTTTCTTTGGTTAACATATTGCATTTCAAGCTGACAAACAAATCAATTAGAATATTTTGACTTTTTGTTTATCTAAAATCTGAATGATATAATGTGTAACTTTGAAAAATTTATTATATATATATATATATATATATATATAGTTTGGTTTAGGAGTCGGAAATTATTCACTGCACCTTTTTGTATGTTTTAGATCAACTCGTGCTCACATTACGGAGCTCTGTATCCATGGGTCACTGTTCTCAGTCCAGCTTACATTTCCAGCTTCCAACACCAGGAGTCATTACACAAACTCCAGGTAATTTTCCTGCGAACAAAATTAGATGCATCTGTTTGCTACTTAATCAGTTGCCTATCACACCACTACTACACAGGCAGTTTTGAGTTACATATAGTGTATTTTTAGCTGTAGACACCAGCAGCTTTTTAAGATTTTTTTTTTTTTCATAATTGACTGACAATAGACGTGCTTATTATGTTCGGAGATAATGTTTTGAAATCAACTTTGTGCCATATACAGAGAAAAATACTAGTTAAATAATTTCAAATACTGCAAAACATTTCTAATGAATGGAATATTTTACTGCTTCGTTCCAGCTTCCTTGAGGCTTCCTTGGGTGCACGAATTGCTTATGAATTCAACTTTTTAGTGAGAGATTGTGTTTTGCCATGTTTTAAAATTTTCATCCAGCTCACTTTCAGCTACCGGTGTGCTGTCTCCTTAATTTCAACCCTCTCCTGTGTCTTTGCAGTCTCTACTGTGTGGTCCTTCCTTGTCTGCGGGTTCTGTCCTGCCTCTGCTGGAACGTCTGCCAGAGGAAACTCTGTGGGGTTTCAGCCTGCATCTCCTCTGTGCCACCAAAAGGGGGCAGTACGACGTTTGCATTGAAAAGATTCTGGACAGATGTCCTCAGGGCATCATAGCCTATGCCAATCACCAGCTACAGGACAAAAAGATGGTCTGTGATGAGCAGTGGGCTGATCTGTAAAAAGCAATCTGTCTTACTGGCCCTACTTTGTGCTGTGACTGCCAATTGTTTGATTCATGTCCAGGCACTCTCACCCTGTCTGACTGCCATGTCTGACGTTCACAGGTGTTATGGTGGAAAAAACTGCTCCCAGAGCTTTGTAACCGGACGAGAGCTGCCACAGACAACAGCATCCTACTGGCTGCCCTCAAAGGTAGAAGCTTATTCCTGCATACAATCAGGGAAAAACATTTTCTTCCGAGGCCAAATGCCCCATGACTCTAGTTTCAGTGAAGCATTTATCAAATGCATCAGTCACTGTTGACTTGACATTACCTAAAGTCATCAACGCTTTGGCACCTATTGACTTTTACAAGTCAGGAAATTAGATCAGTAGTCACTCTTGTGTAAATTAATGAAATGAAATGTACTGGGGTTAACTCACTCATGGGGTTTAATTTTAGTATCCTTTCAATTCTGTTCCCACTTTGTATAAAGTGAGGCATAAAGCAATTCTCACCTCTGTTTTGATGCTGAAAAATATGAAGAGGTATAATAAGTACTCAATGTCCATACTGATACACACAGCCTGTGTTCAAAATATGCTTAAAGCCTGCAATTAGCTGAAACTTTGTGATGCAGTCAGCCTGGACCTGCCATCCAGCCTCACAGGGTTCAGTTTCTCTTTGCCTTTACCTGAAATTGGCAATATTTTTAGTCTATCACTCAGAAAATGGTGCTCCAGAGAGAGACTCCTTACAGAGAAAATGTAAAAACAAAATAATATATTCTTAAAACCACAAATATATCCCCTTATGGTTTTCAAAGTTTTAAATAAAGTCTTTATTGATTACATCAGTTCTTACACTTCCTGCTAAAAGGTCACACAAATTGATGTGTTGAGTGCAGCCCAATAGTGATATAATGCTCTGAAATAGTAAAATGTTATAGACTGTGACAAGGATATGAGTAAAGTTGGCAGCCTTAGCCTAGTGCATTGGGACCGAACTGCTCAAAGAATGTGGCCACATGGAGTCCAGACCCCCTCTAAATGTGGTCTGAGTGACTGGATCTCAAATGCATCTTCAGTGCCTTGTGGGTGCATTCACATCGCTCCTTGAAGTAAACCTCACTGTCTACTTATGATCAGATCACCTGAGACATATGTTAACACCAAGGTCTGAACAGCTCCTTAGAAAAAGACATGAATTAAGTACAATGTTAACCAAATAAAATGTACAAAGATATGTTGACAACTAATTTGGCACGACCTAATTATTTCTGTGACTGAAAGTACCACCAAAAGAAACTAGAAGTCAGTAAAGGTGATCAGCTCTGCCATGATGTTTTGGTGTCTGGGTTTAATGTGGCTGGTTTCCATGTTAACAGAGACTCTGGTGGTCGTTGCCATGGAGACAAGCCCAGCTGATTTCCTGGAGCTTATACCCGATGATGGCACAGCTGCATACTTCCTTCCTCACCTGTTGACATGTAGCCAGAGACACCTGATGACCTGAGATATACACACACAAAGTAAAATGTGTTAGCGCTTCCTGAGAGACTCGTTTGTTGACAACTGGACTGCTGCATACGGACACTTGTGAGTCTCTGCTTGGCTCAAATGACTCCAAACATTCAATGCAGAAACATGATAACATCTAAAACAGTTGTCTGCTCTGTGGCTTTTTGACCTCAGATTGACAGAAAGACTTTCAATAAACACGTCAAAGGAAAATGGAAATGCTTTGCTTTAATTTTTTAGGGGTGGTTATTTTCACCTAATTTCTGTTGCTTCTGTTGCATTTTGACTATTTTAAGACTCTGGATGTGCTCATATTTAGTAGCCTGTAAAATGACATAACTGCACTGAAACTCATCGGGACCTCTCTATATAGGTGCTCATATCAGCCGTTGTGATGTTTGATCAGAGAAACACTTTGATAGTTAGAGAGAGATCAAAATGCCTACAGTCAATACACAGCTCTGATGAGATCACCACACTAAAACTTCAACTCTTTGATAAAATAGGTGAACTCATGGCAAACTAATGAATACAGAAGACTGCATAGAATATTGGAAACCAGCTTTGCATTGCTCATGTCATGATTAAAAAAGGACAGAGCTGCTGGTTTTTAATTTTTCATTAGTCCCAAAAGCTTCCCAAAGGTTTTTTTACTTGAAAAATATTTTACAGGCATTTTAAACACTAATAACAAGTAAGATTTTAAAACATGATTATCTCCGGGTGTCACCTCTACAAGAAACAGTTCTAAGTGTGTTTCATTTAGAAACACATTTTGAAGTGTTGATTCAGACGTCTTTTGTCTAAGTTATCTTAATATTTTTATATATTAAATGAAAAGCCCCCCATCTCTGAGATGTAAAAGTTTTGTGAAACAAAAGTATTTAGAATTTCATCCAAGTAGTCATCAGGAAAAAAAAAATGGCTTGCATTTTTTTGATCTCCTTCCTCCTTTAACTTTAAAAAAAAAAAAAGAAGAAGTTTCCTGTTTCCTTTGAATTCAAGTTTTTCAACCCATGCTTTTCTCAAGATCACTCATGTAAACATCTGAGTTACTTAAGAGGAGATGTTGTCTTACTTTCCAGTTTGCATTTGAGTGCAAGATTTTGCTGATACTGTATCTCAGTCACAAGACAATCACTTTGTCAAAACAAAGTTGTCCTGCATTGGTGCTTCAGCTGACTGACATTGATTGATATTTTCTAGTCTCTTGCTAAATCACCACAGATTAACCCGAGGAAAGAGCTGTCACCTTAAGAAAACATTCAGCACTTAATGCATAGCTGTCATAATTTAAGTAATTTATTGGTAGGCATCGCAGTTTGAATGTTAAAGATATCCATCAGTTGACCTTCAAAGACACTAAAATAGATTTATTTCAAACGATTATAATTTCATGTATATTGATTTATCAAAACCAAAATGCAAAGTGCTTTGCAAAAGATTCAACGAACAAGCACAGTAAATTAAAAAATAAAAAAATAATAATGGCCATTCTTAAATAATGTGCTTTACATTTTACATTTACTGTGTTTTACATTTTACATTGCTGCATTTTGAAACCATGTCATGACTTTTGTTATGTAATTGGTTATTGGAATTTCAATTAAAAGTGACTCAATTGTTAGGTTAATGATTATGCAGAGATTTGTAGAGACGATTTCATTGATGGTGTCTTTGGAGGAACTTTCATCTGGGTCAGTTAAGAAGACTGATAAGGTAAATACAGAGCTTGGTGACAAACCTCTAAACCAATGACAGCCTCGCTGTTCTTCAGCTGTTCCCAGAGCCAATTGCAGCTAAAGAGTATAATGCTGAACCAATCAGAGCTCTTGAGTCTGATGGATCTCAGCTTGAGGTAATGAGAGCTCAACTGTCTGGAAGGCCACTGTCCTCCAACTTATACTTGGAGGTTGGAGTTTAGTGGGGAAACTTAGAGAGGACATGGAAAGCTGCACATGGCATGAAAACAATAACTAGGAACAAGAAGACTGAGACCAAGGAGGTAAAAAGAAACAGGACAAAATAAAACAAATGAGCAGGTTAGATTAAATCAAGGATAAAGAACGACTTAAGGAAAAAAACGTGAAGAAGGCACAGAGTTTACAAAGTAACAAAGTAAGGAAGGAATTCAATTTGAAGAAGCTCTGAGGTTTTGGTTGAAAGGATGAAGTTGGGTGAGAAGAAGGCAGCATTGCTGACCATCACAGAAAGCATTGAGATGGAGCTGTTCTCCTCAGAGGAGCCCTGCATAGTGATATCAACGCTGGAGAAGGAGGAAGAACACAACTCCCAACAGGTGTGTCACACACTGCACATCTCTACATGAAAACCTGCGATGTGCTGATCCTTTGTCTGATTTGTTGCGTTTATTTGGTGTTTTGGACTAAAAGTCCAAATCAAATCAATACCTGTCGGGTTAATGTGACGGCTTAACCCACCACTGTCTGCTTTCCTATAAATAGATATTTTTACTTTAGTGTGCCCTTATTTAGATATTATCTGTACCTGAAACGCCTGCTACCAGGACAGTAAAGAGGATATATATATATATATATATATATATATATATATATTTTAGAATTTTTTTTTAAAGAGACACCTGGAGCATCCTCTGGTCCCTGACTGGGAAGAAGAACCAGAGCCTGAGGTCCAGACCCAACCAAAACAGCAGCCCAAGCCCAAATCAGAGCCCCATGCAGGGGAAGAGACTGAGCACTGCGCCTCTGTTCCAAGCTTCATGGAAGAAATAGATATAGAAATGGAGGTTTGTGATACACTGGGAAACAGCTGACCTGAAGATCTTTTAATGGGTTTGAGTACGTAATCCATCTTTAAAGATCTCACACATATATATTTTTTTTAACCTTATTTTCTATGTCACTTTTGTTCCCACTCCGCAGGTTCTTCCTCCTTTCCAAATGTGTAGGGGCAAGCTAGTGGAGAGGAAGTCAGATGATTCTTCTATCATGACCACTGTGGGTGTCCACAGGATGTTCTCTCCGTTCTCCTCAGTGAACACTGATTGTGTTTTATCAGTTGGATTGCATTTCATTCAGGGCATAGCAGGCTGGATTCAGTTATCAGTCAACCAGAGAATGAATCAGGATGTCAATCAATCAACTGTAATCTGCTGCTCAATCAATCAAATGTATTGAGAATTTTAGTCCTTTCTGTCAGTCAGTTTGTTGTGTAATACAGTGTGCAGGCTGTTCAACAGTGATCAGTTTCATCATATAGCAAAGTGTGTAATTTAAACTTAAGTCTAAATTTGAAGAATTATTATTTCCCTGGATGGTTTTATTTGATTTTTTTTTTTTTTTTCTTTTTTAGGTAGCTGTACAGTATTTGCAACTGCTTAAAGACATTAGAAGTTAGTGTGATTAACTCTGCCTCTCCATTTACTTTACGAGTTTGTGTAACATTGTCTGTTGCAGTCTTTGGCACACAAAAGTAGTCGCCTCAGATGGAAGAGACTGACTCCTCAGCAGGCAGGGCTGGTGGTCAAGGATGTGGTCTGTCTACCTAGAGGATGCTACCTGGCACAGCTGGAGAGGTGTGTCTTTGTGTGTGTGTGTCTGCTGGAAATGCTTAGTGGGCTGTTGTGCAGGGTTTTCTTCAGGGAAAATATCTCAAGCAATCACCAGACAGTCATGAGATTTTGTTTGTTTGCTTTGTTCATTGCCCCCTTTTGATTTTTCTTTGTGTTTTGTCATACCTATGACCTTTTTCTTTAGCACAAAATCCACCAAAACCTCTTCTCAAACGCATCATACCTCCATCTCAATCATCAGAATACCATGAAATTTTCTTTGATAGATAAATTTTCCTCTGAGGATGAACCTCTTCCATTTAGGACATTGAGTGTTTCTCGAGAGTGAATGCTCAACCACAATTTCTACTTTCAACTATCATTCACATTTCCATTCGTGCTGACTCTTATCAGAATGTATTCCTTACAGATTGATTTCATCTGCGCCTGTGGTCACTAGCACAATCATAATTTCAGACGTGTATTTATGATAATCGGATTATCAACATAAGAATTTGTTTCCGACCCTACAGACACATCCTTCCACAAAGCAAACATCAAGTAGCTCTAGCTGCCATGGGAATGGCTGCTCGCATCACAGTTGACTACAGCTGGTCAGCCAATCAGATGGAGGGCCGGATGGAAATGCTCTTCAGTGGGCACTTTGTGAAGCAAGCAGGACAAAAGTTCACTTTCACATATCTACAGGTTCGTGTATGTGCACAGTAGATTTTTTAGTTATTTGTATGAATTTTAGTTGCTTTATGTGGTGATATGATAATTGATCATTGTCGTTGAATTAAAATCTAATTTAGGTTGATGGTTAAAGATGCTTGTTTGGGATTTGCTGAATATAATAAGTGCAAGTTTACGTTATATTTACTGCAGGTCCGTGTCAGTGTCAATGAGCAAAGTAGGCTTATTCCTAAATGCAACACAAGGAATAAAATGTGAAGCAACTGGCATTTCTTTCATTAGTAATTGGTTGGAATTTCATTATTGGGAAGACAGATGTTAGTGTCTGAACATCTTGAGACCTTGTGGATCTTTTGTTCATCACTTTGTCTGGTTGCTTTTTCACTATCCATTCAGCATAGCAGTTCTTTTACAGGTGTTTTCTCCACCTCCTTGCTCTCAAATTTGAGTCCAGTTCATTTGCCAAAAAGCATCCCAATAAGCCAAATTAAAGATAAATCCACCTGGGGTTTATCTTTCTTTCACATTTATTGCAGATAATAATATTGTTGTTATTAATGCTTTAGGGTAAGTTAATCGTGAGAGGAAAACATCTGTAAGCCGGTGATATGTGTTGTTTTCAGTGTGTGCAGGGCTCCAGGGCACTGTTTATCCCAGACACCCCTACTGAGGGCTGGACAGGGGAGCAGGTCCTAAGGATCTCTGGACACGGCCCTGTGTACATCTTCAGTCACCAGGACTACCCACAGGTACACCACAGCTGACTGAAATAGCATCAAATATATTACATTAGCTCCCCAAAGGAGAGGCTAATTTTACAAGATTTACTCCGTAGTTCATAAAGCTAAAGTATTCTTCTCTCAGCAGGGAAAATCTGAGAGGTCATCGGCATGTGAGATGCCTGTGATAAACGGGTAAGAAAGCATTGACCTCCTTCTGGAGGAAAATGGTTTTAAGATTAATATAGTGTCTTGTTATTTGTCAGGAGCGAGTTTTGTCTTGAGGCCAGCACAGAGAACTGCAAGGATGAAGATAATCATGGCAGCCAGATGCAGCCTGGTGTTTGCAGGACCACAGAGGACGTGAGTTCATTTAGAAAATAATGATGAATGAATGAAATGGTCAAAGAAGTCATGATACTTAGAGCACAGCACTTGTTCTTTTGTGTCCCCTGATTACTCTTGTCTTTGGTGCTCAGTTCACACTCGAGCTAAACACTGTTTGGAGACTCTTCAGACAAAAGAACATGGATGAACGTGTGGAAATCCAGATCCAGGTGAGGAGGAGAGACCTGCTCCATAGCGCCTTGAAAGTGGTGAGGAGGCCGGGGTTTTGTTTCAGGACGACACCCATCATCTCCTTCAGTGGAGAGGAGACTGCCAGCGGCAGTGAGGCGTCTCTCAGAGAGTTCTTCAGGTTGGGATTATTTACATCCTGATTTACCAGAAGCACATGCTATCTTTTTAATTTTAATGTAATAGGTGTTTTTTAATATATATATACCTTGCATGTTTTGCCACACTAAGCGATATGTACGTAATATAATTTATTGATTTTCTTTTTCAATGAAATGGTTGTTTAAACTAAAATGCCACAACACTGTGAAAAAAGGCTGTAGGGTAACTGAACTAACTAATCCCTTCTGGTGCAGGTTGGCTCTTCACGAGTTGCAGCAAAGTTCCGTTTTCGAGGGTCAGCCAGGGCGCCTGTTTTTGACCTATGACCTCACAGCTTTTGAAAACAGGAAATATTACGAAGCAGGTGTTCTGATTGGCTGGTCTCTGGCTCAGGGCGGACCTGGACCACGTTGTCTACATCCTGCACTCTATCAGGTTTCGTGCATGTGCCTGTCTCTGTCAGTCACTGGAATTCTGGGAGATTCTTGTGGTGGCTGTTCATGCCGCAATCTCATTGCTTAGATGTTTGTTCGCTGCCCTTCCCAACTTCTTAAACTATAGTTGCCTGTTGCAATTGTAAGATTTTGTATTTTTGAGTTGTTTCTAAGAATCTGATGTAGAAATGATAGCCTATCACACACCACATCAAACAGTCTAGCTTCTCTCTCTCTCTCTCTCTCTCTCTGATTTTTTTATTTTTATTTTTTTATAATATGCATTGCTCTGCTGTCTGAATGGCAGTGGCCTGGACATTCCTTAACAACTATAACTTGCTTTGAAGCTGGAAATAGAATGCATGCTTCACTTAGGAAGCGATGCAGCTAATCACTTTGCTGAGCCCTTACCATCATCGTCTTATTTTAATCTATTATCAGCTGATGTGTGGACATAACCCAGCTTTTGAAGACCTCAGTTGGACAGACATTGCTGATGCTGAAGTGCAGAACCGACTGCAGCAGGTAACACACACCTGAGTGAAGACACTGTTTCTTGCAGACAGATTTTTGAGGAGCGAGGAGCAACAAACACAACATAATGTGCGTATGTGCACACACCTTGACACCCTTACACATTAACCTAATTCTACTCTTCTAGCTGCAGAGTTGTACTGATGTGAAGAGGCTGCCTTCCAGCCTTTGTGACTGGATATTGAGCTGTGGGGTCCCTGGAATCTATTCAGCCCCTTCTGATGCAATAGCAGCCATCTATATCTATGTGGTCAAACATTACATCTACCACAGGTAGGACGCACACACATGCATCATTTTGCTTGCACTTTATATCACTTAAATCAGTTTCTGTGACTGAAGCCTTTTTAGTTTGAACACTTGCTGCTCTCTTATCTTCTGTTAAGTTCTTTCATACATGTATGAAATGTGTATATGGTGTTCAAATAGGAAAACGTCAAGCGAGTCAGAAGAGCAAAACCAGGCAGTGTTCATTCTTTGGCCTTTTTGTATTTTACCAGCTTCCTCATAAACTCACAAACAGGTTATCTTCAGTCTCTAAGTGCCTCTGCTGTGCTTCAGGGTGGCCAGTATGATTTCCCAGTTCACCGAGGGCCTGAACAGTTGCAGTGGACTGTGGGATGTTATACGGTCACACCGGGAGGCGTTTTTGCCGGTGATGACAAGTGCAGGCCAGCAGCCTCTGACCCTGGAAGAGTTCAAACAGCTGTTCACCGTCTGCTACAGCCATCGAGACAGTCAGCTGAGGGCAGCTGAGGAGATAACAGCTGGACACTGGGAAACAGTCCTCACCTTCATCAGCAGTAAGCATCAAGAGATAAGAGGCCAAAAATAAATACATCTTATGTGGTCTTTAAGTCAGAATCTGGTTGGAGAAAATGCTTTCCGTGTATTAGGAAACAGGGTTAGGGTTAGTGTACTAACACTAGTGTACTGGAGTGTTAATTCTTTCTTGTCTTGTGCAAAATCAGATGGTCAGGCTGATTTTTCCTTCGAAGACATCCTTGCCTTCATCACAGGGGCTGATCAACTGCCTCCTCTTGGCTTCTCCAGATTGATCTCCGTGTGTTTTTACTCCCAGGTTGGTAATATTTGGGTCAGCATGAGACTGATAAGTTAACAGAGACATTTTATGGGTTGTTTGTTCATACCTTGTTCAGTCAGATACAGCGATTGCAATAATGCCCAGACTCTAGTTACTAAACAACTTGCTTACTCAAATATTGTACTTAAACTTCCTTACACATTATAAATACAACAGTGACATATTAACACAGTAGTGGATATTTACAGATACTGTGGACAGGATGAAACACTTCCTGTCAACAGCTCAACATGTTGCAAGGCTTTTAATAAATAAATGAATAAATAAAATACTGTGCATTCTCATTTGCTTCACTCCAATTCATTATCCAGGATTGTCTGCCCTACGCCTCCACTTGTGCTTTAGAGCTCTTCCTGCCGAGGGCAGTGGCAGGGGCTATGGATCTGTTGGCACTTCTGACGAGAGCCGTGCATGAGGCACTTGGCTTTACACGTTTCAACATACAGGGACTTGCAGACAACAGGAGCACAGAAGTGGTGACAAGTTAAGAAAGTGGAAACTTCGGTGGATACCAAGTGCCGTGCTGAGTATAATCTCCAGTACTGAGAAGAAAGTTGCTCTGCAGTCAGGGTTAAAGAAAGCCGCACCCAATCTTTGACTAAAGCTTCAGTCATTCAGAAATGGGTGTATTATAGCAGTTGGGCACATACTGTAATTTCTTTGTTTGGGAGTATTCATTTCTTGTGAAGAAGCAGGAATAAATAATCATTTTAAATGTGACCTCAACAAGGCTGCTGTAGATATCAGATATTCAGGCACAAAAGAAAAATTGAACTTACCTCAAACCCTTCATTCAGTTTGTCATTCATGTTTTCTTTTTTTTTAATCTTTTTATAATCACTGCAACAACGCTAGTTACCAAGTTTGTAACATTCCTGACTGCTTCTTTGACATTGAACAGTCTGACTAAATTTAGAATTTCTTGCATTGATGTCTTAGCTGATATATAATACACTGACCATTGTTACACTCTTTAAAATCAAATGTCAAATAAAATTTCTTTAAAAAGATTTAGCAAAGAACAGAGAATAACAGAAATGGGCATTTTAAACAGATATGTCTTTATTTATCTTTGCAAAGGATCTAGCATGACAAAGTTGGAAAATAAAAGATTTGTTTTGGTTCATGAATCTAGTTGTGGTTTTCTCTTTTCTGGTATTTTCTATTTTCTGATCTTAAAAAAAAAAAGCTAGACTGTGCAGAAATAGCCATATTGTTTAATTAAGTGAAAGTGATTATAGTGGCAGACACATTATCACAATAAGTCTAAAATTCTTGTAAAAATAAATACATTTTTGTAAAAAAAAAAAAAAGAAAAGAAAAAAGTTTTAACTTGCTTGAACCTTTCAATGTTCACCTGCTTACACAATACCTCCTCCCCTTCACAAAGTAATTCAGTGTTGATTTATGGCTTACTGACCACCAAGCAGTGCTTTTTGTGTTGTTGGTTTACCTTTCCAAAGCTAATATTATTATTATAAAAAAAAAAGATTGCATGTGTTTGCCAGTAAGAGCTTGAAGGACATTTCACTTCCTTGATCTGGGGTTACGAAAGTTATGCACTTGGCAAGTGCTCACCAAGATTACTGTCAGCAAGTGTTGCCTGTGAAGCTTTTCCGGATTTATGTAAAATGAAAGGGAGGAGGAAGTGAGTAATACAGCTTAATAAACACAATACAGCAGTATTGTGGATATTAGGCTCATCAGTCTGTTAGAAAGAATGGCAATTACTTCAATACATCTCTTTGGAAGATCAGATTTCTTGGTTTGAGATTTTCATTGAACCGTGCAAATAATTGACGCAATAGTCCAATGTGCTTCTCCATTATTCACATTCTTAGGAAAAAGAGTAGTGCAGCACATATTAGGAAACTTGGTAAAATAATTTTAAAAAGAGGCATGAGAAGGGATTAAAATTCATGCCACTCACTAAAAGACCCTTTTACATCTGCAATGAAATCCAAATACTTCTTGAGGCTTGAAAATAGCTGTTGCAGATCCTTGTAGTTCAATGTGCATAATTTTAATGCGCTCAGTTGAAAAATTCAAAAGAAAAATTCCAAATATTTAAAAGCTACTGCCACTAATATGTCTCTTCACATTGTATGAAAACTATACCACCAGCACAAGCTTGCATTGCTGCATTAGAACATTCACTGTTTCCGTCTACATGACGCTTCTACGGGGCAAAACTCATCCTTTGAAAATCTCTCACAGTGATTGTGAAGGGTGTGCCAATCAGAATGCGGTCATTGAAGAACTGTACAGATAGAAAACAGAGACAATAAACATCAGAGGAGCTGTAGAAATCACTTTACCCCATGTGTTTGGGGGGGGATTGCTAATGATAATGTTAGTTTTTAAGGTTTTAATAGAAAAAGTCAGTTCAAACATGCAGCTTTCCTTACCTGTCTAATAATCTCGGTGATGTTTGCTCTGTTGAAGTTGCTTGTGGAGGTGAGTTTCATCCGTAGATGTATCAGTGAGCCTGCAGGATTCCAAAAATTTTACATTAAAATGTTTGTTGGAAACATTATTGTTTACTTGAGTTTTCTGTTAAATTCAATCCATTCATTCTTTTCATTATTTAAATTTTTAACTGTTTTAACTCTTTTAAATGCACTTTTACTGGCTCATGACTTTACATTCAAATTCTTAATTTATTCTCCTATTTTAATTGCTTGTTATCTATCAACTGCACTTTTATTGTCTATGATTTTAATGTATTTCTATACCTCGATAAAGAAAAAATTGAGTTGCCTGGTGTATGAATTGTGCAATACAGATGATTTTGCCTTGTCTGGCCTATTTCCATGTGCATTACATCAGGAATTAGACCATTCGTGCAGTTGCCATTGACCTACCAGTTGTGGTAACTGGTGTGGTTGTTGTTGAGACTGCAGTTGTTGTAGTTGTTCCTGGAGTTGTTGTTGATGTTCCAGTTGTGGTGGTTGTTGATGTTCCAGTTGTGGTGGTTGTTCCTGGAGTAGTTGTAGATGTTCCAGTTGTGGTGGTTGGTGCAGCTGTTGATGTTCCAGTTGTCGTGGTTGGTCCTGGAGTTGTTGTTGATGTTCCAGTTGTGGTGGTTGGTCCTAGAGTTGTTGAGACTGCAGTTGTTGTAGTTGTTCCTGGAGTTGTTGTTGATGTTCCAGTTGTGGTGGTTGTTCCTGGAGTAGTTGTTGATGTTCCAGTTGTGGTGGTTGTTCCTGGAGTGGTTGTTGATGTTCCAGTTGTGGTGGTTGTTCCTGGAGTGGTTGTTGATGTTCCAGTTGTGGTGGTTGGTGCAGCTGTTGATGTTCCAGTTGTCGTGGTTGGTCCTGGAGTTGTTGTTGATGTTCCAGTTGTGGTGGTTGTTCCTGGAGTTGTTGAGACTGCAGTTGTTGTAGTTGTTCCTGGAGTTGTTGTTGATGTTCCAGTTGTGGTGGTTGTTCCTGGAGTAGTTGTTGATGTTCCAGTTGTGGTGGTTGGTGCAGCTGTTGATGTTCCAGTTGTCGTGGTTGGTCCTGGAGTTGTTGTTGATGTTCCAGTTGTGGTGGTTGGTCCTAGAGTTGTTGAGACTGCAGTTGTTGTAGTTGTTCCTGGAGTTGTTGTTGATGTTCCAGTTGTGGTGGTTGGTGCAGCTGTTGATGTTCCAGTTGTCGTGGTTGGTCCTGGAGTTGTTGTTGATGTTCCAGTTGTGGTGGTTGTTCCTGGAGTTGTTGAGACTGCAGTTGTTGTAGTTGTTCCTGGAGTTGTTGTTGATGTTCCAGTTGTGGTGGTTGTTCCTGGAGTAGTTGTTGATGTTCCAGTTGTGGTGGTTGGTGCAGCTGTTGATGTTCCAGTTGTCGTGGTTGGTCCTGGAGTTGTTGTTGATGTTCCAGTTGTGGTGGTTGGTCCTAGAGTTGTTGTTGATGTTCCAGTTGTGGTGGTTGGTCCTAGAGTTGTTGTTGATGCTCCAGTTGTGGTGGTTGTTCCTGGAGTTGTTGTTAATCCTCCAGTTGTGGTGGTTGTTCCTGGAGTTGTTGTTGACGCTCCAGTTGTGGTGGTTGTTCCTGGAGTTGTTGTTAATCCTCCAGTTGTGGTGGTTGTTCCTGGAGCTGTTGTTGATGTTCCAGTTGTGGTGGTTGTTCCTGGAGTTGTTGTTGATGCCCCAGTTGTGGTGGTTTGTGGAGTTGTTGTTGATGCTCCAGTTGTGGTGGTTGTTCCTGGAGTTGTTGTTGATGCTCCAGTTGTGGTGGTTGTTCCTGAAGTTGTTGTTAATCCTCCAGTTGTGGTGGTTGTTCCTGGAGCTGTTGTTGATGCTCCAGTTGTGGTGGTTGGTGCAGCTGTTGATGTTCCAGTTGTCGTGGTTGGTCCTGGAGTTGTTGTTGATGCTCCGGTTGTGGTGGTTGTTCCTGGAGTTGTTGTTAATCCTGCAGTTGTTGTAGTTGTTCCTGGAGTTGTTGTTGATGTTCCAGTTGTGGTGGTTGTTCCTGGAGTTGTTGTTGATGTTCCAGTTGTGGTGGTTGTTCCTGGAGTTGTTGTTAATCCTCCAGTTGTGGTGGTTGTTCCTGGAGTAGTTGTTGATGTTCCAGTTGTGGTGGTTGGTGCAGCTGTTGATGTTCCAGTTGTGGTGGTTGTTCCTGGAGTTGTTGTTAATCCTCCAGTTGTGGTGGTTGTTCCTGGAGTTGTTGTTGATGCTCCAGTTGTGGTGGTTGTTCCTGGAGTTGTTGCTGATGTTCCAGTTGTGGTGGTTGTTCCTGGAGTTGTTGTTAATCCTCCAGTTGTGGTGGTTGTTCCTGGAGCTGTTGTTGATGTTCCAGTTGTGGTGGTTGTTCCTGGAGCTGTTGTTGATGCTCCAGTTGTGGTGGTTGGTGCAGCTGTTGATGTTCCAGTTGTGATGGTTGTTCCTGGAGTTGTTGTTGATGCTCCGGTTGTGGTGGTTGTTCCTGGAGTTGTTGTTAATCCTCCAGTTGTGGTGGTTGTTCCTGGAGTTGTTGTTGATGCTCCAGTTGTGGTGGTTGTTCCTGGAGTTGTTGTTGATGTTCCAGTTGTGGTGGTTGTTCCTGGAGTTGTTGTTAATCCTCCAGTAGTGGTGGTTGTTCCTGGAGTTGTTGTTGATGCTCCAGTTGTGGTGGTTGTTCCTGGAGTTGTTGTTGATGTTCCAGTTGTGGTGGTTGTTCCTGGAGTTGTTGTTGATGTTCCAGTTGTGGTGGTTGTTCCTGGAGTTGTTGTTAATCCTCCAGTAGTGGTGGTTGTTCCTGGAGTTGTTGTTGATGTTCCAGTTGTGGTGGTTGGTGCAGCTGTTGATGTTCCAGTTGTGGTGGTTGTTCCTGGAGTTGTTGTTGATGTTCCAGTTGTGGTGGTTGTTCCTGGAGTTGTTGTTGATGTTCCAGTTGTGGTGGTTGTTCCTGGAGTTGTTGTTAATCCTCCAGTAGTGGTGGTTGTTCCTGGAGTTGTTGTTGATGTTCCAGTTGTGGTGGTTGGTGCAGCTGTTGATGTTCCAGTTGTGGTGGTTGTTCCTGGAGTTGTTGTTGATGTTCCAGTTGTGGTGGTTGGTGCAGCTGTTGATCTTCCAGTTGTGGTGGTTGTTCCTGGAGTTGTTGTTGATGCTCCAATTGTGGTGGTTGTTCCTGGAGTTGTTGTTGATGCCCCAGTTGCGGTGGTTGTTCCTGGAGTTGTTGTTAATCCTCCAGTTGTGGTGGTTGTTCCTGGAGTTGTTGTTGACGCTCCAGTTGTGGTGGTTGTTCCTGGAGTTGTTGTTGATGCTCCAGTTGTGGTGGTTGTTCCTGGAATTGTTGTTGATGCTCCTGTTGTGGTGGTTGTTCCTGGAGTTGTTGTTGATCCTCCAGTTGTGGTGGTTGTTCCTGGAGTTGTTGTTGATGCTCCAGTTGTGGTGGTTGTTCCTGGAGTTGTTGTTGACGCTCCTGTTGTGGTGGTTGTTCCTGGAGTTGTTGTTGATGCTCCAGTTGTGGTGGTTGTTCCTGGAGTTGTTGTTGATGCTCCTGTTGTGGTGGTTGTTCCTGGAGTTGTTGTTGATGCTCCAGTTGTGGTGGTTGTTCCTGGAATTGTTGTTGATGCTCCTGTTGTGGTGGTTGTTCCTGGAGTTGTTGTTGATCCTCTGGTTGTGGTGGTTGTTCCTGGAGTTGTTGTTGATGCCCCAGTTGTGGTGGTTTGTGGAGTTGTTGTTGATGCTCCAGTTGTGGTGGTTGGTGCAGCTGTTGACGCTCCAGTTGTGGTGGTTGTTCCTAGAGTTGTTGTTGATGCTCCAGTTGTGGTGGTTGTTCCTGGAGTTGTTGTTAATCCTCCAGTTGTGGTGGTTGGTCCTAGAGTTGTTGTTGATGTTCCAGTTGTGGTGGTTGTTCCTGGAGTTGTTGTTAATCCTCCAGTTGTGGTGGTTGTTCCTGGGGTTGTTGTTGATGCTCCAGTTGTGGTGGTTGGTGCAGCTGTTGATGCCCCAATTGTGGTGGTTTGTGGAGTTGTTGTTAATGCTCCAGTTGTTGCTGAAAGTGTAATAGTTGAATTTCAGAGAAGCAATCACATGGAATACTTAAGTGATATGGCTGACACAGCAGTCTTGAGTTCAGGACATCAGGCCTATCTTTAAATATATATATATATATATATATCCTGTTGTGTTCTGTTATCTGCTCATGACTCTACTGGCCAGTGACACTGTACAACATGGAATGAATACTTTTGGACTCTAGTAACAATTATCATCAGATATAATGTTTTTGCAATATTAACTTTTCCAAAGTAAAAATAATAACCTTTACAGCTCAAGGTGAGAACAACACCTGAGGCTTCTGCCAGCCAGGATTTACAATTGTGTGCCTGTTTATGAATCTTTTGTGTCATTGACATAAAGGCATTCAGGCATCAAATGTCCTCTTGGAAGGAAACCAATGCTAAACTGTGGGCTCTATATTGCCTTATTTCAAACAAGTAATTCTCACTACAAGCCAAAAGTTTAATGTCACACTGTGCATACCCCAAATCTGTATATGATTTAGGTTTTAATGCCATTAATTTTAAGATGGTTTAGTCTAACAGGCATACATGTATTGGAGCTGATAATTAGTCAGAGTGCATCAACAAATAAATCAGTAAGATCAGAATCTGATCTTATTTGTTAATTTATACCATAAAAAAGACCCAAGTCTGTCTTCTTAAACAATTAGTCATAGGTTTTTGAGGCAACATCAACAGCAATCAAAACACATACACCCAATAAAATTACTTATTTGTGTATTGAAATAGCTTATGTATTAGCTACTCTGGAAATATTCATGGCTACTCTGACTGTAACTATGACAGATCATGAGATGCAAACCACCAAAGGCATAGAATTATTACTTATAAAGAAGCTTACATTGTCCCCAGGAAGCATGAAAATATCCAACCAAAAATATCCAACAAAGGATTTTCCTTTCCATGATGAATGGTGTTGCTCCACACTACTCGATGTACGGATGAGTGTTTCCACTGTGATTGCACATTGTGCCTAGTCCATGAATTGCTCCTCCCCTCCTCCCTCAGCAACATAAAGGGTGACAGCTTTCTGTTGATAGACTCTAAGTTCATATAACCTGAAAAACCAGGTTAAGTCACAGCCACCCTTGTTTACAAAATATACTAAAAAAATCATAGCGCACTAAATCTAACAAAAAATAAATAAATAAATAAATCCTTACAGCCAAAGGTTTGCACTCCAGACAAGACAATTATTGACAGTTTGAATAAATAAGTGTTTATGGACAGGATGGGTATGAGTTCAACAGAGATTACACAGATTGCTTAAAACAGATGGAGACAATTGGATCCCATAAGGGACTTTCACCTTATTAAGATTTTACATTCAAAATATATTCAAATTTTTATACACGCCATAATCTTGATGTGGTTTGCTGAATGGTAATGCAACAGGGAGGGGGATTAAGATCGTGGCAATAATCTTAGGGCATTGATCAGTGAACCATAAAGTGCCAGTGATATGAAGAATTTAACGGGAAAGTCATTTTGAATGTTTTCAGAAAAAAGTAAAGTCCCTCCTAAAGTCCTAATAACGTATACTAAATGTGTTATTTTATATCTGACCAACAGTCAAAAACCACAAACTGCTGCGTTTACTATCATAGAAAAAACAAGCTTACCCATTTTAAAAGCTGGTTCAAATGTTTTTCTGTTCTTTTTTTCCTAGTTGCAATTTTGTAAGTAGGAGGGGGAAAAGTGAATTATTATAGCCTGTGTTTAGGGCTTTTCATAGGCTTTCACAGCAAACATTGTGTTAAATGTCTGAACACTTAAAAGGCTCCGAAAGCAAAGCCATTACGGGAAATGCTCAACAAGGCTGTCAAACAGGTTTATATTTACACAATGCCATGCCTTTCTTCCTCTGCTGTACATGCTATTCCTTTGAAACATACTATTTCCTTTTAGTATTTTTTGTTTTCTTTTTAAATGACACTTTGGATCAACTTTCATTTGAAACTGTGCAGATTATTTTCAACATGCAATTTAGTTGAAACATGAATTATATATTTAAACCTTAAATCATCTCTCACTTTTTGCACTAATTGGTTTAGTGAGCTATGTTGAAACACTTTGCACTTTTCTAAAATCATATAATACTGATTGATTATGTTCACTGACAGCTACTGACATTAAAAATCAATTTCTTGGGCCAATGAAAATATAATGGCCTATTGTAATAAGATAAGAGACTTTACATATAATTGCTGTGAAAGTATTGCGTGCTAATAGACAATGTTTCCATTGGTTACTTGTTGGATGGACCCTAATAGCAATAGTTTTTCCTATGAAGACAGTGCTGGAATGCAGCTGGATCAGGCATCAACAGCAGCTTCATTGCAGAGATTCCTGAATCTATTACTGCCAGAGCTGTTAGATTAATTTGATTTAGCTGAGGACTCACCATCCAGGAATGCCAACCAACAGACTTGCTGGCTCATCCCTTGAGGAGCAGGAGGAGGCAAAGGGGAGATTCTCTTGTATATTATAGCTGATTTACTTGAATTTTAAATTCTTGTAAAATAATTTTCTTCTTTGATAAATAAGCAAATATACAGATGTGTAATTCTGTTTGGTTGTTGTTTTTAGGACAACCCTTTTTCATTTTTATTCAGATACCTTTCAGTTATTTAAAATAATCAATCTGGTAAGGGGAAAATTAGTTGCTGGCTTTAAACTGGTAAGCGATTGAATTGACATTGATCATAATTACATTCTTTTCTTTTTTTTATATAAATGCAAGTCATAACTTTTGAGGATGGGATTTAATTCGTTTCAACAGATAGAACCATCTTTTTATAGTTAAACTTGGCAAAACTTTCCTAAACCAAGCAGTTAAAATATATTATATCGAGAAGCACTATAATACCTAAATAAATAAATAACGAAGCATTTCAAGTGCCTTTATGGTTCCTCGGCGGAAGAGCGTTTTTCTCCGGACACTTTTCGGTGTAACACATGTGGCGCTGGCTCACTTGTCCACGGCTGTTAACCGAGTAGCTGTTACTGAACTGCGTGCTGTACTTTATTTTCGGTAAACAGAGGGACTTTTTGGAACTACAGACATATTTTGAGATTTGATTTATGAGGAGGGGAGATTAAAAAGCCATTGTTAAACCGTAAGCACGGGCTAACTAGCGTTTGTTTTGCTAGGCTGCTAGCCAAACGACACTAAGAAATGTTGAATTTTAGTTAAAAGCACTAAGCCAGATTTACGCTTGTGCTCCCTTTGTGATTCAACAGTTCGCCACTCCCTACACACTTCTGTCAAAATGGTATGTCTACTGGCTTAAAACGATTGTGGCTCTGCTGCACTATGAAAGCCTCATTTGCTAAATGCTAACAGCTAACGCTAGATCATTGATGTGTTAAATAATGTGACTACAGTAGTGTAAAAAAAAATGGACAGAGAGCTGTTGAGACAGTGTCTCACGTATCATGGAGCGTCTTTGTTGGACAAACTGAAATGTGAACAGACAGAAAACCCAGACTTCCAAGCTGTGGTGTCTGACCTGAGCAAGGCCACCAGTGAAAGGTAAGACAGGCTGCACACATGGACCATGAACTCCACAGCATTTCTCTGAACCTCTCCGATGTCACTGGTCTCCACAAAATCCTCTTTAAATGTTCATCAATGATCTGTTTCGGGTTCAGGTTATGAAAGTGAACAATTTGTGTGTGAGTTTTGACTTAAGAGAAAGGATTGCTGTGCCGTAGCCCTGGAATACCAGAACATCCACTGCACCTCCAAATCTGTACATTTACAAATCATCAATCAAGACTGCACATACACATGTATACATTCAGGTTATCTGTAACCGCCCATTATATGTATTTAAAATAAGTTTAAATTCCCTTATCCATATTTATTTCTGCCGCCTTTGTTCCACTTGATACTACATGACTAATTTCTTTGCTTACAGTTTCAGCTACTTCTTGCCTCAGAAATTGTTATTGGTTTCATGCTGCTAGATTCAGGAGTAAAATACCTCGTATGCACTAAAGTATTTTTAAAGATTATGCGTATTCTTATGTGATTACTGTTTGCTCTCCATTTATGTCACCATTTACTTAATCAAAAACGTTAGCAATCAATTTAGAGTCTTTGAAAGCCTTTTTAATGTCATTTACAAAGTTAGTGAATATCTTTTCCTACCAGCCCTAACCAGTAATGTGTTTGCATCCCAGTAAATAAAATAAGATGACTTGAGATTTCAATTTTTTTTTAATGTGGTGTTTCCATCAATATTAGGATATTTATGCAATTAAAGGGTGCCTTAATTAAACTGTAATATGATTTTAATAATTCTGTGTGTTATTCGAAAGAGTAGAAAAAATGGGATATAATAGAACATTTCTGAAGCGCATTGTTCATATTGTTTTGTTTTTTTTTTCCCCCTTTCAATCCCACATTTCTATATCTATTATTTGAATTAGAATTCTTACTCAACTACTTATGTCACCATCTCAACTGTTAATATGCTGAATGCTGTGAATTTGACTGCTATCAAATCGTTAAAGGATTATTTTGAGTAATAGCAGTTCAGTGTTTTATATTGTTTATCTAGCAAGGGTGAAGAGCAGGGCAAGCCCCTTGTGGAGCAGTTCATTGCAAGGAAGGCTGACATCCTGTTCTGTCCAACATGGAAGATTGCCACTTGTCAAAAAGAGGGGCATGTGGAGGAGGAGGAGGAGGCTGCAGGTTGGTGGTGGTTTGACCAAATATATCAGGCTCCAGTCAACTGTCAAATCTTTAGAATACAATTTTGGCTTGAAGATTCTGAGCTATCAGCTTATTCAGTGTTAGGGTTAGTGAGTGATTGTCGTATTGTTTGATTTACATTCCATGTAACATGTTGACAAAAGCTGTCACATGTGAACACCTTTGCTAACATCTACAGTCACAGGTTATTATGGGCAAGAATAGGTTTCCTTCCTAGGTTGCAGAAGAATAGAAAATACTGTACTGTCTACATTTTCTGTACAGATAGCATCTACGACATGACATTTAAAACATGTTTACATAAAACATGTCAGGCACATCATAACACATTTCAAAGGTCAGTTAACAAAGTCACAAACTAAATTAAAAAGAGCCCAAAGTGCCTTGAAGGAATATAAGGTACTATGAAATATATTAATTAAAAGTGCAGAGTTTTGGCATGGTCATCCTTACTGATTAAGATATTTTATGGCAACAGGAACAAACAACTTTTTATAGACTTTTTCATAGACGGTTTTCTTTGCCCACGGGACTCTGTACCTCTGCCCTGAAGGTAGTAACCTTCTATGCATCCATATATAAAGGATGGCTGCAGTCATCTACAGCTTTGTCACTCAAATGCTGAACATTTCCATCATAGTGATGGGATGCTTTATTTTATTTGCAATTGCAATGTGTAATTGTACTGCCCAGTTTAATTACTTTGGAGAGTTATTCTTTATTCTTAGTGATTCTTTATGCTGCAAGTGGAGCTGAAATTGATGTCTTTGTTTTGAGTGATGCCTGTCTCTCTGAATCCTAGTAAGAGTTTCCTGTGTGTGTGTTCTCCCCAGAGCCTTATGCCACCATGCCACCTTTGGAGTTGTTCATGGAGGTGTCATATGAAGAAAGAAGATCCATGCTGTACAGGGATTTGGAGAGAGGAGACATTGTGGTGGGGAGGATAAACAACATAAGAGAATATGGCTTCTTCCTCACTTTGCTGTGCATGGCAGGAGGCCTTACGAGAGACGTAGAAGACCTGGAGTTGTCGGTAGGTTAGCAAGCATAAACAAGTGAATCTACAGGAGCCAAGTTGTAGTTCTCCGAAAAATAAAATCGAACTACTCTTGTAGGGGTGGAACTGTGTGGATCTGTTAGTTCTTGAAAGGCTGGCAGTGAATTTTTCTTACAATGTCCAGACAGGAGATGAATTAAAGACGAACCAACATAAAATGCCTTAGTAAGGGCTCACACCACAGTTCAATGCTGCTTACCTCTGGTGACACTGAGGACCATCACATTGTGTTTTTCTTTCTACTTTCAGGCTCTCTGTCACATCAGAGAAATTCCCACAACTGGCAACCATGATGATCCTCTGTCTTACTACCAGATTGGGGACTTCATCCGTGGTTAGTATTTTTTTTTTTTATTATTTTTTTTTTTTTTATACGAATCATTGTCACCAAAGTCCCATAATCATTAACTACAGTCTGCTGTCCAAATTACAAACATTCCATTGTTTTCAGCCTCTGAAACCTCAGTTTAAACTCAGATAATCTCAGTAGTTAATAAATGCAACTTCCTCATTCATTTCAGTTAGAGCACGGTGTGAGTAAGATGGAGGTGACATAGCAAATTACTGACAATACACTGAATTATCTCATATTTTATTTTCACCTTGTCATCTTCCGGATGGGGGAGGATGAAAACCACCATCTGTTCGGTGTAACGCTTCCTTCTTTGAGGAGGATGTTTGTTACTGTTTGTGTTCGATTTCTTTTTTTTTATGACTGTTTGATTTTGGTATGGTTAGCTCCACTGTAAGATAATGATATGAAGACTTGAATGGATTGTGCACTCTTGCACTTGTGTCTCAGTGGGATAATCATGTGGATGACAGTCCTCGCTCTCTTACAACAGACCATGTTTGACGTATGACTTCATAGTGTGAGAAAAGCAGTTTTACTTACAAATCAGAATTAATATGAAATCCTAATACATACCGTAAATTGTAAAACATGAAAATATAACATCAATATTGAATTAATACCAACATGGTAAGATATGAATCGAATTTTGAAAATAGTTGTATGAATATTGTTTTTTGGGGGAGGCAAATTTGCATGATGCCAGCTAATTTTGGCAGCCATTTCACCCTGTCAAGTTGCACTTCAGTCATATTAATTTGAAATTGATGTGATGTATCATGTTGGTCCCTGAATTATATGACCCAAATCTTATTTTGTTTTTCATCAAAACTTGAATTTCTTTGAATGTTTCCTCTACAGTACATGGCTGACAAACAAAGCTCTATGCGTTCTCGTTCTGTAGCTGGAGTAAAAGACATTGACCGCTACCAAGAGAAGATCACTGTGTCCCTGCACCAGGCCTCTCTTTCTTCCAACTTCGAGCACATCAAGCTGGGAGTCATTACTCGTGAAGAGCTGCCTGTGCACTACAGGTAACATCGCAGCTTGAGCCGACAGAGCACAAGGAGATACTGAGCAAAGTGGATCAAAATTAACTACTAAATAATAGTTTTAAGAATTACTACATGGAGTAATGGCTGCTTGTTTAATCACAACTCTAAATGTAACATCAATATTGAATTAATACCAACATGGTAGGATATGGGTCACTTTTTGAAAATAGTTGTATGAATATTCTTTTTTGGGGGAGGCACATTGACATGATGCCAGCTAATTTTGGCAGCCATTTCACCCTGTCAAGTTGCTGTTCACTAATGCGCCCACAAAACAGAAATAAACCTGTGAAGCGCATTGTGGCATGAAGTGCTATGACTATTTTTTTTTTCTGTCTTTCTTTTTTGCAGTATTGTATAGATCTTGTTTGTGCACAGGTCTGTTATCATGTTGTACCCCTGAATTTTACGACCCAAATCCTATTCCATTTTTCTCTCAGTCGTAGTGTCCGTGCAGCCAATGACTCCAGTGAGACATATGAATATATACTGAAGAGCTGCCATGGTTACCACAACCCCTCTGTGGTGGACTACCTGCTGGAGAAGGTTGGGATCACCGATACTCACCCACCATCAATGATGAGAGGACTACAGAGGTAAATACATTGACCTGCTAATTTCCTGGTTTCCAACAAATTGATAAAGCTGTCAAAAGTTTTACTGTACAGTTCAAAAACAATCTTTGTGTTTAAATTGTAACTCTGGACTCACAAGTCTGTGTGTTTACACTAATGGTTCCGTGGTTTACATTTAAAGAAAACACAAGAAAACAAATTGAACCTTTAACAAAGTATTGTTAATTTAAAAGTGCAGGTCAATTGTGTTTCACAGCCTGATAAACAAAAGCAAGTACTATGAAGTACTAGTTTTGTTGTACAATAATTTTCACATGAATACGACTAATTTCATACCTGCAAACTTGTGGCTTTTCAGCAAAATTCACTGATTTTCAAACAAAATATGTCATTTCTGTGATTCGTCGAGATCCAAAGACTTTTTTGGGGGGCGGGGGATCAAAGTATGGATGGGACTTACAGAATTATGTTATGGCTGCCAGAAGGTAGTCACCTTTTTCAGACCTTCTGAGTTTGCAGGTATGTAAATTTATTTAAAAAAATCTCCAGAAACATCCGATAACTTCAGTCACATGAATACCTAAATTCTTTAAAAAATTGCCATGGGGAAAGGGTGGTTGATAGGGCTCACCATATAGGAAGCAGCATCTGTAATGGTGGGTGGCAGTGTGTTTTGAACTTGTATCTTTTTCGTCCACAGTAAACTTTTCCAAGAGGAAGATTTTGCCTCAGCAATCAGGAAGAAACAGTCCGCTTCCTGGGCTTTGAAGTGGTAATGCTAAACTTATTCACAGCAAACAGTCGGGGGGCTCCTCCGAAATGCAGTTGATGAACTTTTGAACCTTGAATGTAATCATGCTCCTTTTGGGTTCTTTTCATTCTATCACCTTAAATGTAATATTTATTTTGTCTTTAGTGTCCGTGCAGGTGTGGATCACTTCAAACATGGCCGTCATGTGGAAGCCATGAATGAATACAACAAAGCCTTGGAGATTGACACGAATAATGTAGAAGCATTGGTGGCACGGGGAGCTCTGTAAGTCATACAACCTACTTTTGATGCTATAACTCTGTTACAACCCTCTTTAGGTTTAAGTGATTATTTTACTATGCATATAGGTGCCCTCATTGATTTAGATAAGTGGACCTGTTACGCAAAAAAAAAAAAAAAATGGTTGAAAATATTTTCTAAACCAATATTAAACTGGAAAGTAATCACTGGCAAAGACTTTATCACACAGCATGAATCGAAAATTCTAAAAGAAAATGGGAGGAACAACATTTTCAAAAGTTGCATATTGTTGTAATGCCATAGTTCTTTGGCTCAGTGACTGCTCAGTATAAACGCACAAAGCTTTAATTCCTCTGAACCCAAGTAAAGCATTGACCTATGAAAGAGTAGGAAGGTGTATTACATAAAAAAATTTAGATTTTATTTCCATGTGATTGCAGAAACTACCAAATCCATTTTCATTTTCAAGACATGCAATTAACAGTTGCAGATTAATGATACCGAGTGGTGTTTTTGTGTTGCCTCAGTTAGTGTTGGTAATATGCTAAAAATCTAGGAAAAAGTGGCATCAGAGCAGGTTTAGTTTCAAATATATGTATATATTTTTTTTATTAGAGCATAATTGTCAGTCACTTGTGAAAGTTGTTGTAAACACGATGATTGGCCTCTGTTGATGTAAAGTTTCTTTTGGTCTCTTTTGTGTTTGCATCCTGGCGCAGGTATGCTAACAAAGGCAGCATCTTAAAGGCTATAACAGACTTTGAACTGGCTCTGGAGAGTTGTCCAGATCACCGCAACGCCAAAAAATATCTCTGCCAGACACTGGTGGAGAGAGGAAAACAGTAAGCGCTTCATTTTGTGTACTGACAATGCAAAAAATTCAGCAGGCTCATATAGTGGGTATAGAAAGTATTCAGACCCCCTTAAATTCTTCAATCTTTGTTATATTGCAGCCATTTACTAAAATCATTTAAGTAAACTTTTTCCCCTTCATTATGCCCTCATCATTACAGTCATAATGATGAGGGCATAATTTCTGTGTTTTCCTGTCAAACTGTGTGTACATGAATGGGGAAAAAAAGAATGACTTTAACAAATGGTTGCAATGTAACAAAGAGTGAAAAATTTAAGGAGGTCTGAATACTTTCCATACCCACTGTATCTGAGCATGTTGGTGCATGGTGCCATATTCAAATTTACTGCTAATCATTAATTACATTGTTTTAGTTCTGTCCACACGCATGTACCATTAGCACAGTTAGTTTTATACCTCTTATTTATGAGTAGGCCTATGTATAGTCATGCTAATAATCTGGTTCTGGGGGAGTAATGCCTTGATTCACAGCTTCGCAGAACTGTGAAGAAGCAATCAAAATTAATTTTAATAATTTCATTTATCCTTTGTAATATGAGAGATCAGCTGCCATTTTGTACATAAAATCTGATTTCCTCTTCTCTCAGTTGGCTTCAGATCAGCTTGGTTTGGTCTCCAGCGCTGAAGTGATGTCACAAAATAATTTGAGAAATGCCTTTTAGCAACAATTATGTGAGCATCAGTAAAATGAATGGTTTGTTTGCAAAAGGAAAGAACGATTATAGAGATTGATCGTTTGATTGTTTATATGATTGACATTCTTGACCATTTTGACTCAGAAAGCCGTAATCTGTCTGTGTGTGTGTGTGCAGGCTTGAAGAACAAGAGAAACTAGTAACAGCAGAGGGATTGTACAGGAGAGCTTTGGCTCTAGATGACTCAAACCCTGAGGCACAAGAAGCCCTGCACAAGATCTCTGACACTATACAGGTGAGCGGGCGATGGCACACGAAAGGTTCAGGGAAGATGGTAGGTGTGTACGTAACTATTTATTCATATGCCAACAATAATCAAGGCCTGTATTTGAATAAAGTGTCATGTCATGACCTTAGAAATTCAAATAAAACAGGTGTAGCAAACACACACACACACCACTTAGTGTTTTTGTTGCCTGCTTCTTTGTGGGTTTTTTTTTTTTTTTTTAATGTTTCACAAATAGATTCAGCTATTGCTGCAGAGCATGTCATCCAGTTTAAACAAGAAAGCAAGGTGCAAGTTGTGTCTGTTGTGGTGACATATCAGTTGGCCATGAAGACAGCTGAGATGGCCCTGATTAACACATCCTGTCACACGTCTGACATGGATGTGAAGGTGTCCGTTTTCTCTCGTGTGGTCCACTCTTTCTTTCAAGATTTAAAGTTTTCTGAAATAAGTGATTTAATTTCATCCAACCTTTCATCTAGCCATACAAATTGTCTCTGTGTTGGTCAGTCTACACTCTCTGCTCATTAACCAATCATAGGGAAACCTTTGCTTCCTGGAAACCAGTTACGATTGACACGCGTCTGCTGATTGTAAAAGTGTTGTATTTAAAAAAATAATAATAATAAAAATAAAAATTATTTTTGTAACCAACACAAAAGTAGCCAACACCTGGGTATATTGTATAATAATAACTACGCTATATTTGCTAAATGTTATGTTGCCTTGGCTAACTGGATGTCCACTCAAGTCTGAGCTAAACTGAGCTCATGCACTAAAACAAAGTTCTTTATCCCATTTCCATATTACATACTAAATGTATGTGATATATTCTGATACTTTTGGGGTGCTTAATTTTTGTAAAAATTAACCACATAAAAAAATCTAAATAATTTTTCAGCATGTTTTGTCTTGTCATAGTTTTCTACCAGCATGAAAAAGAAATGGTAGAGCAGCGTGTCGATCAAATCAAACTTAAATGCCACTTCTAGTTAAACTGGGGGGTTGTGAGCATCCATTTCTTACATAAGATATTTCCAGACCAGATACTGGCCATTTTAGAAGCATCCCTCTGGGGCGTATCAATGACAGAAGATAGAAATGGCCCGCTCTAAAAGCTACAACACTAGATGAGAGAAGGTTGGCGGTGCATGTGGGGGCAACTGTCCAGGGTGCTGAATCGTGGCTGAGCACATTTACATGAGCACGAACATAAATGATGTACACACACTCGTAATAGTTAGATTATTCATTCTTTTTTTTTCTTTTTCTGGGAAGATGACATTTGTGCATAAACACACAAGCTGTTGATGCTGTGCTGTGGTTTGTAATACTGATGAAGTGTTTTCATGTGTGTGTGTGTCTCCAACCCTGGGACTCTGCCGTTTAATCCTTCAACTGCCACGGTCTTGTCATCTGCCTTGCGGTGCGGGATGGGGTGGGTGGAAAAAAAAACAACCCCAAAATAAACTGCACAATGACAACAACTCCTCCTCCTGCACACTTGGCGTGATGCCACATCGCTGGTCCAATACGGTAATGTTGACACCTTCTCTGTCTCAACGGGGAACGCTGTCTGTTCGCTCGGCACATCTCTGCATCTGTCTCTTCATCCATCTGCTTGTATTCCAACTACCTTGCTCCTGGGTGTCCCTGCCTTATTATGGTTAATATATGGCTGTGTGTTCCTCCATCACTCTTTCACCCATGCCTGCTGATTGACTCTCCTTTTCCACCTCATACCTTCTTATGGGCAACATTAATGGCTGGGGAAAAAAAAAAAACAAATGAATGACTAAATGCTGTTTTCGGGCTCCGGGTTGCATGTTTTTGGATCACTGTGTGTACGTGTTTGCATGTGTGGGCTTTTGCCTGTCAATGTAATGGATTGCCTTGCCCCGCTCGGCGACCATGAAGAAATCAATTCGCCTGCGAGAGGAAGTCCTGGCTAAGGAGCAGGTGAAAGCTAAGACCAGCCAGACCAGTGCTGACAAATTGCGTAAGATCTTAAAAGAGGAGAAGAGGTGAGTCTGTTCTGATCTTTTAAAGGTATGGCAGGTATATGTACTGCCGGTAAAGGCATATAACGCATATCATAACAATAACCAGCTGTCTGAATAGAATAAGATTATCAGTGAACATCTCTCTTTCTCAGGATGAAGAAAAAAAGAAAGAGGTCGGCGTCTTCCTCATCGTCATGCTCCGTTTCCATTAAGAGTTCTTCCTCTTCTTCATCGTCGTCCTCTCGCAGGACGTCCAAAAAGAAGAAAAAGAAACATCGGAGGTCTGAGCACAGACATAAACGCCACCGCAGGATCTCATCGAGAGACAGCAGGAGGAGTGAGGAGGGTAAGAGTGAGGAAGTAAGGAAGGATAAAGATGAGGACGAGGTTGAGTGGTATCCCGCACCTCCCAACACCTCTGCCACCTTCCTCAACCAGAAGGGAGGCCCAGGGTTCGTAGTGAGGGATGAGGAGGAAGTAGAGGAGAAGGATGCTGAAGAAAAAAGGATCTGTCGGCTTTATTCTTTGTCAGCAGCGTCAGAGAACGAAGAGTCTGACTCCTCCCGTAAAGAAAGCAAGAGAAGGGACAGAGAGGCGAGCTGGACAAAGAAAAGGAGCAGTATGAGCAGAAGCCCAGAAAGAGAGAGGAGCAGGAGCAGAGAAAGGAGGGATAAAAATGGGGAAAGAGGGAAGGAATATAATAGGAGAAACAGTGACACAAGTAGGAGAAGAAGCTCGGGCGAGAACAGTAGGCGAAGAGTGTCCTGTTCGTCTGCCGATTCAGAGTATTCACGGAAATCTAGTGTCCGATCTGAGTATTCAGGAAACACTGGCTCTGCGTCTAAACACTCAGACAACAGGATGAGATGTGACCTTTCAAAGAGGAACTCCCTCGATGGTGGTAGGTATGAGGTCAGAGGGAAGAGGGAAAATTTTGAGGCAGAAGTGAAAAGTGACAGTAAAAGATCAGAGAGTACTGGAAATCATAAACCAAGCGGTGTGACCTCAGCCGCAGGGGAAAGGCCTAAGAAAGAACTTCCTGCTAACCTGCTAGATATTTTCAATCAGATTGCCCAGTTTGAGAAGGAAAAGGCAGTTGGGCCAAAAAAATAACTCTAGAGTATACCAAATATAAGTGTTAAAAGAGACTTGAAATGGATGATTGTCCCATTTATCCACCCTCTGGCTCAAAGTAGTTCCACTGACACATGGCCAAATGGCCCAAGATGTTTTCCGTTACCATCAGTGTTGCTGAAAATGAGCCTGGAAATGTCTGGTTCTTTACGCTCGATTTAAGGCCTGTAGTCAGCTGTAATTGTCTGTGGATAGTAGCTGGTCAGAATGTGTTTAAAATATTTATCTGGATGGATGGAAGCTAAAATTGAAATAGTGCTACTACTTTTCCAAATTAATGTGATAACATCATGTTGCTGTTATTAGCAGTCATCATTAGTATAAATCATTTCTGCTCAAATCGGGTGCTACAGGCTTTAACAGCTGTGGTTTGTCAATCTTAAATTCAGGCTTTTTTCTGTTAAAGGGGCTACATGTTTCTACATAGCTAAAGGTACCACGAGGAACTGTTTATTCCCCGTTCTACTGAAGTTTGCATGCTAATCAGCTAACCCTGGTGTGACCAGTACTGCTGCTCAGAGGGCGTATTTAACCTGATTCATCAACACTGTGATGACTGAAGTTGGTGGAGAGTGTTGCCACCATGTGTGCTGATGAGAAACTACACGTAGCAACAGATAAGATTTAAATACAGCCCCATAGACAGATAGCAGCTGAATGTTTACTGCCTTGTGCCTGTTCCTTTCTGTGGCTTGATGAATCTCCATTCAGACAACCTGACTGTTCCACGGTACCTTTTCCAGCTTTATACACAAACACATGTTCCAGCTGCATTACAACTAATCTCTTGTTGTAAAATGAACTTGGTTGAATCAATAAAGCATTCAGTGTGAAAATCACGCACCACCTGATTTCAGTCTGAATTTTAAGGCAATTCTTTTTTACATTGATCAGACAGTTTCACCTTTTTGCCCTTTTTCCAATTCCCTCACTTTTGTAATGAATGATCACCCTCTACTACTAATAGAAATTTCATATTTTGCTGATTACTGATTTCTAAAACTACAATATAATGCTAATCCCAAGGCTTGGAAGCAGAGTAGGTGAATATTGAATTACATTTCTCCAACAGGCCATGTCTATTTCAAGAGAATGGAAATTCATAAACTAGTAGTTTAAAAAAACAGTCTAATTTAATCTAATTATGGATGATGTTCACTTAGTTTCTCTACAGTTGACATTTACTCTTTAAGTCATACGACTGAAACATTTACATTTACAGATAGAGGGACAAAGTAAATGCATCAGTCAAAGCTTTGGGGCTGTTTCCACTGACTTCAGGATCAGCTACACAGCGGTCAGACAGAAATACCACTTTTGACGAGGCGTGCCATCCCTTCTGGCTCAGTAATGTGTACAGAGGACTATTCCTTTTTCAGCAGGACATTGAACCCTGAACATGCATGAAACTTACTGTAGCCGTAAGTCTAAGAAGACTAAGCTCTGCTCGCCTATGTGGCTTTACCTCCACATTTACCTGAGTCAAACTTAGGTTAAAAAAAAAAAAAAAACACACAGGAACATCACACTGATCAGGGATATCATCAAAGGGCTGCCTAAGACGATGAAATCAGCATACTGTCCTTATCCAGCCATTCAGACGCTTGCTGTTGTTGGAAACATCTCTTCTTTGATGGCTAGTCACCAACAAGTCAAACTTGTCATCATCTACAGGATGCATTTTATGTGAATCTTTGTACTGTTAATACTTCCTTCAGTATTAACAGCAGGCTGGTAATTATTAAAATAACTCCATCGCTGTTGAATGAATTGCCATAAATCCATCTCACAAATTTCAGATCAACAATATTTGGTTTTATGACTAAGTGTGTGCATGTTAAGCACAAGAATAGGACTGTTGTATTGCTGCTAATGTAGTTAACATTTGAACATTTGAAACACTGCACTCAAATATGTGGAAACACTTAAAAAAAAAAAAAAAAGAAAAAGTGATCCAACCCATCTGGCTCTCTCTCATGTTCCAACTTTGCAAATCAAACCAAAGGTGGTCTTGTGGCTTATTGGTGATTTAAGCTACTTGGTGTCATATATTTGATTTAATAACTGGACACCCACACATGAGCAGCAATGCAACCAGCCGTGCGTCTCCCGGTGCCAAAGTAGCTTACTTTAGGCTTAGCTGACAACCTCTCGCTTTCCTCCTCAATCATTACTGGTCCTATCGTTGGCAAAGCAGCGGAGAGGCTACATGTCGCAGTCTATCTTGTTAGGGCAGATTAACCACAAATATAAAGGAAGCAAAAAAGCCTCTTCAGCCAACACTGTACACAACACAGCACAAGCTCCTGATCCTATCCTTTCTGTCTCAAGTGCCTGCCATCTTAATGGTTAGAAATTGTGACTCCTGGAGACGCTGCAGTGGTTTAACTTGTCTCACTGAGTGCTCTCTCTTAGTCATTAGACCTGTAAAGACACCCTGAAGGAGTTTCTGATCCTCCGAATTAGGATTCTGGATTATTGTGATGAAACTGCAGTTTAAAAATGGTGGCTTTTTGGATTGATGCTAGATCGCATGTCACAAATTATATTAAATTGAAAGATTTTTTAAATTATTTTTTGTTGATGAATTCAAATATTATCTTAAGCCTGCAAGCCTTGTCCGATAAAATGTCCAGTATGTTAATATGAAAACCAGAAATTGGATATTTGACCCTGAATAAAGTAAATGCACAGTCAATGTTTATCTTTGGATCTATATGATTCCCCACATTTGTTCGGTCATCATGAAGCATGGATCCCAGTTTTGTTTCTTGGTGAAGTGCTTTAGATGTGCCAGCTAAACTTGATATTCACCCCGGCAGAAACAACGAAGGTAAAACTCCATGCAGAAATCTCTTCATACAGCAAACTATTCTGTTTTATTTCCTTTTCATTGCAGTAGAGATTGGACACTTGAATCAGCAACTCTGTGAAAAGATTATTGCCACACTGGTGAAACAGTGTTAACTGTTGAATAGACGTTATCGGAGCAAAATACAAAGATGTCATACAAGTTGTGGTGAACAGAAAACCTCATCCTAGATAACGTCAGTGTGGCTGTGATCACCCTTCCCTTGGCGACGGCTCCCAGGCTAGCTGAGGGCCAGGCTATTTGCTGAAAGGTCCCGTGGTTTTTGCAGGTGCTCGGTCTTCATAACTCTGGCTTTATGTTTGGGGTTGTTGTGCTAGGGAATTAATAGAGGTCAGTCACCTTCCAACAGTATGGCAATGCTAGATAATATATATAATATAAACCTCTAAGCTTTGCACAGAACTGCGTGTTGGAGGATCAGCCAGTGCACAGTGTACCAACACAGGTATACTCATGGCAGACCAATAGTGTCGCATTAGGTAAGTATCTGCCAGGAAGGTACTGAGCACCACTGAGCGTCACTGCTTCAGTGATGCTGTTTTGATCTGGACTGCCTAAAACGTCCCAAATTCCAGGTGGAGCTGAAGCAGTAATACATTTCCCCATCGCTGTGTGAGCAGGTGCCTCTCTCCACTGGAGGGCAGTAAAACACTGTGGTCCTGCTGCTCCCGCCTGCCTTTGTTGCAGCCAGGGGTTGAACTTGTAGGATTTATATAGGATTTTTCTCTTATCATGATCCATCTCCACGGGAGTTGGAGATAGACTGATGCCCCCGCACGAACAACAGCGTGATCATAGTTTAAATAAACATGTAGCCTTCGTGGTGTCATGACAAATCCTGCGTTGCAGCAATACACTTCACTTTGGACCCAGAATCAGTAAAATGATATCCACTCATTTGGCTGTTTGTTGGTACAACTAGCTAAATCTAGCTCAGCCTCATGGAGTTTTAATATCCAATTATTTCTTTAATGTTTTCAGAACTTCACCTTCTACCACTGAAATAATAAGTGCATTCATTTAAAGAGGAGCATCTAATTAACAGCTTACTGTGTTATATAATAACGATGTATATTCTCTAGTTCCTCTTCAGGTTTGTCAGCCCATTCAACACTCTGGCTCATGAGGTTGGTTTTGAAAACATTTGAGTCCCTGGGGTAAGAATAGATCTTGTAATGCACTGTAAAAACCTCACAGCAAGAAATCGATGTATTTATTTATTCATTTATTAAAGTAAACGCAATTACAAGAAATGAACATGAAGTTTAAAAACAACAATTTACGGAGGAACGTGGCGTAAAAGCATAATGATGGGAAAATAATAATCATGAGCTTCTTGAAAAGTGAAAAATTCACACTCTCAGTGAAATGTAGTTTCTCAGAGCTAAATATGATGAATTCTGCCCCCCCCAAAAAAAAGAACAAAAAAAAAACAAAAAAAAAAAAAACAAGATTTTAAAAATAGAAAAAAAAGAAATGTTGGAACTTAACATTTTTACATACGGGAAAATGTAATCAATTTTTAAACATGAGCTGATGACGACATGTTTTTCTATATATCATACTAATGAGCTATCAGTGTGGATACTCGGTTAACATGGTTATCTTATTGTTTGTTACAAATAATGTCTTCACAACTCACTCAGCGACGCACGTGAACACATGTCCATGCATGCTGCGTTTGGGCCACAGGTACACCTCATCCCTGTCCTTTTCTGCAGACCTGAAGGACTTCATTTCTCAGGGAGTTGAAGTCTTGACCCTGCACTGCTGCAAAAAGCTGAGAGTGAAAAAGTGGCAGAGACCGAAAAGAAAGAACGACAGAAGGAGGGTGAAAGGTGTGACTGCTGGAGGGAATAGAATAAGAAGACCTTTAGTCCTTAAAGGTGTGGGACTCTCCGCTGGTTCGGGAGGTCAGCGGCAGCAGCTGTCCTGCTTGACCGACTCTGATGAAGCTGCAGATTCTCGCCTTCATGAATCATCCCACTCCATTTTCCTCCTCCTCCTCCTCCTCTGTTCCCACCTGGACTCCTTTTCACAAAGAGAGGGGATTCCTCCTCTTAGGCCTCTTTCTTCGGCACAGAGGCAATCAGAACATTGAACACGCAGAGGGAGATGAGACATTTTAAATTAGTGTTAGGACAGGGGGAGACAGAGAAGAGGGGGAAATGACATTTTTCATTTTCTACAATAAAAGCTACTACATTGAATTCTCAGAGCATGACAATACGGAGGAGTAAGTAATGGAATAGGAGCAGACGTGGTGTCTGTGTGTTAGTGGATAATGAGGAATTTAAAGATGTACGGTCCTGCCATTCAGTCAGACCCTCACTCTGCTGCTGTCACTGGCTCTCGTCTCAACGCTGTCACAATACTCCACAGAGCCTCAAACTTCCAGAAATTATTTCTGCACTCACCCGGAACTGGTCTTGGGCATCAGCTAATCTAGCGCAGTGCACTGTCTTTCTATCACGGTAGTTTACCGTCCTGATTCAGGTGGCTTTGACTTGAAGTGTGGTAACCACGACTCCATCACCACCTTAGCAGAGTGGGCATTTTCACGTCATATTCACGGGTTCACCCTTCAGCCATTTAGCATTGCACCTCACAGAATGGATCTTAAAAAGACTATCCAAAACAAAAGCAGGAGGGCCTTTGATAGACAAACTCTTAGGAGAGAGTTAAGTGAAAGTTAGTTTATTCTGCCGCACCAGGACTTAAACCAAGCAGCCATCATTCTTGTAACTGTACAGGTATTGACCTCGCTAACGTTTGTCACCAGCAGTGGAGGATAATCTGTACTACACCATCCATCCATGGTTTTCATTTTAGACAGTCATCATATTGCAACTCATTTACTCGGAAAAAGAGTTATGTAGCCAATATGATTCATTCATTCATTCATCCATCCATCCATCTTCTACCATTTATCCGTTTCTAGATTGTGGGGGTTGCTGGAGCCAATCCCAGCTCACTCTGGGTGGGAGGAAACCGGAGAACCTGGAGGAACACCACACAAGCACGGAGAGAACATGCAAAGGAAATGGCCAGCCTGGGAGCTGAACCCAAGACCTTCCTATTGTGGGGCAACAGCGCTAACCACTATGAGCAAGTATTTTGAAAAACACAAATCAGTGACATGAGATTTGAAGCTCTGGATCAAACGCATGTGATCCATCTTTATTAGTGAGCCATGAGCAGTGTGGATAACAATGAATGTGTATTGTCAGTACGGTTAGAATGAAGGTTTGTTGAAAAAAAAATCTTTTTTGAATGGAAAAAAAAAGTATGCAGCACCTGTGTTGCAGTATCTTTGAACCTACGTATTCATATACATTTACTCCGCTCTACACACAAACACTTTTCACTGCTTAGTAGTTTGCAATAAAATGTTGTCATGCATGCAGTAAGGAGTTGTACAGTTGTACAAGTGTGTAGCATATGAATGTAAATCCCCAGAAGACTGTGACGAACATCAATTATGAGTATGCTCCCGTACCAGAGCGCCTTTACTGTGCATCATGTTGTGTATTATTGTCTCTGGGTGATGTTAACACTTTCCATGTTATATGATGTTTTGGTTTTTTTTTTAATCAAGGTTTTCAACATTCCCTCACTTCGCACACAAACAGATTCACACAGTTTGTTCACCTCAGAATTACTCATGAAATTAGCAAAATCAGGGTTGAAGATTTTTGTCCAGACACGTGGAACAAGACAAAATGAGCCAGCACATAATCTGAAACCAAAACTAATGAAGAAGGCCTCAATAGGAATCCAAAAAAAAAGGCTACGTGTGCATTCACCATCCATGCACATGTGGATAGACAATAATATTTATCCATACAGGAGTGTGAGTGGGCTGAGGCCAGGATCGATCCGACAGCGTTAACCACTGCTGCACCATGCCGCCCATTTACCTTTGGTCTCTCTGCTTCCCGTTCTCATTTCTGTATTCATGAAACACATTCATAAGTGTGATTTTTTTTTTTTTTATTATTTCTCATGGAAATGAAACAGCTATGCCAATCAGGGTTGTTTTTCCAAAAAGGGGAAGTTCACATCCAGAGCCAGCCAAGACAGGACAGAACTGATTTAATATTTTATTTCATCTCTTTCATCTGGAATCTTTATGCAGTAAATCCACCCATTACTTTAAATATCCGTTAATGTGCCAATTATTTTCCAGAGTAATCCATCATTTGCTTTGTCAGTATAGTCGCAGAGACATGAGCTCTTCACTATTTCCCAGATCCAGCTGTGGCATGTTTATATTACATGTTTTATCTAATCAGCTCTCAGAAATCTTTCAAAGAGCAGAAAATCGTCACATTTCACACATTTCAGAAGCTGCAATCAGAGACTTTTTTATATTTTTGCTTGATATTTTACTCAAATATTATTCAAATTGTTGCTTGTGAATATTCTGTCGATGGACTGACAGCTGAAGTGCCTCCTACCCTGAGCTTTCACCTGTCACTGTGTTTCACTACACAGAATATATGGACAGAATCTACACAGATGATTCACTCCTGACTTATCTGCTGCGGAAATCGAATGAGGTGTGCTAACACATTAGCATGTCTTCATTGTTTTTGTTCAGACTTTACACTCTAATAATAATGATAACCACAGTATTTATATAGCAAAGTATATCCTTTAGAAACATAATGTAGTGACATCATCAGAAAGCGCCATAGCAATTTGAGCCACAGAGAACCTGTCAAACACTGGAGGGCCCGTTTTCACAGGGCAGAAATATTCTTTACCGTAAGAACTGTAAACCCTGCTCTGAAATAATTGCTGCTCTGTGAGTGCGTGAAGTGGAGAGCAAACCTCATTTATTAGAGTCTTAACATCCCCCAGGGGCCATTTTTCTCCCAGCGAGCAGTCATTAGAAAGCACACACACAGCAGGAAGCTCCAAGACAAAGTGCACATCATTGTTCTGTGAGTTATTCCTCACAGCCTAATGACATCATGTTTCGTGTTATTCTATTCATTTCACAAGTGGCATTCAGCATTCCTTACTTTCGATTTGCTGTAGTAGCATGTGTGTGCGCATGCGTGCCTGTGTGTGTGTGTGTGTGTGTGTTTTATCTAAAATGTCCAAAGTTTTAAATATTGTTTTTTGATATGGTTTTGACAGCTCTACTATCAGTGTGTGAACCCAGTCCTCTGTCTCTCCCTGGCAGCTAGGCGCCATTTAATTTCACAGTGTCAGGATGCCTATTTGGAGTTTTCATTTCAGTACCAATACAGATTTTTTATTTTTTTTCACTAATGAATTCCAATTTTGGATGTTAGATTTTTTTATTCCTACAGTCATTACTGAATTGGAGCAGTGAAGAGGCAGGAGTTCAGGCTTGGAGAGAGGCTGCACAGCCAGCACATTAGAACATCCTCCAGCTTGTGTGGATGAAAAGGCTAAATGTTCTGGATGTGTTCATGGCCAAAGTGAGAGATGAGAGGAATTTGTTGATGGGCTTGAGTAGAGGTAGCGGTACACAGAGTCCTGACCTTTTTTTTTTTTTCTTTTTCTTTTTCTTACACCAGGCCTTCACTCTCCAGCTCCCGTCCCAGATTTGAATTTTTCACCATTTTTGAGTCTGTGCATATTTAATTATTCTAGTCACCACTTATGACTGATACTTTCTGAGCCTTCAGCATTCAATTGTTGCATCCTCAGCGACTCTGAAGATGCAGGCACAAGCACATTGTACACCCAAAGGAAATTTCCTTCCAACAACAAAATTACACTTGGATACAAAACAAGCGTGCACATCCAAGTGTACAAACACATACACATTCATATTAGCATACACATGCATTCAGATAGACACAGATACAAAAAGATGTTCTCACAAAGCTTGCAAATTCCATTACACTGTAAAACTCCAACCAAAAAAGGATTTGGATTAATTTAGTAAACACTGGGTCAGAGCTGCAGCAAGAACTGCGAGGAAGTGAGGTGTGTGTGCTAGCACGCCTGGTGTGTGTTTGCATATGTGCACATGCATGTCCGTGCGTGCGTGTGTGTGAAAGAGAGAAAGAAGGAAATGCTGACTGTGTGAAGCGGAGACTCCCGGCAGCAGTGGCAGCAGCAGCAGTAGCAGCAGCAGCAGTCTAAACCCAGCCACTCTCTCCAGAGATAGCACTTCTTTCTCATTTGCTCTGGCCCTATTTTAATAATAGCTGTGCATAAGTAATTTCTAAAAGGCCAGGCAGGCACATGGGCGAGGGTGGGGGGGAAATTAAACTCATTTTATCTGTGAGCAGGTGGATTCCTATTTATCATTAACATGCATAGAATTTGCACAATGTTATTTCTTGCTGCTGCTACTGATGGAACGTCATCCAAATAATGTCGGAGGAGGGTCTGCCTTTTTTCTTTTTTTTTTTTTTTGCTTATGCTGGAGTGAAATTCATAGATAAAAGTACTTGGTTTTTTTTTTTTTTCTTGCAATTTTCTGCAAACGGAAACTAATTCTGGGAAGCTTCTTATTACAGTGCAGGCTCATTTGGTTTGCATTAAAAGGGGGACAGGAGCGACATTAGGATTTCTGCCAGATTGCCAGGAGATGCTCCAACATTCACTCTTATATCATTAGTAACGCCCCTCCCCCGTCTACTTACAGAGGCCCTTTTCCTCTTTTAACTGGCATTAAACAATCTCTACTCATTATTGGCCCAATAATAAAACTGGAATATATTTGACTTCCTGATTTAGATCCTATCAAAATATTGGAATGTAAATGTGTCATTCTGAACACATGATACGGAGGTTAATAATTGCTGCATATTCTTTGTGTTATTTTAGCATAATTCAACTGCAAGCTTATTTCGCTCTGTCTCTTTTTTTGAATTAGGGTTGTAGTTTTTAATTTGCTTTAGATTATTCATCTTTTACTGTAATAGCATCAAAGCTGTTCCAATTTTGGCATCGAAAAATCATAATATTTTGACATTCCACATATTTGTTACATTTCCAAATACATGTACACCATATATATATAATTATATAATTATATATTATAATTTGACCTGAAGAAACTTTCACAGCTGATGTGCTTAGGTATATTGTTTTGACCAAGCAGTATTCCATAAGTCAAAAAAAAAGAAAGAGTTTAAAATGGACAACTAAGAATTACAGCACATTTTCTGAATCTGAATCTGAGAGCCTGAATCTGGTAAAATGTTTAACATTTTAAATTCCAAAAATTCCTTAAATCAAGTGTTAATAATAATTTCTACTTTTCATATTATTAGTATAACTGTGTGAATATCTTACCATACCATACCATAAAAGCTTTTTTAGACTTTAAGGGCATTACTAGTATTGAGACTGCCATCGTCAACATATAGGCCAATATGAAAAAAAATAAAAAAATCTAACAGGATATTGAGCTCATGATCAAACTACATCTAAGTGAGCCACACTTTTATATCTCTTGTTACCTCTACATCCACATCCATGTTGTTGTCATGTAGTGGAACAACAACACACGCCACACTTTGCAGAGGGGGATCATGGGAGATATGTCTACAGTAGGGATTAGACTCACTGCGACCAGTCATTCACACCAGTGTTTACGGCGATGAGGAGCAAGATGATGATGTGTGTCTCTGTCTCCTTTTTCTCTCCCCTGACAAATAACAGCATGGCAGCTCATGGCAGCTCCATGGTTCCTGACAGCCAGCCAAGCAGCCAAGCAGGCAGGCAGTCAGCCATTGTTTTGTAATGTGTTTCACTCTGCCAGCGCTGATCCTTGCTAAGGTACTTACCACGCCATTGTTGTCTAAGTATGCTATTTTCTGGCTGGGCACCTCCACTATAGAATAGGGTGCTTTTTTCCCCCGTTCTTTCTTCCTTTCTTTTTTTTTTTTTTTTTCAAAAAAAAAAGAGAAAGGGGTTTGTTACAGTCACCGTCATGCTAATCCCAGTGTGTGATATGTATATGTGTCAACACAGAGAAAGAGAGCGAGAGAGACAGAGAGAGCAAGGGTAGTCTTAACCCAACAGAGAAATGGTGTGAACGGCAGAGACGCAGATAGACAGACAAGTCCCATTCACGTCTTTCTGTCCTCCATGACACCAAATTACTGTTTATCAAAATAAGACGAGCAGTATAATAAGGATACTTGAGGAGTGTATCGTCTAATGTCTCTCGAATATGCTGAAGCTGTTCCGTGTTTCTACAGAAACATTCCCGCAGCAGTCAGATTAACAGGTCAGAGAGACTTGCAACTGCTGTGGTGATTGATTAATAATTTATTTACAGACAAAACAATCTTCATGAGGTGAAGGGACAGTATTTGCAGTGTTAAGTATATCCCCAAACAGTACCATTATTTGAATATGAAATTTATATTGTGAGATTTTGGTCAATATGATTATGTAATTTTTGATGAGAGTTAGATGAGAAGATTTACACCACGTGTCAGCAATACGTTTGTTGTGTTTCGTGCAAAGACAAGAAACAGTTAACCTGACGCTGTCTAGAGATGACACAGGATACCATCATGTTTACCACACAGGGGTGCCATTCAGAAATGAATGAACTTGAATTGCCAAAAAGTCACCTTATACCTTTAAATGTCACTTACTGACCAATGAATCGGTCACCACAAATTCATGCTGTGTAGCTGGACATTGTGCACCAAACTGTAATTGGAATTCCTGAAGAGATCCCAGACTTTAAGCAATGGGCTGAATTTTGGAGTTATGAAAAACAAAAAAAAAAATAAAGGGGGAAATTGATTGTTGTTTTTCTAAGCTGAAATACTACTAAGACACCAAAAAGGCATTCTTATTTCCTTTGTGGCTGTAGAGATACCGACTTCATGGACAATCCAATACAACCCCGTCGAGTTCCTTCTTCTTCCCGTAAATGATTATTAAAATGCTGTCTATACTGGCATGATATAATTCTGATGAGCAAATTATGAATCTGAAAGAAAAGCAAAGGAATATTGATTTTAGTTGAATGTAAAATCAAGCTAGATTGTAAACGTCAAATTGTAGAATGTGAACACGTCACTATATCCGCATTTGCAGAGACAATATTGTGTGCATGTCCTATCTGTCCTCTTTAACGATTGTGGACTGTACTTCAAAACTTCCGCCTTTCCTCCCATTGTGTGATGCATCGCTGCACAATCTCCACTTTTAATAATCATCACTGTATGATCTTTTATTTCTCCTTTTTCTGGTTAAGTGTGCATATTTCACTCGTACATTCTGATGGTGGAACAGAAAATCTGGGGGAGCATTAATAAGCCTAATATAGAAACATTTTTGAACCCTGGTCTTCCACTAAGTAGATTATAAACATTTATTATAGCATGTTATCATAATATCCTGCACAGCATATTGCAAAACTTCTGTGGGCCAGTTTTTCTCCCGGTGCAGTGGAAGATCATAGTTAATTCAGCAGCGTTATGGTAATGTAGAGGTCCCTATCAGTCCCGGCATCACACATACTAACAAGCTTAGGATAAGCCCAGCCTGGAATGGTATGAGGTTTGAATTTCTGGAACCAACGCGGTCTCTGCAGCCAAATCTCACTTCAGCAGAAACCAGTGGGGTGATTCCTCTGCTTAAAAAATTAGTGCTAGTGCATATATTTTTTTTGCAAGGAAAGGAGGTTTGGTACCTTGTGAGGGGAAAAAATGCACTGTATGTGAGAAAAAAAATATTTTAAGGATGGCAAAAATCGTCTTGAGAGGGCTAATCAGCTGGCAATTCTGAAAAGCCTGTAATGTGCATTAAGAGATTTATACACAGCGCAGAGGTAAAGCCTCACAACATTGTTGACTCATTTAAAGATGCCAACATCTCAACTTTGTGCACTGTTAACAAATGCACACATGTTAAGTTGGTGTACTCTGCACTTCTCCTGTCTCCCTAAATCGCTGTGTATCTGCCATAAGCATGTTATGCTCCAGGGCTCATCAGTACCATGTGATCCCAGGCTGTGCTGCCACTGTGAGACAACATGCTAAATCCTGTTTGTGAGACTTGGCTGCTCTCAGCTCTTAGACTAATCTAACCACCCTCAACCTTCGAGCGCACGAGAGGAGCGCTTGTCGATCGCAGAGAAGACGACAGGAGAGGAGAGGAGGGAGGAAAAAAATTGTTGGGATGTTCGACCATTAAGATCAGTTTAAACTTTAGCCACCAGTTTCAGAAAACAGGCTGGAGTCCAGTGGTATTTTCCTTCTCCATGAGCATTTGATGGATAACATGAGGGATGTTTGTAATGTTTGCATCAAAGGTTGATTTTAAGCTGCTAACTAAGAACGGAAACTTTAAAGATTTCACATGAGCTGCAGGGCATTTACAACAGTTTTCAATGTGTAGGTGATAACGTGCAATGCATTATGCATTAATGATGCTCAGACGTTTATCATACAAAAGAAAGAAGACTCATGATCCAAGTGTAAGAATCCACTGTTCCTTTCCATCCTCAGTATTTTACAAACACACAAAGGTTGTTTTGAAGTGGAAAGATTTGATCTTGACATGTTGTATAAACAGTGTTGTGAGTGTTGTCTGCATTGTCACACACCTGTGTGTGAGATTGTTGAGATGAATATGATTGAAGTTCTGTCAAAACCAAATTTTCCTGCATCTTGCACCTGTTACACAAACATTACAGGCCATGTCCTGAGAGGAAAAACTGGCATAAATATATCTGTTTCTCTGGGCTTTCGTGACTTATTCTAATGTATATCAACTTATATCAAGTCCAAACAACAGTTTAAACCAAGGAGAAGAATACTGTTTTATAAGTATTATAATAAGACAATTAATACCTCTGCTCATCTGAGAAAGCAAAAATAATACAAAGAATTGGAGATACAGTGTGAAAATGACACAAAATGGCATCACACTGTCACAAAATATAAAATTGGATGCAAAAGAAATAAAATAGTTTCAGTTAAATAACCCACCATACATCAAGTTCATCAGAGAATGACAGTTTTGCAGGTGTTCACCACTGAAACACAAACTGACACGGTCATTATTAAACAATATGTAATTATCAGTAGTTCTTTAGAAAACATTGTATTAACATTAAATACATTTTTAAAGTAGCTTAAAACAATTGCCATGAAGAAGATTAAAAAGAACTGAGGCAGACATGAAGTTGGTATTTGCAGCCTGTCTCACTTGTATCCACCCAGCCGGTTCTCCCTTTGCCCCTCTCTGTCTCTGTCTCTCTTTTCTTTTTCTCTAAATGATAAAGCAGAACGTCACAGATTTGGCACTTGTAGCAGGTTTTTGCTGAAAAATTCATTAATGCAAACTCCAAGTGCTATCAAAATTATACATTTGGAGTGCACGCAGATACAGAGAACAAGAGAGAGAGAGAGAGAGAGAGATGTAAGGATGTTCTGGTCTCATTAAGAGAGCAGGCAGAGTGGAATTAGTCTGAATATAATGACAGGCCACACTATCTCATGTAAAAACAGCCCTGTTTTCCTCTCTCATTCATTGGCACTAGTAATTAGTTTTGGCCCTAAAACTGTCACCCTTTACTCTAGAAAAGGCAGATGTGATTTGAGGTGCAATTTAATCTTGCTTTAATGAAGAACTAATGGACGCATTGCAAATTACTCTCCCCCCCTACCCACCCCCATCCCCAACCCCCTGTGTGATTGAACAGGGGCTTGGGAAAGAAAAAATATATTTCCTGCTTTTGAAAAGATCAAGAGTATCTTTGATAATGGCGAGAGCGTCACCGGCAGCTTCATTGCATCGAGCCAGCACGCTCTTTTACCCAAATCACAATTCAGTAGAGAGCAGGCCACAATTAGTGACAAAGCAGAAAGAGTACTGTAGGGCCTGGCCAAGCAGAAAGCCTCTCGGTGCTCCAGGCTCCTTGTTAACACCGGGCCCTGGAGGTGTCACACAGGAACAATGAGGCCTCATAAATTACACCCTGAAAAAAAAAAGGATGTACTACTAATTTTCAATTACACCTATAATGCATTCCCGATTGGGGAGCAAAATGGGACATGTGTGGAGAAGAACAAACATTCATAGGCTCCATACACCTCTCTCTGTTTGTGACACTGGAGCTTTCTAAGAGCTAATGATATCCAGAATGGATTAGCTATAAATTATATGGTGTTTAATATAACAGATCTTGCTCCACAGAGATATGAAAAAAAGCAAATGAATATTGGTGCCAAATAATATCATGCCATTACGTTTGATATTTGTTATAGGAGAATTACAGGCAGAAAGACAAAATTTAATTCTTATCTAATTTAACGTAATTTCAAAAAAATTATGTTGTTGTTTGGGAAGAGAACATTTGCGCAGACCTTTTTCAGAAAAAGGAAGAGGAGGGGAGAGTCTGAAGTGTGTGTGTGTGTGTGTGTGTGTGTGTGAGAGAACTGCCTGTCTGCTGCTCTCTAAACCACTTAAGGGACACTGTGTTTCAAACTGGCATCGCTAACGCATGATGCAGTAGAGAATATATCAAGGCCAAATAATAGTCCTTGAAACGGGCAAAAGGGGATGTGAGAACTAAGGAGGGTCAGACATGTGGAACATGTGTATCTGTCTTCCTGTATGTGTGTGCATGCATTTGACTACAGCAGGAGCAAGGCAGAAAGCCTAATGGGAGTGGGCTTAACTCTTGCACACAGCCTCGCTACATATCTGATTACTGGGACCAGTAATTTTCTTTCCTTAAATAAGGAAGAAATTGGATAGGATGAATGAAATTTGGCTGTCATATTGCAATGATGGTGCAGCAGGGAGATTATGTGTTTCACATAATCGTTCATCATTTCCCAACCAGTGTTCGGGCTTAGCATAATGGAATCGGTAAACTGGTTTAAATCAGAACGTGAGGACAGACTATCAGGCAGACGGTGAGGGTCTGTGGTAACGTCTTCAGACCAAGCAGAATATTTTTACCTCAGAGCTGCTCACGCACTCACAGCATACAGCCCACACTGCAAGCACTGCAGCAGCACGCTGTCTGCACCTCTGCCTCATGGCACTGTCAGAAGATGCCTCAAAACATCCTTTAAAAAATGGTTAAGTTCTTGTTTTGCTTTGTTCTTTGCTGTGTAATGGTTCATCTTTGTCTAATTGTGCAGCTGTTTTCTACACCTCTTTTTTCAAGCACTTTACAAGCCTTGCATACTGAAGTGTGCCCTTAATTTTTCATTGCAGTAATGATGTGCCATAAATCTAATGAAATAAAGAAGAAGCTGTAGCAAAACCTGAAAATGACATGCACCTGTAAAACATGTCCATGTTAATGATTTCTTTATTTTGATAAATGTGTTTGCTTTTTTCTTGAATTATTTCTATTTACCAAGAGTTGGAGTTCATCTAAGTGGCTTTAAGAGGTCAGCCACCTTTTTTCCCTCTTTCTTTCTTTTTTTTTTTTTTTTAATTTTCTTCCATGTGTGACTATTTCCATCTAGCTCTTTGAAGGGTCATTGTGGAATAAAGTCTGTAAGTCTACATTGATAATATTAATATTGATATCTGAAGTGGTTGTCATATAGCTCCTATTCTGTATGGTACCTTATTACTGCCATCCTCGCGTCAATTTATTTAAAAGAATAGTAAAACACAATACTTGTTGATTGCTTTTCTCTTTATGAATTACATGAATTTTCACACAAATAATAAAAGAGCATTTGATTTACAAATGTAAAAATGAGCTGATGATCATAGTTGAAAATATAGACCTTTACTGCTGAAATCATTTCACTATAGTAACAATAAATTTAGTTTACAGGCTTAGATAATAGATTTAGTAATTGTTATGTGTTAGACCTGTCTAATTTTCTTTTATAGTGGCATGTAACCATAAATGCGCACTTATTTTGAAACGTTTTTTTGTGGTTTATTCTTTGTTTACCTTTATGAAGCCTTCAGATTCTCAATAGATTTTAGTCCCTTGCTTATTGCGATTTTCTGAATGAGGGATGAAGAGAAACCTTAAACTGATGTGTGTTGAGCTTTAGAATTTCAGCTCTACCTAACCTAACCCAACTCCACATGTCGCTTTTCTTGAGAACCATCAATAACCAACTCCAAAACTGCTCCAGGGATTTCTTATGGTAAATTGCTGCAGTAATAATGCAATCTGCATCTGCTGATGCAGATTTGACTTGAAGCTAAAGCTAAGGAAGCAATGCTATTTTTGGCTTGATTTAATCCTTCAGAGGTTTATTTTAACATGAAGCTGTGCTGTGCTATCTCTGGTGCTGTCTTGCGGTTGTGCCAAATCAGAATAAATATCTTGAATAAAACAGAGAATGGAGCAGAGAGATAAGTGTTGGCCACTAGGTGTCACAGTGGCTGTTTCTAAAAGATGAGCGTAAACTGTTCTCTGTTTGACCGACTCCTATACTCAATGGAAAGTCTTATCTGTATGTCTACTGCAGCACCACAGTTACAAAGTTGGTTTGTCCAACAACCTGTGATTAGGAATCAACACTATGCTGAGCTAATCAAACTAATACCAGTGTCCAACTATGCATTGGTTATATCACAGAGGCAATCAACAGCCATCAGCATCACTAGAGGAAAAGGGTGTTTTCAGTCAAGTTCTTTGCTATTAAAACATGATATTGTATCAAGTTTGAAACTTAGAAATGGCTGTGTTGTATTGTACAGCTTTCACACTGAATCACATTATTTCCTCCTATATCCCATAAATTCATCTTTAGTTAACTAAATCTGTTATTCTGGAATCTGGAAAACATGTTGCATTACGTCTGCCCTCCATATTGAGGAAAGCATTATTTGAAAGCTCTGTGTTATTTTTCATTGTTGCATAACAATAAAAACACAGAGCAAACTTAAACTGGAAAGGAAGTTGTTTTGATTTTTGCTTTAATCTTGAAACCAGGTTTTTACTGGCTTTGGTGATGTATTGATATACTTTAGACTTTATACTTGTAGATTAACTTACCCAATGGTCATTTTTGAAGCACAGGAGTTTCTAGAGCAGGCTAATAGTAAATTATGAGATGATTAACACTCAACTAATCTTTTTACTAACTTGAAAATTAATTCAGAGGACTGAGAACTGTTGATAGGACAAAACAAGACAGTCGAGCACTTTGGGTGGCCGTGCTCCGCACAAGAAGTACAGCGGAGCTTCCACTAATCAGAAGGTTATGGTTCACCTCAGTTCCTCCAGACCACTTTTTGAACAGATACCTAACCCTACTTTGCTTCTGAAGTATCTTTGATGAGTGTGTGCATGATAGGAAAACACACTGAGTGTGTATATGAATAGCCAACTTGTTGTAAAAGAAGTTTAAGTGGTTGATAAAAATATCTATCTATAAAATATAAATATATATCTATCTGTCACAATTTAAAAAAAATCTTTTACAAGTTAGACTGTTCCATAGATTAATGAGGAGATAAATCCATAATACCAGTTATCAGTAGCTGCAGCCAAATATAGTTGAAACTGTTGAAAATTAGTTGTACCCAAACTACGGGATTGGAATTTTGTTTACATATTGATGAAATAGTATGAGACTCATTATTGCTTTGTGTATATTCACTTTTGCTATTTGAGAACAGTTGAGAACAGAATACCACATACTTTTTTAATCCCAAGGGGAAATTCAGTTTCCTGGTGGCAATTTACTGCTGCAGTATACTTTTATTTTCAAAGCAATTCTTCATAAATCGTATTGGTGGTGAATAATTTAACAGTTAAGTTTTGTTACTTTTACTTCAGAATTCCTCCAACTCTGCTGCAAACACAAACTTACAGTTTGACTCAAGTGAGGAAGCAAGAAAGGGAAACGTGTTTAAGTATTCACACAAACAACCACTGTTATTAATAAGTAAAACCAGAGCCTTCCAAGAAGGGGTGTTTAACTTGTAGAGATGGATGTTGAACCACCAAATGTTGCAACAGTCACCTTGTGAGTCAAATATTTATTTATACAATATATCAGGTTCTCCAAAGCCATAAAGATTGATAGATTTACTATATTGATCCCAGTCTTGGGTTTATTTTTAACTCTATCCCTAGGCCAATCTTGGATTTTTTTTTTATACATTTCCAGAGCATATAGTGCCAGAAAGCCATATTGGCTCCGTGTTGGGTATAAAGAAATAAGGAAAGAGAAAGAGTTGAGATGTTGATGACTTGCAGTGCAAGTATATTCAGTCAAAAATATCTGACATTAGCATCATTATTATCATTTTATTTGCTACACTGGATTTGCAGCTCTGTTGTAACACACAGTAACTTGACTTTGATGAGTTCTCAACAAATAAAGCTCATTACTATTTTATCAGTCACAAACACTGAGAAGCCTGACTATTATTTTATAAAGTCTTAAATGTTTGTCACATTGTTATGAGTCAAGGTGACAATATCCATTTATTTTTAATGTCAATGAGGCAAAAAGAATGAAAGAATTAAAGGAGCTATGGGCTTAGTACACTCTATTCCACCTTGTGACTTTGAAACACGTTAATACATGACAATGGGCAGGTTATCCAGCTCATATTATATATATAAAAAAAACCAACAATGTAACATTTGTTCACCTGAGTTATCGCCATCTGTTTTGTAACTGGAGACCCTTAAGCAGACTTCCTCAGCTCACCTGTCTGCACCTCCCTGTGATGCTTTAAGGAGCACCTGTCGTCCCAACATCCTTTGCGTGTCCAATATGGAAGAACTGGCGGTGGAGGTCCGTGGCTCTAACGGGGCTTATTACAAGGTAAATACCGGCTTATCTTCGCGACAATTAGACACAGCAACCCATCGCACAATACGGGACATCGGCTGAAGTCTCATGGACCACAGCGACATGTTCCGATTTGCTCCGAAACCTCTTGCCTGCCTCTCATTAGCTTGGACTAGCGCTGCTAGCCAGAATTAGCCGGCTAACGTAGCATCGCTCGCCGGTTCTCGCCCTGTGCCACTTTTTAGCGACCTTTCTTTACACCCAGAGCGGACTGCACACTATCTTGTCTGCGATAACCGAACAATAAAAGCGATATAAGCCATCATTTGTTTCGCCCGACGTGTTGTTTACAGCGGCCCCGAGCTAAAAGTTAGCTAACTTGCTAATCGACGTCAAAAGATGTGGCTTTAAGTGAAACTGAAAATCACCATATCAATATTTCGGATGTAGGAGTTGTGTCACTGTTTTTCTCCTCGGGATTCGTCTGTATTGATATTTAATGAAAATATGTGCTATTACCAAGCCACCATGGCTAATTGTGATCGAGATTTTTTGATGAATTGTACGTCTGACCGACGCTGTCTATTATTTGATACTTCATCATGCCTGAGCTATGTGTATGTGTGAGCCAGCTGCTCCTTGTCAATCCTGAGCAGCTGCCATGTCAGGGGAGGGTCACTGATACCGTCGACTCCAAAGCTATTTCTAGACCTGCTACCTAAAGTAATAGTCTCGCCTGTTTGCTTCCATCTTTTCCTCTCTTTACTCTCCCACTCTTTGCTGCAACCATTCCGTTTTCTCCCCCCCACCCCTCCCGGCCTCTCCTCTCCTCCCTGCCTTTCTGTGTCAATCCAGTCCACCACCATGCTCCTCAGTCTCCCAGGATGAAACTTGAGTTATGCTGTAGTTTAAAAAATATCAATAAGTGTGATTTAAGGGCCAAAGTCAACGATTTTATCCTTCAGATGTAGCCTTTAGCAACACCGGATTGTTTAAAATCTAAAGTAGGAGTGCGTTGTGAATTTGGTTGATAGTCATTTCAGCTCTGGAGTCATACTAGGTGTGTCTGTCTGTGAGTTTGAGTAACAAACAACTCTACTGCTTATGACTAAGTAGGAACATAACACCCACTGTAACTCTGTATGTATGTCACTGATGTATTTTTAATTGTTCATAGTCAACAATTGAGCTTGTTAGTAGGATGCATTGCTCGTTTCATTCATGATAGGATTATGTGACCATATCCTTTAACTGCATCACACAGCACGATTTTTTTGGTCTCTAAATACTTTTGTTAAAATAATTGAAATTCCTTTGTTTTGATGATGTACAAAGAGCACAAAGTTAATTGATAATGTGTCGAAAATAATAATGTACTTCTTCTTTTGTTCTTCATGCATGCTTTGGCACCAAATAGTGTGCCCCCTGAATAACAAAATATGTGCCAAATCGCTTTAAGCATCCTTTGAATGGCTTGTTCCAAAACTGTACACCCACATTACTTCCAAGAATGTCAAGTAATGCAGATGTAGTTAATTTGTTAGGCTTCCACTGAGACTTAATTTACAGTGCCCAAATTACTGATGACATTTTCATTTTGGTCACTCAGTTAATTATCAGAACTTGCTGTTATTAGTTTTTTACATTTTTACATGGACTGAAATCACCCTTAAGTATTAGTGTACATTAAGGGAGAAGATCTAATACCAGGCTGTATCAAAGCAGCATTGTGCACTGGGAGACAGCATGTTTGGATGTTTTTATATTTTTCATGATTAAAACCCAGGTGTTTTCTACTGCTCAGGCGTTTGCATTTGTTTCTTTGTAAGTAGTGCATTGATCAGTCATATGACCTCTGAGCCCATTACAGTTTGCTGTAGTTAGTAAGGTGATGTTTTATTTTTTTAGCCAACTCGTCAGAGCGCAAACATTACATTTATTTTCACAAAACAGAACAGAACTAAACATCTTCACAAATGAGAAACTTAGATGAGAGAAATGTTTCTTTAATTAATTTTTCAAGCAAATTTGCCAGTTAATTGATGATCAAAGTCAATTAGCTAATCACTGCAGCTTTTTACAAAATAACGCTTTACTCATCATCATACTCATTTTCATCATTTATGCAAATTTCTCTGTCACCTAAAAGTAAAGTTGCTTTGTGTATGAGGAAACTAGTAAGGTATTATAGCCAAGAACATATGATGAGGTGAAAATTGTACACTATACGGGAGAACAGTTACAACAATGAGAACAGTGTGACATGTTCCAGGTTTTAATGGAGTTGCCTTGAAGCTCACAGTGCTCTGTACTTTGTGGTATGTGCAAATTGTTTATAAATTCTAAGCATGTTCTAGGAGGACACAAGAATTTTCTTCAAGAATGAAAGCATGCGACCTAATGCGTTTTGTATTCTGTGGAGTCAGTGTAACATGAATAGGAGGCCTTTTGTTCCTGTCAGCTGTCATGTTCATATGTGCTTCCCCCTGCCTGTGCCTCTGTCTGTGCTACAGGGCGTTGTCAAAGATATCCACGATGACTCTCTCACCATTGCCTTTGAGAACAAGTGAGTTATTTTTTTCTTCTTTGATGTAAGCTGCAGTAATAACAGATGTCAGGTTCAGAAGTTTTAAAACAAATGTTTGACTAATATATTTTAACAATTTGGGAAATTATTGTCTTATCTTCAGTTGGCAGCCAGAACGCCAGGTGCCCTTCAGTGATGTCAGGTTGCCACCGCCCACAGACACAAAGAAGGAGATTGGAGAGGGCGAGGAGGTGGAGGTGAGGAGAACACACCTAATGTCATCTTGTTTTCTTTTGTCTTTTCCTTGCTGGTCCCTTATTGTGTGTGCGCCTTTCTCTGGTTTTATCGCTTGGCAGATCCTCTCCAGAGCCAATGAGCAGGAGCCTTGTGGTTGGTGGTTGGCTAAAGTACGCATGATGAAGGGAGATGTGAGTATTATTCTTCATACCCACAATATTTCCATTAAAGTGAATAGTAACACTATTCAGTTCTTACTAATAATCAAGCTGCCAGTTTAAAGCATGCTTTTCACTACTATTCCCATAATTGCTGTGAGATCAGCATGTTAAAATTGATTAATTTTGGTGTCTGAAGGTCTTTATACGCTGAACCTGTCTGTATTTTCAGTTTTATGTGATTGAGTACGCAGCATGTGATGCCACCTACAATGAGATAGTGACCTTTGAGCGACTGCGTCCAGTAAACACCAACAAGGCCATCACCAAGAATTCCTTTCACAAATGCACTGTCCCTGTCCCTCAGGATCTACAAGAAGCGTATGTACATACATACATACATACATTTACACAAACAACAATAGTGGTAGATTAGAGCTGGATACATCTTAAAGTAACTTTTCTGTGCTCTTCACAATCAATGATGAATAGAAAGTAGGGCTGTCAATTGATTAAAAATTTTAATCTGATTAATCACAGGGTAGCTGTGGATTAATCACGATAAATTATAATTCTTAAATATGACCAAAAAATGAACTTATTCTGTGTATTTTAAAGTGACAGGAGGTGGATATATATGTTTAATAGTTTTTTCTTATTCCTGAAAAATCCAAACGAGGAGCTGCTGACTGATGCTCCATATGACAGTGAAATGGCAAGTTATGGGTGCAGAGAAAGGGACAAAATAGCAGGTCGTGATGAAAAGAAATAATGTGTTAATCACAGCCTTTTTATTGATTGCAATTAACGTGCTAATACTGACAGCCCTAATAGAAAACTTGTTTATTACAAGACTTGCATATTATTTATTCTTTGAGAGCTTTTTCATTTCTGAAACCCCTGTCCCTTGCCAGTGGAATGTCAGCTGTAGGAGTAAACAGTGTGTTGATTGAAAGGTTAGACCATTTAAAACATTGAATGGATCTCGTGTCATAGGTGCCAGAATGAGAATGCTCACAAGGACTTCAAGAAAGCTGTGGGAGCCTGTCACATCTCATACTGCCCTGAGACCAGCCAACTAGTGATTGTGGTAACTTTAGTTTTAATCTGTCTTAATATCCCATCCTGCTTTCATTACCTACCATCTACTCTACTCTACCCAACTTTGCCCCCCGCCCCCCCCCCCCCCCAAATATGTCTCTCTCTCCCCAACCAGTTGAGGCAGTTTACCCCCCCTCCCCCAACCCCTGGTCTGGTTCTGCCTGAGGTTTCTGCCTCTTAAAGGAAGTTTTTCCTTGCAACTGTTGCCAAGTGCCTTCTCATCAGGGGATCTGTTGGGTCTCTTTTCTAATTTTATAAAGAGTTTGGTCTACACCTGCTCATTATGTAAAGTGCCTTGATGTGACTTTGTTATGATTTGGCGCTATATAAATAAGTCTGATTTGATTTTATACATATGTTAAGTGGCTGTGATATTTGTTTTCTTCTATTCATCATTAAGAAAGGAACAGCTCACATATTAATAATCCTGTCTTTTAAATTTGTGTTTAGTCCACCAATGAATCAACAGTGAAACGTGTGTCTTTGTTGAGTGACATGCACCTGCGCAGCCTCAGGACAAAGCTGCTGCTAATGTCACGCAACCAGGAAGCTACAAAACATCTGGAGGTCAGTAGACAACAAGATACAAGTCACACAGGCAATATAGTACATTCACAGTACAATAGGATACAACTATTGTATCCTATTGTATTAATATTATTGTAATTATTGTATTATTATTATACACTGTTATTATCCCCTGGGCAAATTTGTCTTGGACGTATCTCTGCCTTTGGAGTTACAACAGCGACGCAGCAGCAGGGTTGGAACATTTGAAGGGGTCGTGGTTGATAACTTTAATTGTCTGTGGGTAATTTTTAAGTCAGTTAAGTCAGTTACCATTATAATATGATAGTAAGCAAGAACAAATGAAGACTGCCAGAAATGCAAAATTATCTTTCTTAATTAGCTATCTTAATTTTTTCCTGGAGATGAATAATCGCTGATGAAGCAGTCTGTTATTGGGAAAACCTATTTTAAGTCAGTTTTTAAGAAACGAATAACATTTCTCTTTCTTTTAACTGTTTTTGAGAAAATGTGGATCCATTTTGTTCTATCATTTTGACTATAAATTGTATTATGAGTTGTTGAAAACTAAAAGATTTACTTTTTAAAATATTAACTACAAATAAAACTTCTGTATTTTTCTAGAGTTCTAGGCAGTTGGTGTCATCCTTTCAGGAGGAATTTATGGTGAGACCAGATCTGATGGGTCTCGCCATCGGCAGCCATGGCAGTAACATCCAGCAAGCTCGGAAAGTTCCAGGTGTCACTGCCATTGAGCTAGACGAAGAGACTGGCACTTTTAGGATTTATGGAGAGGTAGGGAGATGTGTTCCCAGCTGCTGGTGGAAGCACAAGTGTTTCAGTGATGGATAAGGAATTAATCATTCTGTAATACAACAAATGCCGAGAGACACAGTGTCATTGAAAAAAAATAGGAGTTGGTATTGGTGCACCCACTGCATCCTTTTGTTTTTCTTTGTAGTTTTGGCCAATATTTCCTTCCCGTTACTAAAGTATTTGGAACTGACTGGGATTTGTAACAGGAACATCAGACACCTACTGACTATGTGTGTGCACTGGTTGAATGTATAATACATAATGTAACGCAAATGTGTATTGTGTCTTTTAGACAGCAGAGGCAGTGAAGAAGGCCAGAAACTACCTGGAGTTTCTGGAGGATTCTGTCCAGGTGCCAAGGAACTTGGTCGGTATGTAGACAAACACATTTCGTCACTGAGATTGGAAATTCCAAAAATCTCTGTGTAATAGCAGCATTCACAAAGCAGCTGGAAATAAGATGCTTTGGGTGTTTGCCAGGATCACACTGGTATCGCACTGATATATTGCAAAACATGTAATTTTAATGACCATTTTTGTGTAATTGTGTAAAATAATGGTACATTTCGTCTGTGCCTTTTTAAAGTGCCCTCATTTTGAATTGTTCACCAGCTTTTTGACTAGAAGTCATGTCCCATTGTTCCATTACTTTTCTCAAAATTTCTAGGAAAAGTGATTGGTAAGAATGGGAAGGTCATCCAGGAGATTGTGGACAAGTCTGGTGTGGTGAGAGTCAGGATAGAAGGAGACAATGACACCAAACAGCCCCGACAGGAAGTAAGCCTGCTACTTCAGCATGTTAAATACAGCTGGTGAAGCTGTTCATGAGAGCCAATGAGAGTCACAAGTTTCACTCCTCTTATACATGACATGCAAACTTATTTTCTCCTCTCGGGTTAATCAGGCCCATACTAACATGTGTGTTGTGTTTTTGTGTTTTGTTGACACAGGGAATGGTCCCCTTCACCTTTGTCGGTACTAAGGAGAGCATTGGCAATGTTCAGGTCTTGCTGGAGTACCACATCTCTTACCTCAATGTAAGAACAGCTGTGTCTGTATGTGTGCTGAACTGGATAAATTGGTTTGTTTTGTGAAGTATGTTTGTGTATGCTTTTAATCTGTGCCACAGCATCAATTTGCAGCTATTTTATGTAAATTTTAAAGTCCTCTCCTGCCAAACAGTGTTTCGTTTTTTGGCAGCATGAAATGGTGCATGTAATGGACACATGCTGTAATAATCTGCAAATGTAAGGCCTAACTGACATTTACTTGGCTATCAGCATGGCAACTGCACTTCATAAAATTTGCTAAACAGGAACTTTGCTTTGATTTTTGTGTAGTACAGGAGCTCAGAGTGTAGTCTCACAGGAAAAATTTAAATTTAATCAGTAAAGATAGAAAATCTAACATGAGGAACAAACACATTGGGATCATGCAAATGCAAAGATATTGACTATGTGTTCATATGCAGTAGGTAGCTGGCATTAACTATCTTACCTGGGGAAAAAAACACATCTGATCACACCATAAAAACTTTGTGTACTTACAAAATGTTTTAGCCATCACTGTTAGTCACTACATGAAACACAAGATGAAAAGCATCAGCCTGTTTCATAGTCAGCTGGGTGAAAGTGATAAATTGGTAGGTTTTGTTAAAATCATTCAAGCAACATGTAACAGAAACCACAAAAACAAGTCCTTTTGAATTTATTCTGTTTACAGTTAAACAGCTGGCCAGTGTCACAGTGAGGAAGGACCCACTGTGTAAGAACAGAAGGCTAAGCAGCACCTCAAGCTGCAGCTTGTTTGAAATTTTATCATTGCTAAACGTCTTTCAGTACTGACCAGATGGTGATAAATTTTACTTCCAGCTTTGATGAAGGGAGTCTCATAAATTTTCTTGCGGAAATACACAATTTTTATTCTTTTTTTCTTCTCAAATTTATTGAACCTTAATAGATGGTCACTTTGCTGTTCTGTGGTCTGTATTTGTCTGTGTGCACATTTTGCATCGTGCATGTATCTGTGTATTTTTCCCATGCTGCCTGCATGTTCTGTGCTTGCGTTTGGTGCTTTGTGTTTGTTCGTTTTGCACTGTGTGTAGGACATGGTGGAGCTGCTTGTGGAAGGCCAGCAGCTAGAGGAAGCGCTGAGGCAGATTGTGGATTATACACAGGGAACCAGCCTAGCAAGATTCAGAATAAGCAGCAAAAAGCACACTGGATATGATGTAGATGTGTGTATGATGATTATGCATAAGTCGCCAGTGATGAGCCTTTTTAAAAAACATTTTCTTTGTGCAAATTTTCTTGTTCTTCATTACCAATTTCCCTTGTTCATTTTTACCCTATAGGAGGTGGAACAACTTCGTCTGGAGCGGATGCAGATTGATGAACAGTTGCGTCAGATTACACAGGGTCACCGACCGGCTGACAGGGAGAGAGGAGAAAGAGCGGACAGAGGCACTGGGTATAATGCAGACAACAGTGCCAATGCTTCCTCATCCTCCTTGCATGCCACTCGCTCCTACAATAGTCGTGGGCGTGGTCGCAGAGGCCATGGCTACAGCACTGGATATGGTAAGCCCCTTAAATCAGAAATTACAAATTCAACTTAAACACTGCTTGTCAAAATATAAAATAATCACTAGAAAATGTAGTATTATGGAAGAGCCAATAGTGCCATGGTATGTTAGCAACTGTCCTAAATTATATTTTTGTGGCTGCCTTTCTGTTTTCTTGAATTCAGGCACCAACTCTGAGCAGTCTAATGCCTCTGAAACTGATTCAGAGCGCAGGGATGAACTCAGTGACTGGTCCCTGGCTGGAGAGGACCAGGAAAGGTGATTTCTGAACAAGTGAACATTAAGATGTTGGAGACATGAATGTAGCATTCTATTTGAACTTGATTTGCCTTCATTTCAAATGTTATGTGTGAGATTTTGAATGAGGGACTGATTAACTTGCAGAGAGAGGGAGAGAGCCCCAAGGCCACTGCGAGATGGTCGCAGGAGGCCAGGACCTGGCAGAGGCCGTGGAGGGGCTGGGGGAAGGGGAAGAGGAGGACGAGGATTCAGCAACAGTTCAAGTAAAATTCACTATTATAGTAAATTACATATCATATACAGAAGAGCAATGACACAACTCTTTCCAATTAAGTCTTATCGCAAACTTAGGATTTATTCACACATACAAAATTATTACTCTGAATCTGCAGTGGGTCCTCAGGACCATCAGGATAATCACGCCTATGCAGTCTTGGAGACAAACACAGAGACAGACCAGACAGCCGATACTGATGCTAGTGAGTCCAACTTGCCTGCAAATCGCCGCAGAAGGTCTCGTCGTCGCAGGACAGACGAGGATGCCACACTGATTGATGGCATGAGCGAGTCAGACAACGCTTCAATGAGTGAAAATGGAACAGGTATGGATTTCACATGGTTTGGGAAGATATACACACACACAATAAACCCCCCACACATGTCCATCGTAAAAATAGCACACAGTGCATTTTGCAAAATACAGAAGTGAAAAGTAGCACTTAAGCTCTGTCAACCTGTCATACTCTTTTATCCAAAGGTGCCCTAAATGTTTTTCTTAGCGCTAACTGCAGCTGTTAGTTGTCACAGCGGTCCGCAATTGTCAGCAGAGCATCATTTCCCATGTTAAATTTAAAAAAAGCCCCAAACTGCTCACTTTGTGATGACTGAACACCCCTAGATGACCTGGAAGCCAAACCTCAGCGTCGTAACCGTAGTAGACGTCGTCGCATCCGCTTGCCTGAGGAGAGGCAGCCAGGTAACCACGGCAACTTCCAGTGTGCCCTGCGACAGTCATTGCTCTGAATGGCATCCAAAAAGCTATGCACCGTTTTTTTTTTTTGGGGGGGGGGTGTGCGTGCGTGCCTACAACGTCTTAAGGAAGACCTTTCAGATCAACCTAATTAACTGGTATCACTGTGCTGTTTGTCCTCATTGGCTTATGCTAAAAGATTAAATGTGGACTCACTGGTTTACGATCACATACGCATGGATGGAGATTGTCACCTATATACTGTAATACTGTTTTTTCTAACAAAGCTGACTGTGTCAAACTGCACATTGTTACACACAGAAAATGTATGTCTTCTTATTTCATTTCATAATCCTTTACTAATTCCTTTTTTGTATGTATGTGTTTGTTGAGTCTACTGTAGTGAAGTCGGGGTTTGCTGAGACAATATTTGTAGCTTTTGGAAAACTGCTGATCATATTTGCACTTTGCAGAAATTGGTCAGGTGTTTACAGGTGTGAAAACTCCCCACATTGCAACTGCCACAATTGTTTGTGGCAGTTGCACAACTAATCTACAGGGAGTGCAAGATGGGTGAAATCGAGACATTCTGAATCCTGTCAGCGACCCAGATCGCTGACAGGACAGGAAGCATTCTGTCTTCTGTTGTTTTTTTTTTTTTTTTTTTTTTTTTTTTTTTAACCAGTGGGTTTCTTGTCTCTGTCGTCTTCTCTGCATAGTGACTGTGGCTGACTACATATCCAGGGCTGAATCTCAGAGCAGACAGATGCCCATCAGCGACTCCAAAAGGAACAAGGATGTGGTTAGTACTAAATGTCAGGTGTTGAGAAATTCAGTTAACTTGTATCAAGTAAAAAAATTGTTACTTACTAAAATTGTCATTTGTTAAATTTTGTTACTCAACTTATTCCCATTTAAGAATATATGCATTGCTTTATGATGCTTTTCTTGGCATCTCATTGGGGACGTATATTAGCTGTGCATTACTTCTTCATCCTGTATTCCTCTGTAGGCTCAGGTGGATGCCATTGCCGAGCACAGCCCACAGCCAGCCCCAGCAACCACCAATGGTTCCAGCAACAATGCAGCCGACAGTGAGAGCAGCAATACCACCAGAGCCCCCAAGTCTTCCACTGAGAGGCCTGCCAAAGTCTCTTATGAGGATGACTCTAACCCACAGCCCGTTGTTAATGGACTTTCCTAGTCAGACACAGCAAAGGAAATGGTTTCAAATATTTGAACTTCTTTGGCTGTACTAAATGAATCCAGATTTCACAGTCACTCGAGCAGCCTTATAAGTAAAACATTTAAATTCAAGCACTGTTCTTTTTTACTTTACAGATATTTGAAACCTGTTTCTCTGTGCAAGCCCCCCCTTACTTGTTCTGTACAACTATCCATTTTATTACAGTTGTTTTTAACAATGGTTCTTCCTGTATAAGCTTGCCAAAGATAGTCTCTCTCTCTCTCTCACACACACACACACACACAGACTTACAGACATCCCTATTTAGCTGTACTTTTCAGTCCCCTCTTCATTGAGAGGTTGGGCTGAACGCAGTATTTATAAAATGCATACAGGGACTCCACTCAAACCATACTGTGGTATGAATGCAGCTGTTTTTTTTTTTTTTTTTTGAATAAATGATATTGCAGGGTTTTAGAATAAAACAAAAGTCTGCCTTTTACCAGGTGGACTCAGAAAGATGCTTCCACAACCTTTTATCAGGATGTTTTGTTCATCCAAAGTAGTTTGTAACTTCAGTGTTCTGCATGAGCAATACCACAGTGCAGATAGGTTTGTTGGAAAACCCAAGTATGTTTGACATACATGTGATCAGCTGTTGTGCCTTGAGAGTAGAATCAACATGTTGTTGCCTGGCTCTGCACACCATCTGAAATCCTTTCACCTATTTCTGTGTGACTTGGTTGCCTTGACTTGCCACCTTATTGCAATGTGTCCACTGTGAGACAAATAAAGGAGCTTAAATTTGAATATTTTGGCACAGCAGGCAGATACAGGCTAACACTGAAAGGATTTCAGAGGAATATCTTTTTAAAATCAGGTGTGTCTATTCTTAATGTCTGTGGGGCAAATGAGTCCACTTATTCTTTTTATATATATATATATATATATATATATATCTGTTGAGAAGTTTGACATTAGCTGCTTTGTTTTTCAATATGCAACCACTTGTCATAGAGGAAATGTTATAACGGAGTGTCTGGAAAAGAAACAAAAGATAGAAGAGTTTTTGTTTTTGCACTGAAACGTGACCTTTTTTTTTTTCCTTTGGAAGAAATTGATTGTAGTTGAGTCTGGAAACTGACTTGTTACTGTTTAGTGCTGGACTAAGATGTAGCCAACATTGCTGGATTTTCTGAAAATGCCTCATTGATTAACTTTGGGGTAGTTAATTCAGTTATAACAAAGAAGTATCAGTACTAATTACTTCCATAACTCAACCATGTTTGCAATATTTTTTTAGGTTAACATCTCATGTCACAGGTGCAGAAATGCAGAAATCCGCACTACCCTGGTGTTGAGATATTTCTGGAAAACCCAGGCTCAGATGAAGACAATGTCCTTTTCACGGCTCTTCCACAGACTGGCTGGCTGGAAACTGGTCAAGACTGTTCCATTAAGGAAGATTTATTTGGTTTATTTATTTAAAAAAATGTACAGTATTTAAAAAACAAAAAACAAGCTCTTCTTTTTCTTGACACTAAACAATGCATTACGGCTTATTTTTGAGACAAGAATTTGGACTACTGAGAGTTGTGACATCAAATGTTTTTTTTTTTTTTTTCCCTCTGCTTTTTTTTTTTTTTTTTTTTTAAGGATCGTTCTGGTTGGTTGATGTGCAATATGTTTTGTATGCAGGTAGTTCTTAAATAAACTTGATCTTCTGTGTAGATCTTAAACCGAACTCTGTGTGGCTCTGACACACTGGCATTTGTACAAATACACTGAAAAAATAAAAAAAAAGGTGCTCTGTTGCTTTGACATACACGCATTTCCACTCATATGTTTCAGTCAGTTTATAGTTTACCCATCAATAAACCAACCTCATTGAGCTAAAAAGCTGAGATCTGAAGACTGGCTGCATATCTATACCGTGTCTACTTTTTTTTTTGTGTTTTCTACCAGTTTCCCTCCCTCTCAAAAGAAATAAGTCAAAGAAGTTTCAGTGTAAATGACATCTGAGAAAATTCTCGCACTATTAGGAATGATTCCGGCCAAGTAGAAAATGATCTCAGATCTTTGTTAGAAAGCACATACAGTGTAAAATTTAAATATAAGATAATAACAAGGGAGAGATCTGTCAATTTACAGTCAGATTTTTATTTGAGAACAATCATCTACAAAAGTCCAGTAATCTCTCCAGCCAGTCAGTTCAACAGCACAAGTAAGAGCAGTGTAAAACCCTGTTTATGTCACCAGAAACTGCTAATTCTTTGTCTGGCCTTCCATCAGATCCTTTGCTTCATTTATTTTTGCTGCCAGGTAGGGAGATCCACCTGTAGGACACACACATTCTTAATATCCAAGGTTACATTTAATTATAGGGTATTGCAGCCGTGCACATCTTAGCCCCCCTAACCAATCTTTCAAACTTGAATACTTGGCCTGACAAGGACGTAAAGGAGATCTTGCAGTAAAGCAGACAAGTGCAGTGTACGGCAGATCTTTGGTATAGTTCCTTGTAGCTTGCTGTTAATACTGATGGGAAATGTCCACAGTCTTCACTCACCTCTGTCTGGATGGTTCAAGATCATCAGTTTTCTATGGGCTTCTCTGATCTTATTCCTGTTGGCTGTGGGACTGAAAAAGTGGTAAACTGGTGAATTACTACTGTACTAACCACTAAGAATAGTAGCATTTCTGAACTTTTCTGCTTAGCTAATGGAGTACAGTGACAAACAACAGCCAGGTAGAACCTAACCCATTTATCATACATTGTATGTTTGATCTGGCTACACAACAACTTGTGGACTGTGCTGGGGGGTCCAAAGGGGTGTGTGTGTGCGCCAGTGGGGGCAAGGGCTCTACATACCTGACACCTAAAACAAGGGCAGCTTCTCTCTTGGTCATTTTCGGTTCAAACCCACCTCTATAGTAGCCTCCTCCAAAAGCCTGCAACAACATTTGCAACATCAAGTTAACAGCTCACCATGATGGCTCTCATAATGGATCCTTAAGCACTCTGCCTTACAACTTAACAGTTCGTAGGAAATTGAGATCTGGCTATCACATATACTGGCATTTGGAGAAATATTTGTAATGTGGTTGTTTCCATACTTACTGTCTTGGGGAAGCTCTGGAGGGCCTGTTTCACCTGAGGTTCCATCTGCTTCATGGCCTTCATAGCATAGCGACCTGTAAGACAAAACACACAGCTATAGGCCACCATTTAAAACTGAGGCTAACTTCACGGTTAGTGGCATTAAAATACATCTAGTGTAAGAAAAGCCTTGTTCTGGAAGATGAATTGTACTAGAGGGGCCTTCAGGTGGTTTTCCATCACAGTGATAGCTGCAAAACTAATGCTGACACATGTTTCACTGATGTTTGTTTAGTTCTAGTTATTTCCCCAATAACTTGTTTTAGATGTGTTTATATTATTATGCCTGTGATATTATAATTGTGTTCATTTTGGGATATGAATTGTTGATAGCTGATAGCATTACTGTAACTTAGCCTATCCTGGGAGATCAAAAATGTGTGTGTGTGTGGGGGGGGGGGATCACAGAAACGCCTGTAAAAGTAAGCTCAAATTCACTTACCTGCAAATCCAGCAGCTGCCAGAGCCAGTCCCACTGCAACCATGGAACTGGCCTGCAGGGAGACAGAGGGAGAAAGGTGACCATCACCAGCAGACACTAACAACGTCCGTTCCAGCCATGTAAACAAACAGCACATGTGGCTTAGCCTACTGCACCACCGAACTGAATTTAAAAATAAACTAACCGCAGCGCCATTTATTCTAACACAATATTTGGAACAATTCCCCGTGTTGGCATTGGTCAACTATCTTAAGAAGTCAATCAAACGTAAACCAGGTTCCAAACACGTCTTGTGTCCTGGATCATACACACTTCCGTAAGGCTAGCGTTAGCTTAGCCGTTCAGGATGAACATTATCCGGCGGCCTGGCAGAGTCCAGAGCAGGCGACCTTTTCCAAACAGACCTTCCACTGAGCCGACAACAATTCAGACCTACCATGTCTGAGTGTTATGTTTCGCGTCCGATGAAGATTAGGATCATAACTTTTGACCTCTCATGTTCTCACTGCCGCTCGGGCGTCCATGTGTTTTTGCCGGAAATGGCAGAGAACTGTCGCGAAACTGTGTTGCCAGGTGTGACTGGTAGAGCAGCATAACCTCCGCTCAACGTTATGTTCGCTTTTGGTTGATTTGATATCTGTCTTGGCTTACATATAAAGATAACCTGCTATGAGAAAAAATGAAAGAGATCACATGGTTGTGGGGTAAATTGTTTGTTTTAGGGTTGTGAACACAATTAGTTTATATGTAATTTGATATGATTTTCTTTCTCTCTTTCTTTTCTGAAAAATGAAATTCGCCTAACAATTTCCTGCTCCATCTTTGTTATGTTTCAGTGTGTAGTGACAACTATCATTAACCTACATTAGTACTGAAGAAATATTACAGTGCAAAGATGCTGGCCTTTCATGTGGGGTCATTTTGTATTGTATGGGGTTTTTTTGGGTAAAAACATCGCACCCAATCTAAGAATGTGAGTGTATTATGACTGGTTTTCTGACACAATCTGATGCAGTATGTGAGGAATGGTTAAGAGCCCAGTATCTGTCTCAGTGAGCTCAGTCACTTTGGCTGAAATTGCACCGCCTGATGAATAAAGCAAACTATAAACACTAGGTAACTTCTTTATTTTTTTTTCCAGCATCTGCGCAGACAGCACAGGTTAGAGGTTAGAGGTTAGTGCCGTGCCCCCCCAGCGAGACACCCTTCAGTCCCGGCTGCTATGCTAATATGCCAATCAACGCTCAGAGGTTTCCTGGCGGCTTTGGCGGTAAGTTCAGTGTAACTTTGTTCTGCTTGCTGTAAATTCTGTATTTTCCAAATGCCGGAAAGTGTAAAACCACCTGTGGCTCCCCGTGTGGGTAAGTTCAACAGTGTAAATGGCAAAACGAGTTTAGCCGACGTGAGCTAGCATAGAAACATTCCCAGGTTTGCGCCGAACGCTCCTGGCCGCACACGTTAGCTTACACCTGCTAAAATGCTAGCATTTAGGTGGATTGGTGCAAACGTACTTTTTCCTTTAATAACATGTTCTGTTTATAACTACATGCTTACTCATTAGCCTCTCCTGCGTTATGCATGTTATTCTAGAGCGATTGATTAAGCTACTGGCACCCACTTATTATATATCATATTATTTCTACTCAATAAGTCTTCAAATGCAATTTAACGCACATCTCTGTTTTTTCACGGTGACGACACAAATATTCAGATCATGCATAAACATTTTGATACCATACTGTATTGATGCTTGCATTTGCAATGTTGCTTAATATCTAAGTATAATCAGGATTATTCACTTGAAGATTTAAAATACCACTATTGTCAACATAGGAAAGTGAGCCATGTGATTTCTGACATGCTTTATAGGGTTTTGATCATTTCTGAAAATAATATAAGTAACCAAAGGTCTAAATTAATTGTAGTGGGGAATTAACATCCCGGTGAAATAAACATAACTTAACTTTGTACACTTGATGAGTAAATATACATGCTTTGATGAAAAAAACGAACAATTTACACAAACTATTTCTAAAAGATGTTTTAAAATTGGTGGTCCATCTAAACTAAACTGTATGTAGTTAAGAGCACCAAAATGACCAAGAAACTAAGGTTAGGAAATCAGGAGTGTTCTGAAATAATATGGCTGAGCGTGTTAGCTAAACCTTTCAAAACTGAAAGTCCGTCATCAAGTCATAAGAGTTGCATGTGGTTTTGCTCTGTTAACTCAGAGGAAGAAGTGAGAGCTTCAGGGAACAGTCTAAAAATGTATATCTAGGCTTCTTCAGTCATTGTTTTTGGTTGAGCTGGTGAGTCATTGTGTTTTCAAAAGGGCTGCCTCGTGATGTATTATATTGTTTCAGGGCCCACTTGAGGACAATAAAATTTATTGTATTTTATCGTTGGTGAGTAGTTAACTGATTGAAGGTGTGTCTGTCAGTTATCCTTCAATGTTTTAGGTAAACATAGAAGTTCTTCAGTTATTTCAGTGGCAGCCAAATTAACAACAATCTTAATCCAACCATCTAGACATTTTTTTTTTTACCTTCAAGTCACCAAATCAGGGATCATGCTATTTACGGCTCTATCCAGTGGAGTGATTATCATTTACACGGTGTAAAAACTTTGAATGTTAGGCCTCAAGGATGAGATTGAAATTGACTTCATACAGTGAATGGGCACGGACAGGAGGTATGTAGCAATGTGTATAGCTAACTATAGCTATGTTTAATTAATATGAACATTACAGCATTTATGCATGTAGGTGCATGAGCAATGTAGGGTGCATCATGTGTGACCTCACCCACCTGGGCAATGGACTAGATTTTTTTTTTTTTTTGTTTTGACATCCTATGTTTCCTTACCCGAAAACCATTTTGTTTCATTTGCAATTAACCTTGACCCTTGACCTCATTCCACTCAGACAAGGGATGTGATGATGTAACTTGTTATTTTTCCATTACGTTTCCCCAATTTATTTTCCTATAAAAAATTTCTATCAGTATTTCCCAGATGATGGCTGAAACTAAACACCCAGGGACATTTACTTTATTTAGATTTAAAACATAATTGCCATTTTAGACAGTTGAACTGCTCAGAAAGTTGACATTTCTGCTTTTTAAGCACTTGAAAAGTTAACCAATTATCAAAATGGTCCTTTTTTTAACTACAAGATTCAATGTAATGCATACAGTGGAGGTGGGTGTGACATACAGGTACTGTTTACATGGAAAACAGCATGGATACAGTCAAGTGCAAGACATGCTAGCAGGCCTCTGGGTATAACAGCAGTCTGCATTAGCAGCTTCTGCCTCTCAGACTGCTGCGACATTGTTATATATGGAGGCACCCTGGCTTGGATGAAGGCTAGTTATAGGACTAAAGATGCTGTGAACATCTGCACGCTGTCTGTAAGGAGCCATTTAAAACCGAATGTGCCCTGCTGTGTCTCCCACTATTGGACCGAAACACGACAGCAGCTAACACAATGAGACAGTGAAGGGCCTAATTATTGCCCCTATCATTTGCATAATTACAATGTTTTTCTGAAGCAAGGGCAGTATAGAAATTGTAAATTGTAGTGGACCCACTGTCTCTCCTTAGTGGAAGTCACATTTAAATGAGGAGAGCCTGTTCTGCTAGCCAGGCAGCCAAGCAGCCAGGCTCAGGCAAGAGGTCCCAATCAGTCAGTCTCACAGACTGCTCATTCAATAGGATTTAAAAAGCCAACTGTGTGGAGAAATGAGAGTTTTGCCCCCCAAATCATATGGAATTACAGTGCTGGTTGCATATGGGGGGAGCCAGTGGCAGGCACAAAAGCCCACAGGAAGCAGCTATTTCTGTGTGTTTTATTAACCCAACCAAGCAATTTAATTCTTTTGTTCGGGGGAGTTCTACTTCATTGATTAACAAAAGCGGGGGATATAATTTTTTCAGCCCCTTTTGAAAAGCCTGAAATGTCAAGCCTTTTAAAGGAGATTATTCTGCCTGTGTGCGATGAATAGAGCCCAGAGTAACCTTTTGTCTACAATTAAATATTCCAGCATAAATATAAAAGAAAATCAGAGATGGGGAAGATTGAGTCAGGAGAGATTGGAGAGGTAGATCCTCTGCCCGATAGTGGCAACAGCCTGGCTCTAATTAGATATGCCAGGCGGGCTGTGAGCAGTCACTCTCCACAGCACGCCGAGAGAGGAGGCAGCTTGAGAGAGGAGGACATAGGAAACCTATCTGCTCATCTGTCTGTCCAGCGCCTTCCTCTGGGCATCCACAAGGTATTTCAGGAGACTTTGTTTTGTTTTCTTTTCGCTCTTATTTGTTTTCCCGACATCTTTGCTGCTCGAGAGGGAGCGTCTAAAAGGCAATGCCTTCTGGGAACTGCATAAACAGAGAGAGCAAAAAAAAGAAAAAAAGTTGTTTGTTTATGATACTGAGGTGTGATTTGGAATGACAATGAGATCAGAGAGGTTTTTTTTACACACTGGAGGTAAACTGTGAGGCTGCCTGAAGGGATGAAGAGGGACGATATCAAGTTTTGATCCATGCAGGGTTGCGTTTGATTGTGTTGTGTGAGTTGCACTTGGACTTTTGCTTTTCTATTGTGCATTGAGGAGATTGAAATATACATGGACCTGGGGGGGACCAAGGTGACCTGCATGCTTTGATAGAAATGCATACCCTGAAACCCTGCACTGTAGTTTTTGTTGCTCCTGGAAATGTGTACCTGATAATAAAAGTGGGGAAAAAAGTTTTGTCATTAGTTGATCAGAAGTTTTGAGGCTCCCATACTGAACAGGTTGTCATTGGGTGCACGTTGGTGAAGCTGTTAACCTCTGCTTTGTCACAAATTATAAAAAGATCTGTTTAAATTTAGGCAACTTAAAGCAAATCAATTAAATGAAATTAGTTAAGCATAATTACTGTTCTGCTGGTTCAAATTGTTCTGCCTGAGAACTAGTTAGCTGGAGTCACGTTCTGATGGTTGGTTCTCTGACCTCATGTCAGTTTATTATTTTCATGACCAATCATTTTCTGCAGTGACTTCATGAGAAAGATTCATTCCTGCCAGCAGGTGTGATGCTCCTGTTGGCGTTTTGATTTGATAGGGAAGATATGTGGCTATTTGCCATGCACTCTTACTTTATTTACCACCTTTAGGATTTTGGTAGAGAATAATTTTCAGTTTTGCACTTCTTTTTTCTGCTTTTTCTTTAATATTATGATTTAATCTGTCATGTTGACAAATTGATACTTGCTAATCTTAAGTGTTGAAATGCTTGTTGTATTATTATATAGGTACAGCATCTAGTTCTTTTGTCTTGCAACAAAATTATTTCCAAAAACCCTTTAGGGAGAGTGCTGTATTGATTTTTTTATTTTTGTTATTTTTTTTTCTTCTCCCTCTCTTTTGGAACCACTGGAAAATATATCTTAGCATCAGTAAGGGAAAATTTTCCATATGAAAACAATCCTGCAGGAATGGTGGGTTATGTGTGATATTTATTTTTTTTTTTTATATCTTTACAGTAAGGTGAAGGCGAAAAATGAAAAGCAGTATTTCGATATTACTTTGACTTTCTATGTCTGCACATTCTAAGCAATGGGAAAGTTTGTCAGAGGCTTAACTAGCCATAGCACTGGCACCAATGAGCAACCCAAACCACCATGTCTTAACTAGTCAGATTTTGATGTAGCTCTTAGTTTTTTTTGAAAAGTGAACAGTAAATATATTTCTGTGTTACAACAAAAGAAAGGATGATAACAAGTAGACTCTGCATTGATGTAAGATGTAACAGGCCTTTCATGCACAATTACTTCACTTTCTACAATTCATTTAGCAAATTTTCCCCAATTGTTTTCAATTCTGGATGGCCAAATTATTATAGAAAAACTTCTCAATCAGTAATGGGGCAAAAAGGAAATATGCCTTTTATTGGCTTTAAACTAACTTTTTTGTTGCATGGCACCCTTCAGCTTTCCTCATTTGAATCTCTGTCTTAGTCTCTTCTGGTTCTTTCAATCAGAAAGTCAAAATAAAACTTTTTTTTTTTTTTGACTGAAGCAGTGCTAGGAGGAAATATTCTGTACGTGGGAGGGCCTAGCACATACTTATACTCATAAAGTGTTTTCATTGCAGTTGCTTGAGACAAGCTCAAACTTAATAGAGTGCCACTGCACGTTCATTATTTGCATGACACAGTTTTTGAAAAACTGCAAACCGAAACTAAACTGAATAGAGTTTTAGTGAATGCTTCAGAATGGGATTTTAATTCCAAGACAGCTATATTGTAAGTGTTTTTAAATGACAACTATTTGTACACTGAACACAAAACATGAATTTTGAGTGGGTCGATGAAACCAAACCTAATTTAACATCTTTTGACTCTAATGAATCCGGACAACAACGTGACTGTGATGCTATTAAAGTGTTACAGAGTAAGCTGGACTACCACTTAATCTTGAGTTAGCTGGACAAAACATATTGTATTTTGACTATGTCCTGTGAGGAAAGAACAGCACTGCATCACCTTGAGAATCTCCTCATATCATTATTACTAACATACATACCTCAGCATGTAGTCTCACATATTTAAAATCTAACTTTCAAATTTTAGGAACCCGCAACTTCAAATTTAAACGTGCTCTATTTGCTCTTGGGATTCATATTTGCTCAAATTTTGGTAATGTCAGTGACATTTTAATTTAATTTCATCCACAGGAATATATAAGAATGTAAACTGCTTTAACTCCAACTTTGTCAATCCCAAACCCTCCTCCCCAAAGTTCAAACCCCAAGATATCATAATTTTTAACCCCATTTCTAACCAGTATTTCATCTTAATTTGGATCTTAACCCAAAACTGGAACTAGCCATTCGTAAACCAAGCCCTTCAGGAGGTGAATAGCATCTAAATATCCTCACTTTCCATCACTGTCTGAATGTCTTTGTCCTCATAAGTATAGAACTACGGCAGAGAGGCATGCGCATGCAAACACACACACACACACACACACACACACAAATCTAATGTCACCTCTATTCCAGCAGTCTGTTTCGTCCCGGAGGTCTTTATCAGAGCTTTGGAGGGCTGATTGGAGGAGACGGCAGTAATGACTGCAGGTCGAAGGGTCACAACCTTGTTATGATAACTAAACTCTGAGGTCAGACGCCTAAATGGCAGCATGCTCCAAATGCTGATGATGCCTGATAACAGCAGACGAATAATGCTTTGTTAGTTTAACAGTTTAAATGAAAATCCATTCATTATTGGAAGTTTGTGTTTGCTCTATTTCTATGCCAAATTCCAGTGAACCAATCCCAATTTAGCAACAATGTCTGAGAAAAAATAAGTGATACTTTGGGATTTTTGCCCCTCTAATTATCTTGCCAATGATTATAAAATGTTTTAATAAACTTTTTGTTGACGTCATAGTATTGGAATTCTGAATGTATTTTTAATATTTTCTCAAAGGTTTCCAATTTTATAGCAGTAGGTTTGTGCCGATAGCATGGTAACATTTTGGCATTCTTTCTTTTATTTATTTATTTTTTCAAATTTTACTTTTAACACAGAGTTTTCGCTTTTCTTTCAGTTAATGGTAATAACCTTCATACTCACAGACTCTTAGACTCTTCTTGCTGAGGGGCAGTTCTGAAGTGGATTCTCAGGGTTAATTATTATTCAGAGACTCTTGAGAAAATTGGATAATCAACCCCAACGGTTTGCACATTTCTCCCGTAATGTTGGACTGACTGCGAAATGACATCAGGCTTTTAATTTTATGGTGGTAGGTGTGCATTTAACTGTGCAGTTGGAGTATAAATAAGTAATAAAATAAAACAAATAGCTCATATATAGAAGTTCTTCCTTTATGACATTTATTATGTTTAGTTTGCGTTGAAGATGACATTTGTAGCATTTCTGCTAGTATCTCCATTAATACCAGTGAAGTTAGGCTTAGTATCAGAAACATCTCTGCACAACAGCTCAACAGCAGCATGAACTTCATCTTATAAATTATCACATGAAAAGAAGATGCAGTGCAGGACAGTTGCATTAGATTTGTGTTTTACCTAATTAATTGCCAAATGAGATTAATTGTGTTTTCTCTTTTTTGTCCAGAAGATTTGCATTTCATGCAAACTAGATAACTGAATTTCAACTTGTGGAGATGTTACCAAAAACAAAAACCAAAGATATTCCCAAGGAGGAAGATCATGCTGAAATGCACCATTATGTCATCTTTGGACCCTGTCAATATGTAACGAAGGATGCATTTAATAGTCAGTGACCAAAAATTCAGAACAAGTATGTTTATGCTATTAGGCACCAGATTTTTGGTCTGCTTCCTCCCAGACAGACGTGACAGCAGGACAGGTGTGCTGGTGGTCAGACATACAGCATGGGCAGACTGACTTCCACAGACAGCCAGAGCATATGTATAAATCTGGCATAATGCTGATTTTTTACTTTCCCCCAAAAAGGACTGCTAGCTTTGCAAAAAGGAAACAAGAATTATTCAATCGAACACCTCTCCTTCCATATCCAGATTTGACTCCAGCTCCATAAAGCTGGCTGCATAATCCTTTTATCAAACCCTCCGATGGAATACTCTTATTGGAAATACCCAGAGAGAGAAATAATATTAAGGTCATTTCTATCTCTAGTTTATTTTCTCTTTTTTATAGGGGGAAAAAAAAAATCACCCCCCGCTCTCCGTTTTTTTTTATCTTGAGACAATAATTACTTGAGCTTTGCGGATGGAGACCTAAATGCTGATTGTGAATGTTCTCTGACCACTGAGGGAATCTCTGCCCTCATCAGTAATAACAGAATTAAATTGTGCTCATGTAAAAAAAAAAAAAAAAACAGCAGGGAAGTCTGGGAAAGTGTGCTTGTACGCAACAGTGGTGATCCTCGGTCAGGCAGGTTGGAGGGAAAATGTAATATGGGTCGGGTGGAGATGATGGCTGGTAGTACTAATATCTCTAAAGTGGTAGATATGGAAGCTGTGAGCCTTGCTGTTCAGTCTTGTCAGCGTTTTACAGCTTTATATCTCTGCTGTATGAAGCTCTTTCTGTGTATGTGGATTTTGTGTGCAGCACATGGTTTTGGTTGTACTAAAACATTATTCTCCACTGGAAGCAACTTATTGCTTTTGTTTTACAAGCTATATTCAGGTGCATTTGTTATTTCTCAATGCTGTAATTTTTTGCAAATACTAATTAAACAAATAGAGTATAAAAACATTTAGCAAAAGGTTTCAGGCACATGTAGCTGTCAGTTATTGAAGCAAAGAAACATAATTTTGCATATTTTTTGCCAGGATTAGGTCTCTCTAATTTCTATCAGGAAATGTGAAGTAGGGGTGATGTTTTGAAAATGAATATGCCAAATTGTTTGAGGTGGCAAACTGAAACTTGTCTGAGGTGATCTAATTACACATTTGAGATTCAACCATTCAGACCACAGTCTGAGGTGGTCTGGGCAGCATATGGCCAAATTCATTTAGGAATCAGAAAAAACGATCTGCACTGTTCTAATATCTCCTGGATACTTAAAGCCATGTTTGGATGTAGATGGATCACTATCATATTTGACAGTGCCTGGTACAAATCTGTGTAGCGTCTGGGAATCTATTTTTTTGGACTTTTGCCTTAAATTGATTTTAAAGTTTTCATTTTTTTTATGCAGGACCTCTGAAAGTTCCTTTTGCGGTGTTATCACACTTTATCTGCATTCTCTAAGGAGCCACACTACAGAACAATCGACTAAATTCATGCCCCCAGTCAACTGGTCCATAGGTCCACCATAGTTAAATAATCCTCTGAATATATTTTCTTATACTGTGAATTTGTGACATCCCACCACAATATAGACATTGACCAGCACAGGACATTGTATTTTTTTTATTTTTTATTTTTTCAAAAGGCTTAAACATTATTTAAATTTATAATTGTACACAGGATATTGATTTGTACTGTCCTGCTCCCCTCAGTTGCTCATAAATACATTAACGATTAAGCCCTTAAGGGCACTTTTGGAGGACTCTAATTTTTATCACATCATTCACAACTTTTCAGTCTGAATCAGCTGGTTAGTTAGTTGGTTTCCCAGTCAGTTTGGAAGGAAATATTGTGGTTATTGGACACATTTTAATGAATGTATGTAGTAGTGGATGATAATTGGCTTGCTGAACCCCAACTCCACCCGTGTCCCTTCAAATGAATGATCAATACATTGTCATATATGTTCAAAACCGAACTATGTGTTTACTTTGCGCTAATACTATCATAAAATATTATCAGCTAGTGCTAAATTAATCATTATTGTTTACCATAAGAATGTTAACAATGGCACTTTGAGAATAGCACATTAATATTAGCATTTAGCTCCAGTCACTGCTCTGCTGAAATGTTTTTTTGCAGTGTTGTTGGCATGGCCCTAGCCTTTAGGCTTGGTATTGTGTGAGACAGATAGTTAAAAGACCCTGTTCTTCCAATTATTGGCATAGACACAGCAGTTCCTTCCTGAGTCATAGGACAAGTTAGATGTTGCTTGGTGTATGAATCAGATTTTATTTATATTACGAAGGAAGAAAACAAAGCAAAGACTGCAGTACAATATACGGCCTGACAATGGCTGATTTTTCTGCCTGTGAAAGACCTGCAGCTGTTGTGTGTGACTAGCCTCATGGATGGCTATCATTTTATCATACTGATGGAATAACACAGCCTATAACCTCGATTCTGTGTCTGGTCAATGGGTCCACGGATTAACTGACTCCTATCCATTAGTCTGTCTGAATAGAGTGACCACGTGAGGTCCCAGACCATCATTTCATCCTTCGTTCTGTACTGTGAGATGATTTGGTAATGGGGTAACAAGTCATAGTTCATTCTGCTCTGCCCCGTGTGAGGGAGAGAGGGAGAGAGAGAGGAAGAGAGGGAGAGAGAGAGGGAGAGAGAGAGGAAGAGAGGGAGAGGGAGAGGGGGAGAGGGAGAGAGAGAGAGAGGGAGAGAGAGAGGGAGAGAGGAAGAGAGGAAGAGGGGGGGAGAGAGGGAGAGAGGGAGAGAGGGAGAGAGGGAGAGAGAGAGAGAGAGAGAGAGAGAGAGAGAGAGAGAGAGAGAGAGAGAGAGAGAGAGAGAGAGAGAGAGAGAGAGAGAGAGAGAGAGAGAGAGAGAGAGAGAGAGAGAGAGAGAGAGAGAGAGAGAGAGAGAGAGAGTTCTGTGTGTCTACAGACCTATAATTATCCTTCTGAGGAAAACAAGTGCAGAGTGAGTGGTCCATTGTGGAAACAGGATTATAGCCTGTGAGAGAACAGAACGCGCTGCGCTTTGTGTTGGCTCTATGTTTTCAAGTTCAGTTTGAGCTGTTTGGTTTTAGGTGTGTTTGTGTGTGTGTATTATCAAATCTAATGGTCACAGTCTGTCTCATTTTTATTAATCCCTCCTGTACATTCTACTGAAAATGCCACTTTGTTCCCTTGGAATGTGGTCCAGTGGAGGCCAAGGGCAGGCAGTCATTAATATTACAGCACACAGGCACACACGCACACATGCGTACAAGCAAACAAACTCTTTCTTTTGCAATCAAACACCCTCATTTAGTTTGTTTTGATCAAGGTGTACGACCTAGAGAGAGTGTGAGGCACAGAGACAAGGAGAGTGAAAGAAAGAAAGAGAAAGAGAAGGCAGGCTTTTCTTTTTCAGAGTTCCTCATGTCAGTTGTGTAAGAAAGCCGCCAAACCAATAATTTTGTCAAGTTCTTTTTTTAGTGGAGCGGCTGAAGCTTCTTTGGATTGCCACATGTATAAAGGCAGCCCATATAAAGCCATTCACAGCGCTGAATGAACACGCCATCTGTGGGGCTTTCTTATTTCCTCTTCTCTTTTCTTCCCCTCCTTTTTCAAGCCTTGTAATCAAATTTGAGCAAAATCAAATGGCGGGAGGATAGAGGCAGAGCAGTGAGGGGGTAGTGGGGGTTCAATGAAAGTACCTTTTGTTGGTCTGAAACGAGCAAGTAATTTACAAAATGCCCTCCCTTTGTGCAGGGGGCTAAGGGAAGAAAGAAATCAGTAGCTTTTAGAAGCTAGGCCTTGCGCTGCGACGGGCAAGATAATGAAAGCCGTCTTGTGTTTGTGGGCTAGAGAGCATCTCAAAGGCAGACCGGGCCCCGGCTCAGGGTTAGCTCGGATGCTGGAAAAAAAACACAACACTCTCCTCTGTGTATGTGCGTGTATGTGTGTATATTTGTGTGTTTGGTAAAGAGCGGCAAAACAGGACGGCTGTGCCCGGCTACTCTTGGCAGATACACTCCGAGGAACAGACAGAGTTGTTGAGGCTGAGGAGAGAAGAGGGGTGAGAGAATGGTTTCACCTGCACTGAAGGCTGCTGGTCTCCTCTTACCTGTCGTCCCATTGCAGGTGCGTCCAGCTGGCCCTGCGTTCAGAGGTGTAACACCTTTGTGGAGGAGTCGGGAGGAGAGATGAAGATGCAGAGGAACGTTCTGCAGGGATGACTGTGCTGAAGGATTGCGAGGGGAAGGAAGAAGGATTTTATGTAGTTGCATTGATCCCTCCACATGAATTTCTTGGAGAAGAGTACCTGGCTACTGAAGGACACTCAGCGTTTACCTGCAGGGATTATTGGCTGAGCGACACCTGAGAAGACTGCTGTCATGGATTATTACAGGTTAGACCCTTTGGAATAACAGCAAATTTCTAATTGGCTGACTTGTTGACTAAGAGTAAGGGTAACTATATTATTTACAGACTCTGAATGACACCTACAAGCAGGTCATTTATCTAACTCACCTGAGATGCAGTTAGCAGTTCTGATGATGCAGTCCTTACTGAAGTTGTAATGATGAAATGTATGATGAATTCTGACAACATGTCATTTAAGTACATTTAATGTGTACTGTGTGTCTGTGTCTGGCCTACAGACCTGGCCAGTTACCCGAAGTCCTGCCGCAATGAGACTGGTGAGTTATGACTATTCGTTTTACAGATGTGCACTTTCCCTGCTGCCTGTACACACACTCTTTCGAGCTACTTTTATCTCTGTTGCCCTGTCTAACCCTTTACTATGTTGTTTAGATAACTATATCCTCTCTTGCCTCAATAATTATTGCACATTCACGTGCCACCTGAAGTGCCAAAATTGAATTTAAGTAGGGCAGATGCCTGGAGCACAAAGCAAAATCATTGAAGGAACTAATCAAACTCAATCTTTCTTATCTTTCTCTCTCTCTCTCTGTGTGTGTGTGTGTGTGTGTGTGTGTGTGTGTGTGTGTGTGTGTGTGTGTGTGTGTGTGTGTGTGTGTGTGTGTGTGTGTCTGTGTGTGACCTTCCCTACCTGTCTTTAAATGATTTAATCACAAATTATATTTTGATTTACTAAGACAACTGTAATGTTTAAGTTTTTGTCATAGATATAATTGAATATGTGAGTCATTTTAACACAATTAAACTGTTTAAGACAATTAATTAAATTCAAGTTTAGAAAATGCCACGTGTTGGTGTTAATATTATAAATACTGGGATAACAATCAGTCAGTTTCAGTATTTTCTCAGCGCTCAGTAAGTTAGTGAGTTATAACTGTCAGTGTAATGCCGAGCTGACTGGATTGTTTTTTTTTTTTTTTTTGATTTTATACATTACATCAATATAAACTACTGTGAAATGGAGAGAATGTGATGCTACTTCTGTGCATTTTCAGGTAAACTACTGCAGAAAATAGTTATCACTTTCCTTTTTAGGTTATTGAAAAATGCTCTGAGATATGGAGTAAACCTTTTAGTGAAGCCCTTGTATGGGCCTTTGGGTAAGGATAAATGGCACAATAACCTCATGAAATCCCCCCATGTATATGCTGAACATTAGGCTGTTGTTGTTTTTCTGTTTGCCCTAACTGCCTCTCATGATACGGCTCAAAACTTTGTGCTGGATTTCAGATGGTATCGTTGTTACAGAGACAACTTAAGTCAATATTTGTCAGGAATAGAGCAGAAAGAGACTGTATGAAGCCATCAGCTGATCTCACTTATTGGTGTTGAATATGGACTCTGTGGATGTGTAAAAAGTTTCTTATTAGAGATGTTACATCATATGGGTTTCATGGTGAATGTTGGCCCCCTAGATGAACTTGAGGGCAGCTTTGGGCTGCATCTCTAGATGATGTCATCACAGAAGGAGAGGCTATTTCAAAACTGCTAATTCAATGAGCAGGGCAGCATGTGACTGATAATCCTAAAGGAATTACAACCACAACTGCTGAGGAATACGCATACACATAGCACTACTTCTACTCAAACATATTAAACTCACAGCCACTAAATGTTGGCTGCGCAGCCTATTCCATAGCAAACAAATGCATATAGTGTGTGAAGTAAAAATGATACTGGGTTGCCAGAAATTATGTTTTTGACCCTCAGTTATGAGTTACATTGATTTTGATCATGATGTGTGAAAAAGTGAAGGAGCAAATAGTCTCTTCAAGAAGCAGAGACCTAAGTACTTGTTTCTTTTTACTAGTTTTGCTCGATTAATTACTGAAATTGATTTTATCACAATTATTTTTCTTGACTAATACTTTCTCATGTGAAGTTGTGCACTATGTAAAACCCTTAGAAATGTCTACATTAATGCCATGTACACCATTTAACCAATCACCACTTTGAATGTTTGTGTTTAACGATGGATTTAGTTTCAAAATTTGAAATACACTGTTCACTATAGAGGAGATAATTGAATTTCTGTTATAGGAAGAGCAGTGAATGAATGAATGAATGAGTGATTTGTGTTCTATTGCTGATGAATAGCTTGTAGTTTGATGTAATAAGGTGGCTGATCTATTGAACTGTAAGCAAATATAAACAAAGCAAATTTTTTTTTTTTCCTTCACTTCTATGCATTAGCTTCACGAGTTTTGCTGTAGTTCTTAGACTTGAAGTAAACGTGTGACTGTGGAAGAAGCACCACTGAACTTTGAGACATTGCCTTTTTCTCCTCCATGTTTTAAATAAATATGTCCAACAGCTTACACACGCATCCCACAACAGATACAGACAATATGTAAAAAATAAATAAATAAAAAATAAGCAGCACAAAACAGTACTTAACTTACTGCACACAGCCAGCTCTGATGGGGTAGAGGAGGGAGGGGTATTGGGAGGTGTTGAAAAGCTAAGTTTACCAATGTTAATCCCAGTAACTTCATTTGTAATGTTATTTATGGATGCTTTCACATTTCTAAACTGGAGCAACAGTGTATGGTGGCCACTGGTGCTAATAATCCTTCTCTGTGCAGATTCCATCAGCACTGAGACCACATAGCAAATATTGTAACTGCTGCTTGCTACAGTAACCAGGCAGCACCCAGAATAATGATGCAAATGTGAATTTTCATAAAACTTCATTAACTAAAACCTTAAAAACTCAAATCAAGCTTTTGCAGTTATATGTGAAAGGGGATGGGGATGATCATCAAGCTGATACATTTGTGTGCTTCACAATAACAGACAAAAACTTAAATGAGCCAAATTAATAAATATTTGCTCTCTTAACCCATCCAGTAATTTGCTGTTACTTATTTGTTAATGTTGCATACATCTGGAAAGGACAGATTCGTGTGTGATGAATTCCATACTTAAAAAAGATGATTGTTATATATTTCATACTATTTTTAGTTAATTCTTTCGCCAGTATGACTGTGAAAACCTGAAACACTGTAAGAAGTTCATCTTGCTTTACCTCAGAGTTCCCATCAAGTTTCACACTTTCCTTCTTTCTGTTTTTTTATTCAGTGAACAATAAACAAGCCAGCCATATTCAAATGAGCTGAATTCTCTGTTGGCATATTGAAATGTCAGAATTAGCACAGGAACAAATAAGCTGGTTAAAATTCAATTGGAACAGAATGGGTAATGAACTATCTTGGTGTTGCCACATATTAACAGGCAAAGTCCCAGTCTGTCTAGAGGGTTACACTCACTAAGTCACACAGCATGCATCACTGCTTTGATTGTTACCAACAAACTGCTCAACCTCACTTCCTAGCCCAGGTGTTTCTGTGTGTGTCTGAGCCAGTGAGAAAAGAAGAAAGATAGAAATGTGCCACATTTTAGCTGTTCGATCTTTAAATTACACCTATTTCAACGCCATTATAGTACAATCTTAACTCCACTTCCTCATTTAAGGACTTCACTCATTGAAAGTGAATTGAATTTACAGTTAATTTTTTTAAATTTACAATGTCCTTTTCATTCTTCTCAAGTTTCTAATTATAAAACTCCGAAACCATCACAAGTGTGTCCCATCTTATTTGTGCCAAATATAATAAAACTGTAGTATATATGCAATGATATTAATATGGCACTAATTTTGTTTTTCATTACTGTGTAAAAAGAAGATTCTGACACACTGCTCTTGTATTCAAGACATCGGATGATTGATACTGTATTTAGGTTGTTGCAGATCTAGGCTGACAGTAATTCATTAAATGCATACAGTGGAAATACTTTTACAGGTTAATGGCGTCCTCTCTGATGCACACACATAACAGATACTTGATGTGTGAGTCATTCCTAAAGGCAGGCCAAGTTTAATGGTATATCGCCTTTCAGACACGTTGCCTTTTACATGAGGAAGTGAAATGCTTTGGAATGTTTAAAACATAATATACAGGAATATAAATTCAATTAAATGAGAGTAACTTTAGATTAAAATGAAAGATAGACTCACGTAAGATTAAATACAATTTCAGTCCAGTATATGAATTAATTGAAGGCATGGGAGAGCAGCAGTTTTTAAATTTTGTATGAAAGTGGCCCTAGTTGGAAGTATTTCTTGATCAGGTGGTTGATAATGTCTGTGTGCAGCACAGTAGAAGAAAGCAGTTTTGTGCACTCGTAATTAAAATCGTACTGAAGTTCTCAGAGGTGTACTTTCTACATATTCCTACATAGACATCAAAAATTATTTGACATTTGGGGTTGTTGAGTTATAAAGTTGCATTGCAGTACTGTAAAATATGTTGCACAGCTCTATAGCTACAAGAATCCAATTTTATATAGATGCCCATGGAGCAGTGAGCTCAGTCAACATAAAGCAAACAGTATAAAATGCATTGTTTAAAATTTTATTGTGGCATCAGCATATCTATTAAATTGCATGGTCTCTTAATCTCTACTAGGTTAGCAGTGTGTTGTGACCCGTGTAGCTCCATGAGGATCCCCTAATAACTACTAACGAACACTTAAATTAGTGGGTGGGGCGTGCACCGCTCAGGACTGGATGGTCTCACTACCAATTACAGCGCATCGAACAGGAGAGTCAGAGGTGTGTGTGTGTGTGTGTGTGTGTGTGTGTGTGTGTGTGTGTGTGTGTGTGTGTGTGTGTGTGTGTGTGTGTGTGTGTGTGTGTGTGTGTGTGTGTGTGTGTGTGTGTGTGTGTGTGTGTGTGTGTGTGTGTGTGTGTGCATCTGTCAGTTGATCTCCCCCTTTTACCCAGCTAGCTGTGTACAGGCAGTCATTAGCTGCAGCAGGCAGCCATTAAGCCTGTCATTTCCTCTGTAAACCTACTGACCTGCTGATTTGGACAGCTTCCGTACTTAACCTGTGAACTTTGAATTCTCTTGTTACGTCGCACATCGTGTGAAAGTGTGTTGGTGAAGAGGGTTTTATAATACGCATTCTAAAATACGAGCGTAAGGAGATGCATCTTATGCTGGGATGTGTATGCAAATATGTGTTTTGGGGTGAAAGACATCAGAAAATAGTTTTGACAAAATCTGATGTCAAAACTGACACCTTTGCAGTGAGGGGGAAAAAAAAAACAGGTTTCTTTCTGATTTTAGTTCCCAGAGCAGATTTACCATAGAGCGTGTTCTTTGGTATGCATGGCTTTCTGTTTCTGTTGTGCACCTGCATAAATATAATATAACATGCCAAGATGATCTAAGGCATTTTCTTCAAGACCGACAGTAATTCCAGGGTAGTGCCAATGCTGTAATAAAATCTGTGCTTTCCATGCATGCACGTGCCAGACAGCATAAGCAAAACACTATGAGAAGAGAACACCTGTGTAGTATAAGGTGCACTACACTGACAAAATATGTGATCATGGTTGAGCTTGAATTTCACATGCTAAGACCAAGCAAAGCATCCTATTTGTTCAATTCAGACCAAGTAATGGCTCAACTTTAATAGAGTAGAATGAAAGAAATTCAGTCTGAGTATGGGAAACAGACTTTCTTAAAAATTGATTGACACTGATAAATCACTATTGTAGACTTCTGACATTTAGGTTGGTCAAGTGGATCATGTTTGAAACTTATCTAATTGTAAGTCTGAGTTTTGAACCTGTTCAAATTACAATGTGGAAGAATAGTTTATGGATTTTTCATTTTTCCTTGCAATTATAGTTTGAATTTAGTGTCTAAACAAATGTATTGTATTAAAGTGTATTAATTATCTTTCATGAGAATATAGATTGCATACCCCCCTACACCCAACCCGCCTCTCTCTTACTGTTCTATAATCTTAATATTAGAACCTAGTTTTTACATGTCTTCTTCATGTGGAGCATTTTTGCCTTTTAGCAGCTTTTTTTTTTTTTTTTCTTTGAACACTGCAGAAGAAGTGCTAGATGGTAGATGCCCTCAAATATAGTACAATATGGAATGGAAATGGAAAATTGGGTAACTATGCATTTACATGTTGGCCTTTAATCTTTTACAACTAAACTTACAGTGAAATATTTTATGTTGATTCATCTAGCACAACAAATATATTCAAATTCAATTCAAACATATGCTACACTGCACTGTTTTATGTGCTTGTGTATTAGTATGTGAAAACCTGCGGTAGAAATAATGTATGCTCACCCACACTGAAGAAACAGGTGTGAATTGGTCCCTTTATTTAAATATCAGCTAATACTGCTTGACTTTCCACTGCAGGGATTAACCTCACACTACTTTGTCTTAGCAGCTACTCATGAAGCTTCTTGAAGCCCTGCTAACGGTGATAGAAGCTGAAATTAGGCAGCTTTCTGCCCAAAGCTGCTGCATTAAAGCAGCTCTCACCTTGGCCTGCAGAATTTGCGTTAGCTGCACAGCTAATCCAAAAGCTAGCAAAGTCAATCAGTCAGACCTTAAGCTAAGTAAAGCTACCTCTGCTCTGCCTTGGCTTCCCCAGATAAGGTAATGAGGATACAGAGGGGTTAAGGTGAAGTTTGGTGGTCGGATATTTGTCCCTTTGTAATGGATGACCAGCGGATACCTCAATAAATACACTGCCTCCCATGGTAGAAGGTAGAAATCATAGACGTATTGCCTTATGATGATAAGGCAATGAGAGGCTTACTGAGTTGTATCAGTGGATGGAGATGGGGACACTCGCAGCACAATGGCTATTATCTAGATGTCACACCTCAGCTTGGCCCCTAAGCGGTCTAGGTGGTGTTAATATTCCCTTTTGTCTTGTTCTGATAAGTTAATGAGGGTTATAGCAAGGGGCGATGAGAGTATTAAGGGCTGCATTAGTGAACAGAGAGGAACAAGGGACAGTTGTGCTCTTAAACCTTCTGGTGTGACAGGGTGTTTGGGCAGCTCATAGCTCCAGGTATTTATCAGAAATCAGGAGTTCACTCATGCTAATGAACTCAACAGATCTTAAACATTGTTGTTTGTTCTGTCTTGTCAACTTGTCCTTTGATTTCAGTCATTCTAGTCATACCACAATCTTCCTGCAAACCATTTTTTTTAGTTTAATAAAGCACAACACAGCTGTACAGACTTTGAGATATTTATTTAATAATGTCCTTTGTTGATCTGTTTTTCTTGCTTATTGTTTTTGTATTTGTTGTGTGCAGGGCTTCTAATATATAACTAATCACTACAGGAGATTGTTTTCCCCTTTTCTTCACAGTGTCATGAAATGGGAATCTGTTTGGTATATGCTATAAAAATAAGAGTTAGGATAATGAATGGTGGTTATGAATCACACATTGCAAGCAATATCAGAGCATCATTAGATTTATAGTCTGTTGAACTGGTTATTTAAATTTGAAATGAAAAGTGCTGTAATTATTTTTCATTTCTATGTTTCATACTTTTAAATGTATCATTCTACTGTTGTATGTGTGGGCCAGGCAGCACAGAAGGTTGGGGGTTCAGTTCTGTGTGTAGTTTGCATGTTCTCCCTGTGCTTGCGTGAGTTTCACTGTCAATGGCTGGGTTAATTGGTGACTCTAAATTGTCCGTAGGTCTGAGTGTGAGTGGTTCTTGGTCTCTGTCTATTTCTGTATGTTGATCCTGCGATGGACCAGCCAATGTGAGTTAGGATTGGCTCCAGCACCCCCTGTGACCCCAAAATGGATAAGCAGTAGAAGATGAATGAAATGAATGAATTTGTAGACAAACCTGGCATGTAATACAGTGACTTATTTAAGATACAAGTCTTGCACAAAAGTAAGACTTATTCACCTAAGGCCAAATTCCTTTGAAGGGTACACTTCATCCCCTACACAATGAATCAATTGGCAATGTTAAAAAAATTACAAAATAAGTGTGACCTGATTGTAAGACATCGGGGTGAATGACCTGTGACTAAAGTGCATGACCGTGACATCCATTGCATTGAGTCTCTCTTTTGTGTAAAAATAAATAAATAAATAAATAATAATAATAAAAATAAGATATATATATTAACCAGCAACTGGTTAATGTGGAGATGGTACTAAAACAAGGATTCAGTAGTGCTGCAGTGGTTCGGCCATACACAGTCAGATATTTTCTTGCCTTCATGTTGCAGAAACTCTCAGATCTCCTCAGTCTGTATGATAACCCTAACACTAACCCCATCCAGAGGAATGTCCTTAAAGTGTCCATTCAGTACAACCCTGTTCAATGTCCCAGTTTTAAAAAATGCTGTAAATGATGGAAGGAGGTGACAAGGGTGATACATCCTATGAAGGTAAGGTTAAAGGCTAAATATGACATCAACGAATTTAAGTCAAAAGTATCTTGTCTTAGTATCAATATATGCACACAACTTGACAGTTACAGGGTTAGGTTTAGTTAAAGGACAAAGTCTAGGAAAACCTTCCTTGTACTTTATATCATCATTAAAATTAGTTTCAAAGCTATGAACATTCAGTCATTATGGCTGACGAGGGCCACTGACACCTGAGGACTGATGTCTATCAGTATGTCGATAGATATGAAACAGAAGAAAGAGTTCAACAAATTAAAAAAATGATGAATTTGACCTCAAAAAGATTGTTAATTGAAATAACAAAGCCAACAAACACCGTTACCTTGATCTTCCTTGGTCAAATAGCTCTAATCTTACTTAGCAAACAGCATGCATTTATTAACATTAATTTATTGTAAATTTTATGCCCGTCATTAAAACTTCATTTACAGTTTAATTCATTTCCTGTCAAGCATTATAGACTTTACTCATCTGTTTTGTCTCATACTGCTGCTACAAGCCCAACCACAGCAAATGGACAAAGACTGATCAATCATATATGCCAACTAGCCTTTTATTTGTTAGCATTGCTTATTAAAGGATGTTGCAGCTTTAAAGGGACGTGCCACATAAAAATGCGAAGTGGCGTGGGTTTTTAAGTTTTTATTTTGGTCCACTGTGTGAAAATGCAGATAATTTTCTATGAATATTGAACATGTATGCAAGAATGTATTTGCAAATCCAGCAAAGTTAAAATTTTAGCTGTGGGAATATTTACTATTTGTATGCATGTTTATGGTACAGATAGCATGTTGTAAATCAATTCTAAATGTTACGACAGTTGATGTATTGTGCACAGTGAAATCCCCTCAATATTAGTGTAATTTTTTTTCCCCAGTGGTCATTTGTCTCTCTCACCACTGAACATGTACCTTACAGTATGTTACTGCGATTACCTATGAACGGCATAATTTAGTTTGTGTGCCAACTTTTCTATTGCAGTATTTAGTAGTTAATTTGTTTTCTCATATACATTTGTATGTAGAAATCACAACTACTTTTATAGTACGAAATGTAACAAATAAGGATTTTGACTTTTCAAAAGGGAGGCTAATAGTATTTGAAGAAAGGAGATGGTATAAATACACATAGTAATGATATTTAAGTTTGTAATAGATTCATTTTGTTGGTTGGATTCAAATGTAGAGCAACAAATGAGTCACTGACTTAGATACACAAAGAAAGCAAATGAGAAGAGATAGAAGTCAATCTAAAACATCGCTGTCTTTGTGTGTGTACTGGGGTGGGGGAGGGTGGATCTATAACTAATGGTGTAGATGATGAGCCAGTGGATGAGGCCTTGTGTAATTGTCTGCCATCCATCAAACAGCAAGCTGACAGCATCACAATACAAAATCTATGACTATGAATATGCTACGCACAAATGCATAGGCAGGAATGGAAAACAAATTTATTGACACATACAGGGATACAATTTATTATCACAAAATTAGTTTTTACCACTAATGAAGAATCGTAAGCTTCGAATACAACATAATTGATCGATAATTGCTGGTTGTGTTGGAACTCTACAGACTATACACACAAGCTTCATGCATTTAACAAGTTTTTCAGCTGTTGTCCTTCATCTGAATCCTTTTGCACTGATAGTCCATTAAAACAGGTTGATAATAAAATAAATATTTTTTTTCTTTTCATATGAGAGTTCATTTTATTTTCATTATTCATACCAAGAAATTGTACTCTGATGGTAGGTGTGAGGTTCAATAGGTATACACAAAGTATTGATTGGAACATGTGTGCATGTATGAGCGTCTGAATGTACCGTTATCATCGATGGCAACGTGTGCAAGCCTCTTGAAGCCTCAAGGCTTCTTGTCTATACACACGTGAAGATGTACAGCTGCTCACACACACACACACACACGCACACATCGACTGGCACCCTGTTCTGCTTTTAGAGCCATTACTGTCAAACAGCTGTTAGCACGTCAAAAGAAGTGGTGTTGATGGGATAGAGCGAAGGCGGGAGAGAGGCTGAGGGATAAATGGTCAGGGCCAATAGATAGATAGATGGATGGATAATTGGAAAGAGGGAGGGGTATGAGGGATGAAGTGGCGGATGGATGAATGGCAGGGTGGAGGGAGAGGAGGAGGATGGTGGCTGAAGGGCTGGGCTAAGCCTTCTCTAAGTGAAGACAGATTGATGTGGGTGTCAGAGAGGACTCCAGAGAGGAACAGCCCTTTATTTGGCAGTCAATTATCAGATAGACCCAGTGGCCTTGCAGTCCACGGCCATCACCCTCTTACAGTACACAAGTGAGTTTCAAACACTGGCTCGGCACACAGAGGTGGACAACTGGAAGATTAAATGAGGTCCAGAGAGAAAAATAGTGGTTTCAATTGCTGTAGGTGCTTTAGTCAGCTAAGTTTTTCTTGGTATCATTTTTTTATTCTCTATTGCCTCTTCATGTCCATTTGTCAAGTGATAGGCTTAATCTTTGCATAAAGTTTAATCAGTGCACCTTTTAATAAAAATTATAAAAATGCACATAAGGAATCAGATAAAATATTCCAAAATATATACTATACCTTGAAGATTAAAGTAAATTGTGAGTACATTACATTTCAGTCCAATAACTTAAAATACTATTTAAATGTACATAGTACAACATGTAATTACAAAGAAAACAGAGTTTAAAACAAAATGCACGACACACTTAGGCAAGGAAGAGGGACATGTTAGCTTCTCCATGTAAAGGAATGATTCAAGAACAGGGTTTGGGGATGTCAGAGGAATTTAATGTGTGTTTTTAACATATCTGATCTATATAATCTGTTGAGTAATGAATAATTAAAGGCTTAAACAAGTCAGCTATTAAAATCTGTCATTGCAGCTAAAATACGTCTATTAGCACATAGGTTAGCTTGATGTCTATGGGTAGTAAGTGGAAAGGATTGGCATGAATTCCATACATTTATGACTAAAGCAGGTGTTTAAAAAAAAAAAAAAAACGTTGCACCATGATATTTTTCCATGTAGACGATTTGGCAAATGTTTATTGCAGGCAAATATGTTTTTGTAATACTCATTTCAGCCAGAAGAAGCATCTGCACCTAATTTGCCATTATGGATATCTGTAAAGATGTTAGCTAGCTAGCTAGCTAGTCACTGGAAAACATGGCCAAACATTCAAGGGGTAACACCAGCTACAACCAGAGATGTGTCAACCAAATAGCTAATAACTCACCTCAGTTGTTTCCAGAAAGCATTTGTTCATGTAGAGTGAATTTTCTTGGACACAATTCGCAACCTAAAGTTATGTTTTTTTTTTTGTTTTTTTTTTATTTTTTATAACTTTTCAAGTTGAGAGAGAAAGAGAGAGGGAGAGAGAAGAGAGGGAGAGGGAGAGGGAGAGATTAAAGTGTTGTCTTGCTGTTTTGCTAATGAAGTCATGTGAAATGGCACATCTGAACATACAGTATAATTAATAATTTACTAGTCAACATTGTTGACAGAATGAAACTGCCTATGGAGCTAAACTACATTATATGCTTCCTACAGAAACAAGATGTTCCCAAACTAATTAGCAAATGTGATATTCAGACATGAAAGCAATACAGTTTGATTTAGTTGTATAATGGCTATGTGACAAAAGGAAAAGTGCAGTCTGTGGGCTAGACGTTCTTGTAAAGAGGAATTTTAACTTAAAGCATTTTGGACACATGGTTTGATAGAATTTATTGTAGAAAAGATATAAGATTCACCCAGAATGTGACTGCTAAAAAAATGGTTGTATTGTGTTTATAACATTAACTATTATTATTATTTAGTATTTAATTCACTGCTGCAGTGAGTCTTAAATGACACATCAACACTAACACAAAGAGAGAATTTAATATCTGCCAGTGCTGTGGATCCTTTTGGTGAAGCTGATTATAAAGCACACTTGATGGAGATGGGGAAGTTTTTGAGGAGGCTTCAGAGAGCACAGCAGCCTTGCAGCAAGGTCATTGGAGTTGTGTTTCTATTGGCTAGAAGCAGGGCTTGATAATGAAGCCTCGTATGCTATTCAATGTTCAGCCTTGAACTGCGACGCCACAGACAAGTGTTGTGTATACACACACAAACTGACATGATTGGCACCTCAAGGAACAATTATTAATGTGAGGCCCAAAAGTCCGAGACTATGCACACAGTCCTGAATATTCACATGAACATATTAATAATATGATTCATAACTCAACTCCCATAATTTTCTGTGTTTGAAATGTGATCATTGTGAGGGCCATAGTATATGAGTCATCCCTCATACCTTTTATGGGGACTGCTGTTATGTCTGTTAATATGTATTATTATGTGATAATATTTTCTCTAATTATTAGCACCTTTAATTTGTCTTTTCACTACATTCGTCTTAAAAAAAAAAAAAAAGACTTGACTTTCAGGAATATATACAATATTGCAGTGCTGATGATCTCTTTTTTAATATCTATAAAGGAGACATAATTTAAAATTATGCCTAATAACATGAAAAGCTGCGTAGGAAAAAATTTTAGTGTTTTCTTGAAAACAAGAGGATTTCAGAAAGCACCATTAGGCGCTGTCCATGGTGCTGAACACAGTGCCACTGCCCAGGCAAAGCTTAGCAGCATGTTTGTGTGATTATCATCTTCATATACAATATGCATGAACAAAAGTGGTGCTTTTAAACTGAAATGCATAAAAACACAGAAACAAAGACTCTTAAGTAAAGTTCCCTTTAAAACAGCTATATCTTGTTGAATAATTGGGAAGTCACGAATCTTCACAATTTATTAATAACAAGATATAAAAGCAGAGCTCTGTAGATTATCCACTGGTTTTCCTGTGGCATGGTCTGCAGGGGTGCAGGGGTGGTGCAGGGGTGGCATAGTGGTAGCGCTGTTGCTCCACAATAAGAAGGTTGTGGGTTTGGTTCCCAGCCTGGGGCCTTTCTGTGTGGAGTTTGCATGTTCTCCCCGTGCCGTGTTTCCTCCAGGTACTCTGGTTTCCTCCCATCATCCAAAGACATCATGTTTGGGTTAACTGGTGACTCTAAATTTTCTGTAGGTCTGAATGTGAGTGTGAGTGGTTGTTGGTCTCTGTCTGTGTGTTGGCCCTGTGATGGACTGGTGACCTGTCCAGGGTGTACCCCACCCTCACCCAATGGGAGCTGGCATTAGCTCCAGCACCCCCCGCGACCTGGAAACTGAAAAGCGGTAGAAGGTGGATGAATGAATGAATGGTTAGCACAGAGTTAGGATGAGGAAAGACTGCGAAAGTGGTGCATTTGTGTAGAGAATGTGTAGGTTTGAACCAAATGGATTAAGCTTTTTTCTTCATATTTTTCAGAAATATTGCAATTAACTTTTTCGTGTGAGTATTTGTTTGTTTATGCGCACGTGTACATTGTGTGTTGTGTATGCATCAGCTATGTGCTATCAGTGCCCCCTGCAGTAAAACCAAAGGGAATAAAGAGATGAGGACGCGAGGGAGAGAGAGGCCGTCGAGGAAAGATAGTGAGAGGAAGAACAAGAGGATCGTTTTCATTATCTCCAGCACACAGAGGAACTTAATCACAGTCATACAACATTGAGGTTCTTAGAGCCAAAGGCTGCAGCCTGTAAGCAGAGGTATCTGTAACGCACAATCCAGGCTGTGGTTCACGCTGAAAATTTATACCACTCATAGAAAGGAAAAAAAAAATCAAACCAAACCAAGTCCAGATTGAGGTTTCATTAACATGTCATGTGCTGTGTATTCAATAGTTAAGATCAACATTGCAATTTACGTAACATCACACAAAGTGTTCATAAAGAAAATGACATAAAAATACACAAGGTTTAAAGTTGTAATTCTCATTTCTAATACAACATTTCTGCTCCTCTTTCAAAACACAAGTTATTTTTATGTGATTCATTTATTAATGGAACTACATAGAGATGTCTGTGTGACTTCACACTCCAAATAGTCGTAGTTAATTTAAGTCTGACTATACACTTAGACATTCAGTTTGTTGAAAGAGCTGCTTTTAGCTTGAATGCAAGGAAGATTTAGATGCTTTTCAAAATTTCCACAGCAAATAAAAGTTGTTTAAAATGTAACATGAAATATAAAATTGCCATGCAAATGTCACCAAAATGATTTTTTTTCTTCAAATAAATATCAAAACAATTAATAAAAAAAAAGAAGTAATAAAAAAAAAAAAAAAAAATATATATATATATATATATATATATATATATATATATATATATTTTAGATGTTGCAAGAAGACAGAGGAGGGTAATACACTAAAGTCAATTCAAAATATCACATACTGGGGTGATTTGAAATGTTGAGAGCAATGTGTGTAGGTTTATGTGCCTTATTGGATGAGAGGGGGACAGATTCAGAGCTTCAAGGGTATTGGGGGTGGCAGATTAGGCGTAAAAGTGTGAAGCATGTGTGCTATATTTAAAGCAGTAGATTTCACCTTTTAGTAGCTGAGGGCAGGACTTTACAAACCTCTTTATATCAAGGAAGTAAAACATTTTTTTTCTAGTCTAATCCAGAATTCTGCAGTGTCTCATAATCCTTCTTTACAAAACATATGACCAGTTTGTACTGGATGGCATTTGAATGAGAAAGGGACCAAAAAATAAAATGTTTTTCTCTAAAGATTTGAATGCATGTTGTTTTCATCTTTTTTAGTATAACTTCTCGTCAACGCTGTTTTTTGTTTGTATTTTTTTAGGTTGATTTGACACTTGGCCAGTGTCTTCAGCAGTAATATTCCTTACAAAAAAGTTCTTAAAAATTCTGCATAGAATTAAATTAAATTAATAATATATGTTAATAATTTTTTAATCCTGTTTTGTTCTACCAGTCTTGCTTTAGATTCTGAATACATAAATTGTTATGGGTCTGCCATGGTTTTTAAAAATTGCCCAAGAGATTAGCTCAGTTTTATTTACTCACCTTTTATTTGTGTGGCAAAAATTTTACCCACTTTACATCCAAAATTTGCATCCTTTCTTTTGATCGGTACGTGTTTGAGTTTTTTTGTTTTTTTGCCTTGAAGATACTTTCCTCTCTTCCGTCCTGTTATGGAGGCAGCCTGGGTTCCAATAGGTGGCATCACAGCACTAGACTTCAGTCATCGTCTGCGCGCTGCTCTGGTTAGATGCTGCTCATAAGCCGTCAGCCAAACTGGGATGTGGACTGCATAAACACAGTGAAACAGAAATGGTGTTCAAACATCAAATCACAAGAATTTTTATTTTGAATGTTTATTTATATATATATATATTTATTTATTTATATTTATTATTATTTTTATTTTTTTTAAAGGTGAAGCCAAAAAATTTTATGCAGGCTTTGAAAATTTGTGATGTGATTTGAATTTAGATATCAAATACAGTTGGCACTGATTGTCACTCAGATTTGTGTCAGCCTGAAAATACTGAAAGCTGTGCTGTGCTTCCCTTGACTGCCGCTCCTCTGGTGCAAAGACACTTTCAGGATAGAAAACCCACAATGTTTGATCTGAGTGACTGCTCATTTTTCATATATAAAATTGCTGAATTAATTGGACATGACACCAAAAATACAACTCCATGTCATGTCAATTTTTTTTGCTAATTTGAGTATTATTTTAACATGAAGTGGGCTGTTGAAGCCAGTTAGTCCTGTAACTCAATGTGATCCACTATACTGCTGACAGTTATGACTCAGAATTATAACCTGCGTTTGTGAGTCTGTATGTGTGTGTGAGTAGCTGTGTCACCACACCATGTCTCTGTAATGTGATTAATCACACTCCATTATACCACCCTCATTTGTCCCACAAAGCACTGTTTTATAGGGAATTAACATAGGTTTTTATTGGCCTGTGCAATAAATCAACATCAGCACCTTGCTACTCACATGAAATAAATATTATTTGGCCGATGTGAAAAAGCATTCCTGTCAGTTTGGCTTCAGAGCAGCCATCCCTAAATCTGTCGCTCTTGCTTTCAGCCAAAGATGTGTGCGCCCGTCCACTGTAATGTGTTTTTGTGTGTGAATCCCCTGCTGGTCTGTTTCGTGCAGACACACTAGACAGGAGAAAAGATAGTCACCTCGGATAATGGAGCGTTTCTCTACAGCAAATATATAAAAAGGGCTCCTGAAATGACAAATGATTGTGGCCTAAAACAGGCAGGGACTCTGAGAGAGAGAGAGGGAGAAACAGAAAAATGTATTCATTAGAAATTACATGTGGATGGCAAGGAGCGCTGTGTGGACGCGCCTGAATGTTGTGATGCGAATTTGTTTGGTGCATAAATGGAGAGATTGCAAGGGAATGTACAGAGAGAAAGAAAACAAGCATAAACACAGACAACCATCTATTTTCTCCCTCTTTCTTATGTTTAAACACAAACACAAATTTTCTCTCTTAAAGGCCATCCGCGTCTGCAGTTTTTAAAAATTTCAGAGTACAAAATAATTTTAACATTTGTACAGAACAAATTAAATATAATGGTGTGTATTCTTAATAAAATGCTAATGTCACTGTGTAAGTAAATCTTAGTTAACTTAAATTATAATTGCACTATTTTTGAACATCACTTAAGTTTCTATCACTGTAGCTCCCAGTACTACGAAGAAACTGAAAAATACACCAAGACATATTTGCTATTTACTGATGACAATAGTGAGCTTTTGTTTGGCTGTAATTTGCCTTCTGGTATCACATAGCAGCACTGTAATATTTAAAAGGTGAATGCTCCCTGCTGGATTTTGTCTATTCCCTAAGATAGAGGTATCATATCAAAACGACAGCCGCTCCATTTGATGTCCTTTAATGCCATTTAAATCTCGTAACTGTTGTGTGCAGACTGATAATCTTCCTCTTTGTGATCTGTGGACTAATGAGACTTCTCCTCTCTGCCTATCTCTGGTGAAGTCTCCATCCTAATTTCTTAATGCTGAAACACAAAGACTTGGCTGCAGAGATTCACACTGACCATGACTTGATTGAATAAAGGCATAAAAAAGAGGAAGAAAAGGAGGAGGTAGGGGAGACTGAAAAATAGAGTGAGAGAGAGACAGAAATAGCAGCAGTGCCAAGCATTTTTAAGGCAGTATTGATTAAAGGCTATCATTTTAGCCAATTAAAGGCATGTAGAGAAGGAGAAAGGCTTGATTTTACACTAACAGGTCACATCTTTGCATGCATGGAGGGAAAGGAAAGAAAATACACCAATCTTCTCTCTGCACTGCACCTCCACAACAATGTTACATCCCTGATTAGTACGGAGAGGGAAATCTGCAATGTGTTATACCAGAGCAGAGTCGTGGAGAACAGTGTCACCTGCTATCCAGCTAAGGTTGCTGTTGAGCCAAAAGGTTAAGGCATGGCCTTGGCTGCTCGGTGTGGGTCCATATACATGTAGGAACTTGCTCACTGTGGAGATAAACCAGATGCCCCACATTTTGTTTCGCTACACTTTACAAATTATCCATCAAAATTTTGGTCATCAAATGGCAACAGCCGTAGAACACAAGTGAAAAAGTCCAAGAGACAGCATAATATCACAGTATATAGCAGATCATTATGTTGCCTTTTAGAAGTAGCGCCTTCCATTCAGGGGCGCAACCAGTAATCAGAGTTTCTCATGGTACCAAAAGTAGGGGAACTCATTTTCAAAGTATGAAGTTCAGGATCCATCATTTGCTGTTTCGTCTATGAGGACTGATACAGGTCTCTCCATTGTCAAGACCCCAAATATCCTTCAGGCAGTGATAAATGTTCATGTGTAAATTGGTTTATATGCTATGATATCGACTGCAAACATCTGCAGTAATCTGCTGTATCATTTTATAATGTACATTGTCCATTTTTTTTCACTTCTGGAGCAAGTGAATTGTTATGCGCTTCACATTATAACCATATCACCACAGGTTAAATACTGAGAACTGAATGATTGAAGGTAGGTTTTTTTTTTGTTGTTGTTGGTTGGTAGGTTTTTTTTGTTGTTGTTGTTGTCTTAGTTTAATTATATTGCTTGCTCCAAAAACAGGTTTAATGAAAGAGGTTGAGACTGTAAATGCAAACAATGAAAGTAACAAGACAAAATCTGTTACTATTTTCCATCCTTCCAAGTCATTGCCCTCATAAGCCAGCCTGAGCTCTCCCCAGGTCTGTCCATCTTATCCACTATGTCTTATTTCTATATCCACATTTCTCCAGCGTTTCCTGCATCCACAGACCAGTCACTCCATCCTGAAAGGCCTGACCCAACTTGCCACATTCTTCTCATTCTTTCCTGGGCAGGCCATTACTGCCATGCAGATTATGCTACCGAGACACACAAACACTATCTCAAGGTTGACTTGGCGTGTGCGTTAAAATATTAAAATGAATTTTCCCATAGAGCTTTAGAACCCAAGCAGTTATTTTCTCCTTTTTTCATTTATTTTTACTGAGATTTTCTCCCCCCACAATTTCTACAAAAGTCATTGAGCAGTGGTTTGATTATAATGACAAATGCCATCCATATTTTTTAAGGAAAAATATTATTGAACACATCATTGAATCAAATGGTTTCTCTGGGTGACCATGAAAAAGAGTATTGTAGTTTCATTTAATCCTACATGTTCTGTACTTTACAGTAAATGACTCAAAATGTGTTATTGAATAACATTTCATAAAACACAGGAGAATCCTATTTAGAGAAATAATTAAAATCAAAGTGATGACAAAAGGTAAGTCATTTCATCATATGTCCACTTTAGATAATTGGATCTGCCTTAACTATACTGAGGTGTATTAAATGATTTCTGATTTCCATCTGCTTCACTTACATAAGAAAATATTATGCTTAACCTTAAACCAGGCCTGTAAACACAGACAGACACACACATGCTCTTCACATACACTCTCACACTCTACACAAGTGTGTGTGCTCATAGACGTTTAATATATTACTTGCAGATCAAATACAGGCTTCCTACCTACTTCCCTCCCCAGAGAGAATGTGCGTGTATATGTGTGTTATTAACCCCAACACCACTGCTGCTTGTCTGCCAGCATTAACCCCATTATCCTCTCCTCTCTCACTCACTCTCTTCTCCTTTTTTCCTCCTCCTCCCTCGCTCTCCGACAGCAGTAATGAAGTTCAATAGGTGCAGTTTTCCTCTCCTCTCTCATGTGGTTATTCTTTCCTCATTTTCCCTCTCACTCCATCTCTCTTGGCAGTTGGCAGTGGCAGAGGTTAGACAAGCACACACTCTCTGTCTCAATCCTCCCCCTCCCTCCCTCACCAGGTCCCAGAGGTGCTTTCTGCTTAACGAGGCTGGATATCTGTTTCCTAAAATCAATCGTCTGTCTTAAACGAACATCCCCGACCATCTGCTTCAGGGGTTTACACACACACATGCACACACACATACCTACTGCCTTTGCTGGGGCTCCAATCTCAATATTTGTCAAGTGTGTGATCCAGCAGACTCATCGAGGGCCCCAGAGAACCAATGTTGAGGACCTCCTGAGGCCCCTCACATTGCCTGGCTGGGGGCCTCACACTTGGCTTCGCTCCCTCCCTCTTTTCTTCTTGCTCTCTCCCTCTGTCGCCTTTCTGTTTGATTAATCTCTAAATCTGTGTGACACATGGACGAGGCTCTGCCAGGAAAGTAAGTGTGTGTGTGTGTGAATACGTGTGTGTGTGTGTTTTAGGGGGAAAAAAGTGAAATGCACAGCTAATCTCTTTAGCAAGCTGTTAGCTGTTGCATTGTGTTTGGTTGGTAACAGTGGCTGTTGAGGACTCAACAGTGATAATCTCCCATCTTTATAAAACACTCTCACCCGTATTGACCTTTTGACCTTCTAGCTCAGTGATGTTCAGGATCAAAGGAATGTTTCAAAAAGTCCTAAAATTGTTTCTAACCATCCTCTCTCAGGTTATTTGTCTAAACTCACCTTTTCTTCTCAACAATCTGGCTCTGTATTTCATTGGACATGATTCTGCGGATATTTGGAACACCAATCATTTTTTAATCTTATTATTTTGCAAGTTAAGGCCTTGATACAAAGTTTGATGAGAATTCTATGTTCTTTTCACATTTTAAAAGCCTTTACTGTAGAAAACAAAGGAAGAGAGGATGGGGAGTAGCTAACAATTAGGGTCCTTGAATAGAATGTCATGGTTCAACATCAGCGAAAAACCTTATTTTTTCTGTTAAATAACGTTCTGTCACGATAGATAACTGGTGAGGCTAATCTGTTTTAGTGGCTGTAATAACAAAGAAGTATCTCACTTGTTGAAATCTTTTACATATTCCCTTGGAAATGCTCAAAATCATTCTTAAAAACTTAAAATTGATTAATTTTATATCTGCAGATGGAGATGAAGAAGAAAGAAAACCTCAACTCAACAGAGAAGCTGATAAAGTAGGGATGTACCAACTGAAGATTGTGCTTTATGGTTAAGGGAAGGGTGAAATAGCCTCTTATTCATTAGAAAGAATTCACTCATTTGCTCATTGCATCAGTATAGGACACATTTTGCTTTATAAAATTCATACAGCAGCCTGTCAAAATGTAGTTTTCACCTGTTGACAATGGGAAAACGTATCTTATGAGATATTTGGGTTGAGTTCATCCTGTAAAAGGGGAAACATTAATTTATTTATAAAAAAATTGAGCTCCAAGATAAGAATTTGGCTGCTTCAACTCTATACAGTTGGCATCACCATTTCACAACCCATATTGATTAAACCCCAGGTCCTTGTCCTCCCTCCCTCAAGTCTCTATTGTATTCCTGTGTTGCCTCACCCCAACCCCCCCTCAGTAATTACAGCGAAAGTCAAAAGACGGCACTGTCAATCAGACCCTCAACTGTCACTTTCTCCGCTTTGTCTCTCACATCTCTTTCTGTCTGTCTGTCTCTCCACATTTCAGGCATGGCTGTCAGAACGGTGCATTCATTCAGTTATGTTTTGAGTTTGAGTGTGTGTGTGTTTGTGTGTTTTAGTGGTCGTCTTTCTCATCAGCAATCAGTAATGAGTCAGTAGAACCAACTTAGATAAATATGTAGGTTGTAAAGCCTTTAATAGAATAAATACTGCTCACAGTCCTCCTTTCTCATCACCGTTTGAAGGGGTTCGCAGATGAATTTACATGGAGAGACATAATTTAAAGTCACCTGCACAGCAAGTGATTGACAGCTCTCCCCTTCACTCAGACTTGAACATGAGCTCTTCAGGCTCCAGACCGGACGGAGATGGTGTTTCCTGACCGGCCACATATTCTTTGAAGATCCATCTTTTCAGTATCATTCATTCTTAAATATCTAAGAGGTTTGGTAGGTGACTGTGAGAAGGAGTGGCTTTCTCGCTTGTGGTTGCCCCATGGACCAACAGCAGGGACAATAGATCAAATAATCTGATCTCTCCAACAGTATAGCTACATTTCCTCTGCCTTCCTCTGCCATGCTATAAGCAGGGGTTCTCTTGGGTGTAGCATATTTACTGGCCCATATTATGAACATCTGTACATGGGTGTAAAGGTTGAATAGCCTCCTAGAGTGGTTGGATCCATTTTGACATTCTTTTTCCACAGACCTGTTTTACTTAACCGTATTAAACTGAGTGTGCAGCCAGCGACACATTCGCATAATGGCGCTTTGAAATACCATAAGTTCATGTTCAACTTCAAGTAATGTTTGCTCTATCTGGGAAATTCCAGTGTTTTCTGAAAGCTGACAAGTTGCGCTTCACAAGATAATTCCACTTGTGCTGTTCCCAGAAGTCGGTGAATCCACTCCTTCATTGTTAGCCATTCTTTCGACACATGGTAAACAGGGAGACGGTCTACGTGTCATTGAGGTTACATGCAGAAGGTTCGACATGTTTGGGGACAATGAGAATCTTCAGTGTTAAAGGATTTAGTGGCTTGTGAGAAACAGTGGCCTTGTAATGTCTCAAGGAAATAACAGAAAAAATGTTGTGGGTTTCTGCACGCTCCTGCATGCGGTGCATGCATGACATTTGTTTTGAGTAGAGCAACAGTAAACGACAGTGGTGCAAATCACAGCTTGCATGTTGCATATTTGTTGAGACAGAGCCACTGGAATCTATTGTAACTAACTGAATCCAAACTGAGCCACTTGACAAGGCTACAGGTGGCAAGTATTTTAGAATTCATTCTTAATTGATCATCACTGAAGCATTCATTTGTGGAAACAATTGTTATATGATACAGTATCTCTACACAAAATTACGTTTATGACACACACACACCCATATACACGCACACATGCACTCACAAAGTGAGCATGGGGCTAATAGGGTTAATTGTCATGTAAAACCATCACTGCAGTCAACGTCACGGCCAATCACTCAAAATCAAAATCTCTCTTCTCCACACGTACACACTCAAACACACACACACACACACACACTTACCCACCTTCCCATGGGATCTTGCTTTGCCCAGATGGCTTTTTTCCCGGTGGTTGTCAGCTCGTGTGTGTGTGTGTGTGTGTGTGTGTGTGTGTGAGAGACCCTGGCAGGCCACAAGGGGCTTTGCGGTGAGCAAGGCGCATCTTCTCCGTCTAATTAATTTGCTATTATATAGCACCTGTTTCAGGCTAGATAGAGCTTGGGGCAGACACACACAACTGATGAAATGGAGAGGTAGAGGGGCAAGCAAAGCTGAGAGACAGGGATGGAGGGATGGTAGAGTCGAGAGTGGAGAAAATAACAGAGGGAAAGAGGGAATGAAGAGAGGGACAGAGGAAAGGGTGAGGAAAGGATGGGCAGGAAGAGGAGGGTGAAAGAAAAGGCATGAGAGCTGATGAAGGGAGCTTTGGAGGGAGGAGGGGGAGGAGGGAGACGGTAATAAATGGGTTTTGAACTGATTATATTAAGCCGATCCTTTGATCATGTTTAAGGCCTTAAAATGGAAATATGTTTTCTCTGATGGGGAGAAGGAGGAGCAGTGAATGGGGTGGGGGAAGCTCATTACATTGCAACACTATGAAAAAAAAAAGAAAAGTCACATAACACACAGTTTTGAGTCCATTTTAGACAATCATCATAGATATTTCACCATCAATCCATCTATTTGGTTAACTATCCAGCTCAAATGAGTTTATGATGACTGATTTGTGCAATTTGTATCTTTTTTTATTTTTGTGCTATTTTTGTGTTTTGTTGGAGCACTTCCTCCTACCATTAAGTGGGGCTTATGTATGTCTGTGCACTCATCAGGATTTAGCAACATTTGCATCAAAATGTAGTGATGTTTCTACTCATGAAACTCATTAGCTCTTTCATGCCAATAGAAAAAAAATTACAATAAATTGTTTGTGTTGCTTTGAGTAGTTAATCTATTTATTTTTTTTGGGTGGGTGGGGGGGTATTATGTTAATATGGATTTTTTTTTTTTTGGGGGGGGGGGGGGGGCTGAAACCTTGTGTTTGGTTGCTTGGATTTAAGAATTCACTTCTCACAAATCTTCTCCCCTTCATACCTAATCTAACAGTGAAATCAACTGAATTAATCGCTGCTTCAATCTATGTCTTTTGTAGCATTAGCAAGCCTGATGAGCAGCGCAAAAACAGTTTGCCTTGAGCTAGCGATTGTTAGGGTTGTGGTATGTGATGATTCAAATCACAATTTATGACACTAGTGTGATTCAAAGTGGCTCATTTAGCGAAGTAATGTCTGTGCTCCTTTTTAACTTGAACTGTCCTTTCTTCATGTTATAATTTCTACAGACTTTACCCATTGTACACACATCTCATCAAGCAAAGATGAATAGACTGTGAAAAAACACAAAGATGCAATGTTTATTAGATCAGACTGTCCATCTGACAAATACTGTCAGCATTAAATCATGTAATGACACGTTTCAGGAAATAGCTAAAAGTCTGCCATCCTGGATTTTAATATTTCAATAAATTTGAGAATGGTTTAGTTACAATGATGCCATAAAACACATTATGTTATGTGATGGTTCATCAAAGTTTTTTAGGATGTATTAGATTTCATGTGGTTACTAGTACTCACCTCTGAACTGCTTCACCTCACTGCTATTATTTCTAACAAAAACCCCAAATGATCTGTCAGTCAGTCACGTGATCACTCAGAGCACTCCAACTAAGCACAGTGTGTCTTCTTTCAATCTTTGGGAATGAGTAAAAATAAAGCGTCAATGATACAGGAACAACTTGACTCCCAATACTGTGATACACTGCCACCTCATCTCGCCCCCACTTTCTCTTTCTGAGTTCATTAGTTTCCAGACCGGTGCTCCTCCCGGATTACCATAACCTGTCAGCCGTGAAACACCACAAAACAATTTTCTGCTTGTATAAAAAAGGAAAGAGGAGAGAAAAAAAGCAGCCCACCTCGCTCTGCTGCCTCCCACAGCCCCAGAGAGGAGAGAGGGCGTGGAGGTTACGCTACCTGTATGTTTTTCTAATGAACACACTGAACTAATAAAAACATGTCAGGCAGAGAGAGAGATGCTTGGAATGAAGGAGTGGATGAAAATACTAGGAAGTGGAATTAATGTAGACAAATACCTGTGTTTCAAACAGGTGATAACTAGTTAAATATGAGCTACATGATATCCTGCTGTGAGCAGACTAACAAGCTGTATAATGAAATGTAATGGAATCAATCTGCTAACACTGAAAGATTTTATTTATTTATTTATTTATTTTTTGTTGGTTATATCCACCAGTGCAGGAACAGAATGACACCTCTAGAAAGATGTCTAACAGGGCGAGACGTACAAGCACTTAGAAAGTAGGACCCCCCCAAGCTGGTCAAACAAAAGGTCAATCTTTATTTAGAAAAGAAAACCAAAAATTATGGACACCGAACAGGATTTTTTGTTTTCCACTTTTGTCTGATTTTTTATTTTTTTTTTTTTTTTAAATCTGACTCACCTGTCACTAAGACTGTTTGACTTGACTGAAACATTTGCTTCTTAAGTGCTCGCACATGTCAGATCACTTGTTTAGTACTTGTAATTAGTGATTGCAATAATGGCCAAATTAACTGTATTGCAGCCTTTGTAGACATAATGGTTAAACCAGGACCCACTGGAAATCCTACCATTTTCTATGCATTTGCCACACATGAATAAATGGTTTCGAAAAATGGGAATTAAACTCAACAACTCCACACCTGGACGTTTCTACTTTTAGGATGAAACGTATTTGAAACTAGATATTGTTGTCTTAAGAAGATCAAGATGGTCAGTTGATTCAGCAAATGGACTAAAGCCACATACAGCATGTAAATATTCAAGTGAATGTAGTAATTATGACAGGAGCAAATGCAGGAAGTCAGGTGATATCACTGAGGGACAAAGAGGTCTGAGTGGAAGGACCATTCAACAAACAGTTGTTCATTTCCTGTTTCCAGTTTACAGAACTGTTTTTTTCCCCCCCAGATAGTTTTTTTTTTATTTTATTTTATTTTTTGATTTTAATGTGATGATGCCAGATGATCTGCTATTAAGAATGTCAGCTCTGTAAAATGGTGTTGCTTTGTCATTGATTTGTTTTGTTGTTAGTTGTTGAAAACTTTTTGTTCACCTTTTGTCTTTAAATTTTGTCTTTCCTGCTGTCCCATGATGCTCTGTGCTGTTGATTTTTAAATTTCCTGCCAGCCAGTTGGTACAGATAATATAACATGGTCCATTTGAGATGGTCTCTCACCTGAAAATTCAACATGTCAGTTTACCTTTCGGTCCGCTCTCTTTATTTGCTCTGATAAAATCACTCTCCCTGCAAATTAAAAACACAGGCTCTTTGGTACTGAGGCCACTGAAGGCTTATTTCTGTGAATATTGACTTATTAGTTTTGGTTGGGCAGCTCTTTTCTTCTGAAACATGCAAGGTACTTTCAAAACTGGACACGTTTACTCTTGCAATGACAAACAACATGAGCAGGACCACATGTACTGTTCAGCTGCCTAAAATGTCTCTTTCTCTAAATCTCTTTAATATGCATCTTTGCAGAAGCTATTAATAATATAATATACTGAAAGGTTTTCTTTTATTGAGTCCATTTTACTGAGCACAGGTGAACCAAATGCCCCTCACCTTTCCATTTCCTGTTTTACCCATTTGTAATTCAAAATATTACACTATCTTTTTGTGGGTTGTCTTTAGAAGCATTGTTTTCAGTTCGGTTCATTTTCAGGGACCATTGAAATAAGATATTCACACTGAAACCCACTGTCCATCTTTAAACTCTGATGCCTGGTGCAGATATTGATATTAATTATGGGATTCTTCTGCCTTCATAGGTACACAAAAAAAAATATGTGAATATTGTTATTTGAGATATTGTCTTTCTCCTTTAATAATTTCTTGTTTGAGTAATTACACAGAGGGATGGGTTCTAGGAGAGTTGCATTTTATATGTATATTATAAATTGATTATATAAATTGATTTAAAACAACTTATGGACTCATGTTTTTAGGCCAATACAGCATATTTACATGCACACTTGTGTGCGTGTGTGTGTGTGTGTGTGTGTTGTTTCTTAGTACACTGTACTACTTGTTACTGACCATCCAAGGTCTGTGTTTATCAGCTTGGGCTCCAGCCACAGCTGTGTCTCAAGGCCTGTAAGCTTTACTGCTGCAGCTCAATGTGACCCCTCCACCTGACTCAGTTACTCATCAGGTGGACAACAGTCCCTCACAATATGCTGATATGATTATGAGTTCCATTTTGATTCTTAAGCACATTGATGATTTTAATCTAAGCAGCTGCTGCCTCATTGACGATGAGGCATCAAGCTGCTAATGTGTAGTGGAGTAGGTGTAATTGTCCTTGAAGTCCTTCAAGTTTGGACTGGGCTTTATTTCTCCTGCTTTGTCTCTGATTCACTCTTGTTTTGAGAAAAACAATGGCTATATTTTCCTCAGGTCCTTGAATCACTCCTTGTTCCTCTCTGCTTTCTATTAACCTTTTTAATTCTATATAAACATTTTGTGAAGATGTGCTTTATACAAGACTGCCTTATTTTGTAGCGTAGGTTTTTAGATGTTACATGAAATTAGAATGAAAATTTGTTCAAAAAATTTGAAATTTAAGAATAAAAATGAAAACTTATACATCTAAATTAACACAAACATGCCATAAAAATCCTAATATTTATTTTCTCATTTTCTCTTTCCTCTTGTGTGTGTGTGTGTGTGTGTGTGATTACAGTCTGAAGGCGCCTCTACTTACCTTGGTTTGAACAATAGGGAGCTGTGAATAGGAGCTGCCCACGTGGTTTACTATAATGGCCTTCCAGGGCCAGGGACTCACACACGTGTGTGTGTTTGAGACATATAGAGACAATGCATGTGCTGTTGGCTGTATAATTACAGGCATAATCTTACTATGCAGATGGTTTCGTTCACCAGTGTGAAGGAGTGGGGGAGAGATGTAATGTCATAGAGTATAGGTTGTAATATATTAAAAATAATATAGGCTTACTGTGGTTTGCGCAGCTGTAATCGTACCCCCTGACACATGGCATGGACTGAGAAAGGTGAAATTACAGTGTATCAGAGAACTGTGAAAATGATTACACTGCTCCAACTGGCTAAAAAGCGAAATTCCACCGAATCAGTGGCGCCCAGCAGCGCTCCTCCCCTGTACCGCCATACTGTGTATGAATCAAAGCCTTATCGGTGTACATTTATGAAAATGTGCCTTTTTATTTTAGTTTATATTTTACCAGCTTGAAAACAGTGTTGCATTGTCTATACTCACACTTTCAAACATTGGTAGAGAAGACTGCACTGAGCAATTTGCAGGTTAGCAGAGTTCTCTGTGCTTAAATCAAAGTAAATAAGTTTGTTGAACAGTGACAGTGACTCTGATCTCAGTACATCTTATTGGATGTATAGATTTTATATTTGATGATTTTGTGGTAAGGACGGCTGAACACCCAGAAATCAGCGTTTTAACGGCAGGAACACCAGAATACTTGAATACTTGGTCTGTCTCCCAAGAAACTGTTGGGTGAACATTTGTTCTGCATCTTGGCCTTAATGTAACATAGTTCACCTTTTTTTGCAGTGATTTTCACCATAGTTTGGTTGCTACATTTTGTTGATACTGTGTTTGCTCCTCTCTCATGAGGGTTAAGACCAGTCTGGCCTAAGTATTAGATAGAGATAAACCTATTCTACTGTAGATCTCTGTGGTGCTCTTTCTCTCTCTCTCTCCTTTTCACTGTATATCTTTTCCCTGGTTTGGTCATTGTTTAGAAAAGATTACAGTGGGGGAGATACTTTGAGAAGACAGAGATGGAAGAGGAGGAGGGGGCAGTTGGAATCCTCATGCTAAGTATTTAGCAGCCTGTTAATGTACTGAGGGATAATACAACGTGTCCACAGGCAGCGTCTTTATGTCCGATGTGTTTTTACTAGCTTCTCAGCAGCTTGGCAGTGTTTACACACTCTAATAACAAGTGCCGTCTTTCAGGGACCTTTCGGTTCATTCACCATTCAACCGCCAGTCCAGCTTTAGAGTAATCCCCTCCCCCCTCGGCACACCACTCCCATACAAAACACAAGATTTCAATTTTTTCACTGTAATTGCCTGGTTTTTAATTCCACGCACACCATCACGCCAAGATTGTAGCTCTAGCCAGATTTCAGGGAGGGGAGGTCATCTGGGGACTGTTGGGCCAGGAAGATTTTGGGGCAAGAGAGGCGCAGATTTGGGCGGCTTGGAAGTGGAACTCGGCATAAGGGAAGTAGTTTGAAAGTGGTCTGCATGGCTACGATAAAAAGTAAGAAATTAAAACGTCTTAGTTTTTGAACAGCTGAAACTCGCCATCATCCGTTGTGGCGGCACGACAGCTCAGAGCGGCATGGGTAATCTGCTCTGTGCTGTGAGAGAGGCCTGCTTGGGCGTGGTTGGAGGGATGGAGCGAGCAGAAATTAGGTTTGTGGGTGATATTAAATGCAAACTTTCATCTTTGGTATAGGGCTGCTGTGTGGTCATTGAACAGCCAACACACAGATTAAGACGGTTCACTGCTAAACCGCGCGCCTCCAGAGTCGGGCCATGTGGGTTGCTATGGACAGGCAGCCTGTTTACATACATGAATGTCCAGGGCATATTTTATCCCTTTATTCACATGGGTTAGAATAACCTCATCTTCCTGTGTAGATGCCTCTAATATTATTGAGGTTTCTTATTCCAGTGCCAGTGTCTCCTGCTACTCACCAATCCCCCTCAGTCTTATTTTTTTGAAGGCTGAACCTTGTGTTCAGCTTATATATGCTACGTCTGGGTCAAATTCTGCAGAACTGCAATGCTGACTATCATAGCTATGCAGACGAAATGCAAATATACCTAGCATTGTCCCCAGAGGATTATAGGACAATAGAGTCACTGTGTCACTGTTTGGAGCAAGTAAATAACAGCATGAACTGAGGTTTTTTTGGTTAAATCAGGACAAAACTGAGGTAATTGTCTTTGGCAATAAAGAGAAGAGGACTGCTGTTAGTAAACATTTCGAGTCACTGTCACTAAAATCTGAGTCTGAAATCTTGGTATGCTGTTAGACTCAAATCTGACTTTCAGCTGTCATGTTAAATTAATAACTAAAACAGCCTTCTATCAGATCAAGCACATATCCAGAGTGAAAGGTTTTATCTCCTGAACAGACCAGCAGAAGCTCATCCACGCCTTCATCTCCAGTAGGCTTGACTACTGTAACGGTCTTCTGACTGGACTTCCCAAAAAGAGTATCAAACAGCTACAGCTCAAGTTGTCTCCAGAAAAAAAAGATCAGAGCATATCACTCAGGTTTTAAAGTGTTTACACTGACTCTCAGTCACGTATACAATAGATTTTAAAGTTCTGTTACTTGTTTACAAATCACTAAACGGTTTAAGTCCAAAATACATTAATGACATGCTAATAGAATATGAACCTAGCAGGACTCTGAGATATACTGATTCAAGTCAGATACTTGAGCCCAGAGTTCAAACTAAACATGGTGAAGCGGCATTTAGCTGCTATGGTGCTCACAAATGGAACAAGCTGCCAACAGAACTGAAATCAGCCCCAAATTTGACTATTTAACTGTAATGTAATTAGTATAAAAACATTTCTTTTTCATGCACTTATGATTGAGCTCTTTTAAGCATTTTAAACTTTTTTTCTTTCATTTACATAATTTTTCAGCTAATTCTGCACTCAGATATTTTATGTTCTATCTCCTTTTCCCTTTCTACCTTCTGTACTTTGTTTAGTTTTACTGGGTTTTGTAAATTATGTGTCTTATGTGTTTTAAAAGTTTGCAATTTTTACAGTTTTCTTAATGCTAACTGCAGTTTTTGTTTTAATGTGAAGCACATTGAGTTGCCCCTGGCTATGAAATATACTATATAAATGAAGCTGCCTTGTCTTGCCTTTAAGCAAATAGTCATTGGAATAGCAAATAAGAAGGTATCAATGATGGACAGCTTTATTGTGAGATCTGTTGCAATCCAGTACAACAACTCTCCCACAAATGCTCCCTTTACAAAGTTTGCAGAGTTTGGGGACATTATTACTGTGCAAATTCAAGCTTCGTCATTTTCGAAGTAGTTTAAGTCCCTTTTCAACAAAACATATGGCTGCAAGTTCTCAAATAAGAGTATTTTGTTAATGTTATATTTTTTGGTTGATTGTTGGACCAAAAAAAAAAAAAAGAAAAAAAAGAAGTGACTTTTTATTCTTTGCTTGTTCTGATGCTAACCCTTTTTTAATATAGACCAAACAGTTAATTGATGGATCAAAATAATTAGTGAGTTTAGCAGTTATGCATTAACATTCCCAGTCTGCACTTTTTGAATGAGTTGATCAGCAGGCAAACATTTATACTACATTTGGATGTCCACTTTTACTGGGATAAATTTGTGACTCCCCTCAGTAAAAAGTGTCATAAACATATGTTGTGTATATCCCAGCCATCTGCTCTTCCTGCTGTGATGATCTGATTGTGTCTCCTCTGAAGTGAATTTGCCCATATTTAGCTGATCTGAACACAGTGGTTATTATACATGCCCACAGTAGGCCTCTCTCTTTTACTAGCAGTCCTATCATCTTCAAGTGGATAGGAAAAAGGCTTTTATTTACTTTTAATTTGGCTTTTGCTTGATGCTGGAATGGTTTCCAAAACTCACTTACTCGCTCTCTGTGTCTCTCACACCATCTCTCCTCTTGTCTGTTCCACACCTGTTAGCGCCCCACAGATGTGCGCTTGCTGCGCTGTACATTTGTTCGAACAACAACGCCATCGCCATCATCAAACCCAGGATGAGTTAAAACAATCAGGCAGCATTTAAGCTGAGCGCAGGCCAGCTGCACTGCCCATTACCTCCATTCACACTCAAATGCACTCAAACACACACACACGTGCACATACACGCACGCACGCGCACACACACACACACTGTTGTGTGACACAACGGCAGCAGATATGAATATACTGAATATATCCACAAGAGAGTAGTTATTCTTCATTTCCTGCCACTCATCAAGGTTTGTGCTGTTCCTGCTCATCATTAAGCTGCTTTGATTGCACCTTAACGAATGATGCGGTGGCCACAAAAAAGTGGATATTGTGACAGTCAGAGTTTGTCTTTCGTCTCCTGTGAGTCTTTGATTTATTGCTAATGAGGATGGGAAGCGCTGATTGTCTAGTAGCAGTACAGCCTTACCTGCTCTACACAATCACTGCAGGTACTTTATTTCAACAACGCTGCAACTTTGCCATCTTATTGTTTATACATACTGTAAACTTCTTGAAGTAAAGATGGAAGATAAATTTGGCTGCAACTAGAGGCTGCTGATAATGACATCCTTGTTTTACAGCAACGCAGTATGAAAGAAAAGTGAGGGCTTTCACATGCAGTTGCATTGTACAAACTTGAAAGCAAGAGGCAAAAATCCTGTACACACAGTGTGCCACTTGTCCTCAAGTTGAATTTTTCTGTTTTTTTAATTACTACTACGCCTACTACCCCTGATGAAAATAATTCAAGTGTCCATCCCTTAAAGTAACCAGTCTGTGCTGAAAGAATAAAGAATTAAACTTGGTGTATGCCAAGGTTAGCAAGGATTACTGAAGCTCATCAATGAGTTTTGAGAAAGCAATGTTTTGAGTTGAGCCTACATACAAGCCAGTCTATTTAGAAATCTTGATTTATGTAATGATGCTGGTAGCCAGGTTTATTCTTCTGAGGTTAGGAGGGCTTAGTGTTGCTGCAAGAAGGCATGTAAGTAAACCACTGGTTTATTTCAGGGAAAAACCTGTGCTCCTGTGTGCTACGGCTGTGTGGAAATGTGTCGAACATGAAAGTGTACTTCATCAATTACCTGCAGGTCCTAACCTGTGGTACAGAGATGACCTTCAGGCCAGGGAGGTTAATAAACTATCTCAGCTCTATATAATTGACAAACATGTATACACACACACACACACGCAGAGCAGCAGAAATAGACAGACTGATGGTTTTCCTCTCCTCAGCTCCTCATCTTTTTTTTTTCCCCCCTCTTTTCTCTTTTTGTCCTTGGATTCCTGCATTCCTGCCTCCATTTTATACCAGCTGAAGGAGAAGTCTCTGTGTGTGTGTGTCTCTGTGTCTGTTATGTATCATTCCTCATGCGAAACCTTGTCGAAACTATCAGTGTTATCTGCTAACTTTACCACCTGTATTAAATTGAAAGCAGTGATGTGAAAGAGGAATCTGCCCTCCTTTTCTCTTTTCTCACTCATCCTACCTCTCTTTCTCTGCCCCCTTCCAATCTGTCTTTTCTCTATCCCCCCCTCTTCCTCCCTTTTTGTCTATTTCCCTCAACCATTTACCCCACCTTTTGCCTCACTCTTTCACTGTGTGTGTATCCTGCTCTGATGTGAGCAGCCTGTGAGGTTCAGGGGCTTTAAGTATTCATACATGAGCAGAGCTGTTGGGAGACTGGCAGGTTTTTAGGTTAAGTCCACCTCGGGGTTGGGGGCACATCACAGACATGCAGTGCAGGCCTGTGATGTGCAGCCTGTTTTTACAGGCAGCCCTTTAGGTTATGCACTCATTTTAGTGCATCATGCTGGCCAACAGGGGACATCAACTCAACACCCAATTTTTCTTTAGGGGCAAAGTGAGTCATACCTTTTTAGAAGATGTGAGAATATTACTCAATGTGATTTTAGTCACGTGAATGCTTCCCTGTTTTTTTTTTAAGGATGTCTGGTGTGTCAGAAAAAGTCTTTTAAAAGTGTTATATTTCACTTCACATTCATTTTCTGCTGCTCCATCTAGTCTTCAATGAGCTGATTAATGCCTGATCTGAATTATTATAAACATGCAGGTTTTACCATTTGTGTGGTCTTTAAAAGTGTCATTTACCTCACCTAACTTACCTGATTGGATGAAATAAACAATCCAGATAATGATTAAAAGTCAAATACTGAGCATGTGTTTGTGTTGCTGTATTCAGTTACCTTGCTTAAAACAATGTACATAAAAAGGTTTTTACAAGGTTTATATTTTGTTCTCATTACAGAGTAGATCAGTAGCCGAGCATAAAGATTTGATTGACGTGTCGGTGTGTGTGTGTGTGTGTGTGTGTGTGTGTTGCACCTGCTGTGATAAAGCATGTACCATGACTCAATAGAAATGTATCTCCCTCAGTAGATTTCACCCCTCACTTCGTTTCCTTAATGACTAAAACAGCACCCCTCCTCTATGTCTTTGTGTATAAGTCAGAACTGTGACACACACACACACCATTGCCAGCAAGCACCTTTGCATCCATTAGTTTTTGTGCACATTGAGATTGCATGACAAAACCCTGAACAGAAATACCAGCACCAATAAATAGACCTGCTGGCAAAGCTGGTGGTAACAGAATTTTACTGTAATCGGTAAAGATTACCTTCCCATTTTAATTTTGCTGGAAATGGCATATTTTCATTTCTGTGTGTCACTCTTAAGCTGTAGAAAACCTTTTCTGAGGACTATTTATAAGATTTCTGACAGGTGCCACTTGACTATCAGACTATCTGTGTGTCACTCATTAGCCTGACTGTAACACTGAGAGAATTGGTTGGTCTTTATTTTCGTGAGCACATTTGCTTTAGACAAAACTAGACTTAACTGTGCATTTTACATCCTAATCAGTTGTCTGTCCTGAAGGTACGAGATCGAACTGACCATGCACATTCCTGGCTCATTTGTCTTCATCTGCTGGGTCACAGCTTGGTCAGAGATATAACAAACAGGTGAATCTTCAGTAGAAACATCAGAAAGTTTCTATTTAGAAATCAGATTTTTTGTGCAGGAGCATCTTGATTTGAGTTTTATTTTTGCAGTGGGCCTGCATGTCTGCATGTCTGCATGTCTGCATGTTCCAGCCCTCCATATGCAGTGCGATTTTCAAGTGTGTTTGTGCATATATATATATATATATACATATACACACACACACTCACTAAAAATACCACACACACATCCCTAGTCACCCCAGGGAGGGAAGGGATGAAATCTATTGAAGTGGTTCTGTTAAATAGACTTTGTTCAGGTAGTCACTTTGTTTTCATGCTGATAATATTCATTTAAGGAGGGAGATCTCTCTTCCTTTTCTTCTCTGCTCCTCTTCCTCGTCTTGCTCCCACTGATTTAGCTCCTGGCTGCGGGATTAGCCCCCAGAGAAAATGCAGGGTAAAATTAGCCTCCGACTGTCCTCCCTGGCCGCGACCATTGATTTTCTGCCACAGATGGAGAAAAAACGCTGGTGCTTAATGTTCTTAATACCTCCACAGAGAAGGATATTTTTTTTTATTGCCTTGGTTTTTGTTTAGCTGCTTCTCTTCCTAAAACTTATGGCCCTGAACTATGGCTAAGTTATTTTTTTCTTTGAAAAAGCTGTAAGTTATTATATATTTGAAATGGCCCTTAAACACCTCCCTGACATTATTTAAGACTATTTAGGATAAAAGTCAGAATAAATGTCGTCTGTTTGCTTACAGATGTACAGTAAAGATTATGAGGCAAATTTGTTTGGGTTGTTGGCTTGACTCTTTTCTGATGTGCAATAACAAGCTAGTTTTAACATCTGGCCTCGACAGTGCATCAATAGTTCAATAATGTGCTGGAGGTTGGACCGGATATCATACATTAATGACTGTTGCTACAGACCAGTAGTTTTCATAGCACAAGCACTGAAATCTGTCAGATTTGTAATCTTGTTGCTTATCCTTTTGAATGAGTTTCTCTGCGTGCAGACAACAATGTTTGAAGACTGCTGACTCTTTTAATGTAAAAACGTGTTTTCAGCCTAACTGTAAGCTCCATGAAAGTCAGTATGGTTTTATTAAACACCATACAGATGGAATCAATTCAAAATTGTGAATTGGCAATAATTTTCATACCTCTGAATTAGGATTATGGCATTCCAAAACACAGTTACACATACATTCAGAAAAAACTAAGACTCCTCCAGAAGAGACACACATGCTCACATACACACAAATACACACCAACACAACTAGTTTTCTATCATATTGAGATTATCTCTTCCCCCATATCCCATATGACTGACCCATGGGAATTAGGTGATGTGGATAATTGCTTTGAGACAAACCACTTGATTGTCTTCTGCGTGGATTGGGACTTTTGTGAAAGCCAGTGCAGATGTCTGCTGTGTGTTTTTTGGTGTCTTGCCAGCATCTTAATTATTCCATTGTTAGGCTAGTGAAGGGGTACCTGGTGTATTACTCTGACAAGATGTCCATGTTGCACAGATCGCAAAGCTTCAGTTGAAACTATCAACCACTGATTGTTGTCTTGAAAGTGTTCAGCTCCCTCCTGCTTTAAGAGGTTCCTTAGGAAGGTTTCTTAGCAGATTTTTTTTGGTTTCCTGGGCTGCTGTAGTCATCTGGCTCCACATGTGAATTTGTGCTTCTTGCTTGTTAGGTTTCTTGAGGGGTTGCTAGCATAGAGGGTCAGCTTATGGATCCGACAAGGCTACCAAAAGCAAAGTAAAGGCAAGGATGAGTGAGGTGTTCATCCAAATGTAGTGAAAATTATTGTTAAATTTCCAGAAAATCTGCAAAAGGAAATATGAACGAACCCATATATTCCCATTCACTTATGTTGAACAAATATTAGGACTTCTTGAGTGGGGTTCCATTGAAAGCAATATAGAAAAGAGGACACATCAAGTCAAACAATAAAGCGCTCATGGTGACATGCTTCATGAAAATATATTGTTAAAATTAAAATTGATTCACCAAATATTACAGCCTCATCTTTGGTTTTTGCTTTTTAATTTTGGCTGGAGCAAAAGTGTGAGTGACAAGTAAGTCATGCGCTTAATGTGCTGTGATACATATTTTTTTTTAAATAAGTTTTGTCTCAAACAAATGTGATTTCCTTTTTTTCTTTCATATATTTAAGGAAGTAATATTTAGATTTGTTTTCTTTTAGAATTTACACCATTTGCATGAAGCAGTGCTTGCTGCTAGCTGTCCTTGCAGTGTATTTTCTGTGCATATTTCAAAAAATCCAGAAGCAAGACAGTTCTTAGTCCTTTTTGGAGAGAATCATAATCCATAACCTGTATCACAGTTTCTTGCTCCTCCCTTTTGGTCAGATTTGATTGTCAAAGTTATAAACAGAAGTCTTGATTTATATCTTTCCAACACCTTGACAGGTATTGTTGATGTTTGTTCGTATTGTCCTCTACTCATAATGCCTTCTTCTTTTTAGATACTGTCACAATTTAACAGAATTTTTTGCTTTGGTCAAATGGAGTCATAGTTTGGAAAGTCTCACGTCCTGCAGGTGGACCTTAAGTCCACCATTTTGGACTGAAGCTGTTGATGGTGATTCACACACTATTCAGGTGGAGAACTTATACTTGTGATGCTATGCCAAGCTTGCCAAGGCTGCAGTTAGCTGGGTAACTGGTAAACAGTCAGCAATGATGAACTGCAAATATTCTGAGCAGGCAAGCCCCCATTTGTACTCCTGGCCAGCCAGACTTTTTGCTCAATGTAATTGCCTGTGTTCCATGTTCTAGCTCCACAAGAAAGGCACAAAAATTCTAAATATGAATCTTTATACTTATTCTGAAAAGTATGTAATTTGCCAAATTAACATCCCCCATGATATAAAATTACCATGACAGATTATGCACCATTAAATGACGTGATAATTTTTGTGATTTCTGTTTTTCAACACTGAAACCTGTGGGACATGATGACTTGACTTGAAACAGCAGTTCTTGTTGACCATAGAATATCTGATGTTTTTGTTGTTTTGTACATCTCTGCTTGCATGCATGGCTATTTTTCTTTGCGGCACTTGTCTATTGAATGTACTTGGATCTTGAGAAGTAGGACCATTTCAATCAAAGGTCACTGTCCTCTTGTGATGCAAGTTAAAGGATCCCAGGACATTTGTAACTGCCTTCACTAAAATCACAAAGAAAACGCTCTATACTATTAAACATGATCTTCTGCTTCTCTTGTTGAGGTGACCATGGGAACATTCAGGGACACGATGACCAATGAAGGTCAAAACTCTTTAATCACCCAAACACTTTTAAATGCCACCACAATCAAGTTGAATGAATTTTCCATTAAGTTCAGTATTGTCTATCTTTATGTATGGTGTGATCAAACAAGAGGATTGTTATAAAAAGTGAAAATGTGTCTATTGATCTGACGCATGAGCACAAATTAAAATAATGTGAACTTATTCCGAGTGGTCCATAAAAGAATTCAGTGTAAACATCCCGAATTTGCAGTTGTATTCATGCCACACATGTCTGCCTTGAGATTGTCCACTTTGTGTGAACCAATGTCTGACACAATTAGATTGACAAACATTACTTTGTATGTCAATCTAATTGTGTCAGACAATTGAAAAGTAATTGAAAATTGTGATATTAAAGCAAATTATAGTGGTTATATGATGGCGAGTCCTTGGTAAGCATACTAAAATGAGTTCCTTTATCTACGGCAGCTTGGTTTCTATTTTCTCAAGTTCAATTTTAATTGGAATTACGAATAGACTAGTTAGTGATCAAATCTTGAAGAATCTTAACACTAGTATAAAAAAAAAACAAAGCTGTAAAACATGAGTCATGTTTCTTTTTTCTTTATTCTTTTCTTTCATTTCTTTAGAGCCACATGACGTGCAGTTAGTACATACATTAGTGTCTTAAGTACATGTACCTACTGCATATAAAACTGTCGAAGTCGGAGAGGTTAGAATTTTTTCCTTTTCTCTCAGTATTCCAGTTTTCCACTTTGGTTAAACTCTGCTCTTTCTTTCCCTTCTGCCTGCAACGTTCCCAACCCCTCCTCTTCCTCTAGTCATGTCATCTTGTCCATACCCCACCTATCTGTTCGGCTACATCTCCAAGATGCTGTAATTTCCTTGGCCTGGCTTGATGTTTATTGTGAGACTGAAATTGAAAATGGCCTGTAATGGAGCGAGCTTCGCAGCCCCGGGACCAATTCACAATCTAAATGACTTGCTCCTTTTCAATGGCATCGACTGGAGGGCTCTTTGTGCAGCCTCGTACCTAATCAACCTCCGGTGTGACCCCCAGCTCTTGGGGGCTGCTGTCGGATTAATGATAAAATCATTGGTTCAAACAATTATTCGACCTGAAATGGCTGGCCATTTTATTCTGAAAATTAAAGGATGTGAAATTAATTTTTTTTTCTATGCCATGTTGTAGCAGCGCCACTTATGACTGAACTCTGCCCCCTAAACTCTTGATTTCATATGAAAGAGTGCTTTTACTTTATCTACTTTCTCTCTTTCAGTTTTTTTTTTTCATATCCCCATTTCTGTGTGTTGTTGCAAATAGCTTCCCAGGTGTCAGAGTAGCAAGGCTTCAGCTACATGCCTGTCTTTCTGTCCTTCTGTCTGCCAGTCTGTCTAACTTTCTTTGTATCTACCTACCAACCAGTCTCTCTGACTGTCAGGCCAGATTATACTTGTTTATACAAGAAAAGTATCAGATGAAATTAAATGAAGTTATAATTGACATTGAGTAAATGTTTTCAAATAAAGATGTAGATATTTTGAGTGCTTAATTCAAAAGAGGAAAGAACTAGCTATGAATTATTTAAAAGCAAAATTTAAACATGACCCTACATATTATTTTTCTTCTTTTTTACACATCATGTACAGGCAGAACTTGAATCAGCAAGCTTTTTGCAAGCTTCTCAATCCTGGGCACTTGTTTTCTACATTTTGAATCACTCTTGTGGAGATCACCCATCACCCCAGGGGATGAGCACCCATCACCTCCTTAAAAAGAATGCGAATATGAACAGTTGTTGGTGGTGTGGCTTGGGAATGTACTGCATTAACCTCCAGAATAGTTTAGATTCAGATTCAGCCTTCTCGTTGAATCTCAATCACATTGAATATAAAAAAAGAGCAAAAATCTTCTGGTGTAGCACAAAAACATAACTGATAACTAATAATAAACAAAACATGCATTCAAGCGGTGTTTATTAACTGGATGGTGTGGCGAGAAGGAGCTCTTTGGCCTACTGGTCCTGGCTCTGAGACCGTGATATCACCTGCCAGAGGGCAGCAACTGGGAGAGACTTTTCTTGGGGTGGATTTGGTCCTTGATGATTTTCAAACCTTGCTGATGCACTGACTGTTGTAGGGTTAGGGCTAGGGTTCTCCTGTATACAGGGGACATGTCCAACGTTCTTTGGTGGTGGACAGGTTTGTGCTGCTTACATTTAGCATTACTGACCACTGAAACGACCACCTTCAGGTACACAATGGCACAAAGTGTAATTCTAAAGAAGCAGAAATACTAGAGTGGCAGTGTTCAGAGATAGGTCATTTCAGAAACTTGAGGAAAATTGGTGAAAGTGAAAAAACGCAATTCACTATGAAACTGTTTGTGTTTTATCCTTGTCTCTGCATGCTTGTCTGTTCATGGTGCTTCCCTTCCTCTTTCCTGCTGCATTATGGGATGGTGACCTTGAGCAGGGTAAGTGAGTCTTGAGGATAGATGGATTATAGATTGGCTGCCTTTATGCTGCAAAATTCTGATGAGCCATGCTGTGCACTTGTGTCTGTAAAACACCACTTGATTACTGGGTGTGTATTTATCATCATCATTATCATTATCAGTCTGCTCCCCTCTCTTAAGTCTGAGACAATGGGAACTCCTAAAAGGCTCTTATTGAACTGAGGCTCACTAGCCTTCGCAGCCTCTGCTCAGTCCTAGTCCTCCTCAGCGGCCTGCAGTGTGGCTAGGTAATTACCCGGGGATTGATTCTCCTAACAGAGACCATTTCTTCACCTCCTGCAGAATCACTAAGAGGCTTATAATAAGCCCTGCTCACCTCCATAGCTTCCTAGCTAATGTCTCGGTGAGCTAGAGCCTCTATTGACTTGTTGATGGAGATGCTGGAGCTGTGCTAAAGGCGTCGGAGTGAGGGGAGGAGACTCGCTCTTCATTGTAGAAGCCTGATTATTAAAAGGCCAACACATTCTGTTTTCATCTCACCTAAGATAATAAATAAATGTGCCATGGAGATTTCTCTCACAGGCATCAGTGGGAAGTTTTTCTGGACTTAACAACAATCAACAATCCTGGTCTTTTGCCCTGTGGCTGAGATATGTATGTATGTATGTATATGTATATATGAAGTTCAAAATTTTAAAGTTCAACTCTGAATTCTGTGCTATGTTAAGTTTTGGGGTATCGGAAATCAATCAGATGACCAAAAAGACTGCAAAGTTTGGCTTCATTATACTCCCTTAAACAAAACCGCCTTCATGGCTTTGCTAATTATCATTCTGAGGATGCAGCAATTTGTTTCTTCCAATCTGCCAGTCAGCAGCGGGGCATGAAGAGGGCTGAGAGCCAGACAGAACAGGGGCTTTTATTCATTCAGTGGAAGCAAGAGCCACTGACAGAGGATAGAGTTTTGTGTTGTGTTTGTGTGTTAAATAGAAAAAAACTTCTTGTATATCTTCATCACTCATATCAGTCAGTGGCCAGTAACAGAAGAGTTGTAGCACCTGAAATGAAGTGGCCCAATTATTAATTTCATTATGTCACAATTAGGTAACTTTTACTGCTGGAAGAGTATGAGATTGAAATGAAGCAGATGACCAAATGTTCATATCTTGTAATATTGATTTAAAAAAATATGAATGAAAGTGTTAGCAACAGCAATCACAGCACTCTCTCTCTTTCTTTGCTTACCTGCAGTTCAGAACCTTGTTTATATCATGGAGAAACACATCCCTCACTGCTGTGTGTGTACTGTGAAGGAACAATCATGAATACCTCTTTCATTTAACGTCCCACTGTTAGATTACTAAATGTAATGTAAATATTTGGCACATCCACACAAGCTTTCTAAGTGTTTATGAGTATTTTTCATTCTCGCCTTCACCACTCTGGCATTTTGTGAAAGGTAAACATCTTTTGCCAATGTGCCTAGGTTTGTGAAGACAGTGTGAACTGCTGACTGTCAGTTTGTTTGTGTGTTATGATGAAAATGACTGAGCACAAACATGGTTTCCCACAGAAAAAAAGACTTGTTAACACCAGTAGTCGCTCTCAATTGAGTGGGACTCACATTTTCATGAGAATTTCTCTCACCACTGAAAAGTCTACAACCCTTTGTGGATGCTTTAAATGACAACGTTTGGTGAGAAAGCACTCGACTGCAATTAGCCATTGAAGTTTCTCAGACATCCTAACTTTCTTTAACAAGAGTTTCAAAACTCTCCAGTCCCCTCCCTCTCTGTTTTCCTTAGCTGTTTCTCACACGTCCCACCTTCCCAACTGGGACAAACATTTCCCTAATGAGGGGGTCGGTTGGGAAAGCTGTGGGGAGTGGAGCGTGGATGTGACCTCTGGCATACTTGGACAATTATTATTCATGGGATGGGACCCTGTTTGTGAAAATGTGAGTGTTTGAGCCGCGACTCAGATGTTGGATGCTTTAGTTATAACAAACTTGAATCATATATTCATGTCTGGATGCAGGAGTGCTACTCAGCTGTTTTGGCTGGAAACTGGCTGGGCTGTGTGTGTGTGTGTGTGGGTGTGGGTGTCAAGGGGCCACCAGTTTCTGAGGCTGCTCTGTCTCTCTGACTTTGACTGAAGCACATTGTTCCCAATCAAGGGATGGGAATGGGGCCCTTGCCAGTGAGGGGAAAATGAACACACTACACATACACACACTACATACACACTAAAGACACACAGATACAGTATGATAAAGAGGAGCATTCATTAAGACATGGCCAACATCTATTAATAGTGTGTGACAGTTCAAGTCATTGCTGGTGTCTTTAGAAAACACAAGGAAAAAAAAAAAAAAAAAAAACACAAAAAAAGGATTCGACAGACCAGGTCTTCTCCTTCCATTGCTTCTTTGACCACTTTTTGATGCTCACATGCTCCTTATAGGTGCAGCATGGGCAGCATTGCCTGTTCAGCTCTGCAACAATCTGTGTTGCACTATGCATCCTAAAACCTTTATATCAGAACTGCCATGAACTTTCTTCAGCAGTTAGATCTGCAGTAACAGTGCTGTTGGGTTGATCACACATGCCAGCCTTTGCTCCCCAAACGCATCAGTGAGACATTGTTGCTTGTTCATGCACCACTTTTTTGAGATACTTAACACAGCGGACCACAGCATTCCACAAGAACAACTAAATGTTCACTTGCCTAAAAGATTCGACTCACCGACATGTGCCAATGTAACAAAATCATGCATGTCATTCACTTCAACTGTCAGTGGTCATAATGTTATGGTCGATCGATGTTCGTTCTTTCATCTTGTGCTGCTTATCCATTTCCGGGTCACAGGGGTGCTAGAGCAAATCCCAGCTCCCATTGGGTGATCACCAGTCCATCATAGGGCCAATACACACAGAGACAAACAACCACTCACACTGTCACTCAGACCTACAGACATTATAGAGTAAACCCAAACATGCATATCTTACGGGTGTTCCAGAGGAAACCCACACAGGCGTGGGGAAAGCTTGTAAATGCCACACAGAAAGGAACCAGTTCTGGAACCAAACCCACAACCTTTTTGTTGAGGGGCAACAGCACTAACCACTATTTTTACCAACCAATATTTTTATGAAAACAAATTCCTACAAACTGAAAACACATCCATATTATTCATATATTGAATCCCTAGTCATGATATCAGAGAACCAATGTTACAAGCTCCAGGAGAGCGCAAGTCCCTCCTAGAGCTGGAGTGTTTGTGTGTGTGTGTCTATTTTCAGTTTCCCACCTAGTCACATGGGAAACGGACGATGGGTCAGTTGTGGGTGGCCTATGTAAAGGTCAGCTGGCTTAGCAAGTTACCAGGAGGTCCGTGTGTGTGTGTGTGTGTGTGTGTGTGTGTCTGTGTGTGTGTCTGTATCTGCGCGTGCGCTTTATCCGGTCATTCTGTCGTGTGTGTGTATGTGTCAGACTTTGGGACACAGTGCTTCCTTTCTCCTCCTGAAGCTGCAGTGGCCTCTGGGTAATGGCTGACTCAACTGGGCATCCCAGACACTATTGAATAAGGCACACATGCACTCACACACACACACACACACACACACACACACAAACAGACACACGTCCTTTCCAGTAAACCTCCCACAACTACCACGATCACGGCCATGGCAGCACATTCACTGCCATGGCAATTTCTCTGTGCTTTAATGGCAGGCCTGTGACCTGTGGCATCATCTGGGGGATCTGACAGTTGACTGGCTCTCTGGTAACCATGACGCATGATGAGCATGTCTGCTGTTAACTGGGATCTGGGCTGAGTCAGTGACTGTGGGAATGACAGAGTATACTGGAATGACTGGAAATGAACGAAGAAGAAGCTAAAAGAAAAGAAAAGTAGGTCAGACACATTCACTAAAACCACTAAATCCACAACTGACCCATCAACTGACTTTATTTATATAGTACATTTAAACACAACAAGCAACATTGATCAAAGTGTTTTTTAAGGAGTAACATATCCCAGGCGACATTGGATTAGAGTAGGGCCCACCCTGGATTGGTTGCCAGCAAATCACAGGGCAGATATGTAGAACCAGTCAATTAATCACGCTCAAGTACAAGCAAGTCATTAAAAATATTCATAAACTTTCAGCTAATTTCATTTTGAGCATTCTAAAGTAAATAAAATTGAATGTGAAAACTGTGCAGTGTTTTTCCACTGCATAGCATCAACACACGTCTCTTTTCACTGTAGCCTAGTACAGGTGGATTTCACCATTTTTACAACAAATATGAGACACCGCAATCGTGACATCGCCTTTAAAGTGACACACATTAAAAAAAAAAAAAAAGGAGAATGTTTAGCAGAAGTAATGATGCAGTTTTTCCTGTCACCTGTTTGTATTGCCTCATCTTGGGAAACCTTGGCAGACCTATTAGCAAATTAAGTACCGGAGATTGTCCACAATATTTGTTCAGCAATAAAACAAGGAAGGCAAGTAGTTGAGTTGAAGCTATGCAGGAGAAAAGGAGAAGGGAAAATAAAATGGAGCTATTGAACACAAACTTGAAGAAGTAGTTGCTCATGTTAAGTAACAGTTTGGGTTGTCTTAAGATGTCTGCAGTATTATTTATGTTTAAATGAGCGGTCGTCACACAAGGGGGGTTGAGTTTGTCTCGATCAATTTTCCTCTCAAGCACTTCAGATTAGACACACTAATGTTCATACTGTGGAGCAAGATGAGACCCTGAGTCTTAAAGGAAATGTCTAGAATTATTCCCCTTGTATTTGTCTTGCTATCAACAAATCTTAAAAAAAGATCAAACTATTGAGTGTCCTCGTCTGCGTTGAAATTTTCATCCCCTCCTGTTGAGCTAGTGGGACACAACAGAGTTGCTGGACTAAGTTTTCCCAGGCTCAAAAAGTTTTAAGATAGTAGAAACTGACAAATCTGTTGGTTGGTTTTTGCAGCCTCAAGCAGTTCCTCAGATGTGCACTTTAATTTAGCTACAGTCTGTTGTAGTTAATGCTTTGCCCTACCCTTTTATGCTTGACTGCTTGCTTGCATGTTGCATTTCTCAAAATAGGGTTTTCTGGCTGCAAATGTCCTTCCTGCTTCAGTAGTGCTTCAGTGGCGCTGCAGTAGGACTGCGTTTCACCCTCAAATGAAGCAGTTCTTCTTTTGAAAAAGTGTACTTTACATACTTACTGGAAAAGTATAAATCTTATGTATGTATCAAGTAAGACTGACCAAATGATGCAACATCAAGCTGTTTTGGACATATTTAAAAATGTTCAATACCTTTATGAAGAGACTTAGTTGGCGTCAAAGGCATCATAAACCGCCCACGTGAATTAGTTTGATGGCTTCAACACCTGGGAAAACACGTTTTCAAAATTCTAAGCACAACCTGAATTAGGGAGAGGTCTTGAATGGCCCCTATATTGTACCAATCAGTGGAACCAGATGAAACAAAACATGGTGTTATTTTTGATAGTCAGTATAAATTCAGTGACTGCTGAAAATTTGACTTGCAGCTTGTGATATGATCAAGGAGCATTCAAAATGACCTGAAAAAAGCATTTTTCTAAAAAGGTTTGCATAGACCTACAGCACAGCGAGCGGTCACGTCCTCGTACTCACTGTCATCCTCATCCTCACCTTCATCTTAGATCCTGATCACCGTGTTGACCTGAAACCTGATGAACACAGGCGAGGCTTCTCTCGCTTTGATTCTCTCCCCATCTCTCTCTCCGCGTTGATGGTGACAGGAGACAGTAGCGTGCTGGCAGGTGCATGCCACCAAATTACCATCCACACACTTGCGCACAAACACATGCACACAGACACATAAAGCAGGCCTCTCCTCTGCTGAGAAGGCTGCCATTATCATATCAAAGCGTCTCTCACAGAGATGTGGCAGCGCTTCAATTTAAGCAATTAATGCAGAGAGAGACTCTCACCCAGCCCAGCTACCCCCCAACTCCTCACACACCCCCATTACACGTACACACACACACATGCAGGGCTCTCTGGTGGTGTTCTGTGACAAACAAAGGTGTTGAAAGGCGAGGATCTATATTCTCAAGGTCATTGTGCTGTTTATTTTTTGTTTTTTTCCAGCTCCTTGTCCTGCCCCATAAGATGAAACTGTGGTCTTATATCCACTTTCCTCCAGATTTGTCCACTTCTGGAGCACAAATATAAATGTGAAGAGTGCTTCATTCCAGTAGGTGCTCCATGCTGAGATTTTGTTGTTAGGGATATTTGATCATAATAGCCCATGAAGTTGGAAAACCTTAAATCTCCATATGGAATTCACAGTTATCCACTCATATTTTAGTGCTTGATGTAACTGCAAGACAGGAGCAGAAATCTGTCCACTATGTAATGATGAGCTTATCTTCTAATAGTTAAGGAGTTTTACTGTCTGACAGTGGGAATGAATGACGTTCTGTATTTTCAGTGTCAGTGCTCCACCACAGGCCCCAGTGAGTCTAATCTAATTCCAATCACACAGTCAGCTCTTTCCAGCAGTTTTACCAGCTGTCTTGCATCCTTTTGCTTTCTGCTGCCTCCCCAGCAGACTGCAGCATAGAACAGCATGCTTGCTACCATGGACTGGTAAAACATCTGCAGCACCTTTTTGCAGATGTCTAAAGATCTGAGCCTCCTTAAAATAAAGAAGTGGCTCTGCCCCTTTTTGTGGAATGACTCAATGTTAGGGTACCAGTCCAACATGTTGTCCAGGTCTACTCAGATATTTGTAGGGTAGCTCTTACTTACTTACACGTTGAGTTGATATCAAACAGCAGAAATAGGATGTTTGCTAAAAATTTTTGTTTTCCTGGAGCCTTCATTGTTTGATTTACGTAACTTGAGTCAACCCCAGGTAGACAAATTTCAGCTACAACAATGAGAACTGCAATTAGACAAAGGGGACAAACATTACAAATAAATAATGCATGTCTTCCTTAACCTGCTATCTCAAAATACAGTAAATAGATTCAGCAAAGGCTGCAGAAAGATTTTGCTGTTACATCGTGCTAATTTGTTGGTTTAATATTTCATGTCTCCCCATGCTTTCTGGTGTGCAGCTGCATTGTTAGCATTTTTATGCCCAAATCCTGGAGGCCGATACTCAATGGATGCAGTGGAGAAGTATGATAGAAGGTATCGATCTAAACCGCCACAGGAGAATCCTCTTTGAGCCAATCAGTCAGCTTTTAAACCTGAGTATCCACCAATCAGTAGGCTCATTGTACCTTTTACTCCTGGTTAGGAGAAATTGGCCCCTGTCATTTAAGCTTTTCAACACAATCTCTCCATCATTCATCCCTCTCTTCCTCCTCTGCATTCTTTTTCTTAGTGTTGGATTGCTTTGAAGTACTCCATTTTTTTCCCTTCTTCTTTGCGGTGAGACACTTTATTAGACACAGCTGTTCAACCCAGCAAGGCCTGGATTCATTGCCAGAAGCTTCCCTCTCTCTCTCTTTCTGCTGGTCTGTCTCTCTCTTTCTCTTTCTGTCAGGTGGGATCTAAGGGGATGAATAGGCAGTGATGGGGAGCAGCTAAGTGAGGCTGTTTGCTCTGGAAACCTTGGCTCCGGGCCCCAGTTCTCTGCTCAGCAAGCCCACTCAGGAGCCACGAGTTTATCTTCACGTATGCAAGGAGCTAAATGAATGGCCAAATCATGGTCAAATTCAGTCCTCCAAAATGGCTGCAACACAATGCTTAAGGGACAATTAATGAGTGCTGCGTTATTATTTGGACAGAATACTTGTCAGTCAGTCATCTTGTTTTTTTTATTCCATGTTGATCCCCAGATGGACACTGGGTTTCTGTTTTCTTATTTTATCTTGTTTTCAATGGAAGTATTTGAATACGAAATAGAATTGAATAGAATAGCGTGCCTTTCATTTTCATTATTGTACAATGAGATTGGATTGGAGAATCTGTGCTGCTGAATGTTACCAACAAGAATAAAAATAAATTATATTCTGTTGCATAATCACACACACATTGTAATAATTGAGCAAGTTTAATCGTAGTTCTATGGAGTCTGTCGCCCCTTGCCTAAATGTGAGAGTTTTATTCCTGAACTGGATGAAAGGATGTTGGCTAGCCTGCGCTGTTTGTGTTTACATCGGTTTACAACACTTTGCAAGATTGTTGAAAGTGAAGACAGCACTAAGCAGATAAAAACAAAAACAAACAAACAAAAAAAAAAAACAACAACAACTCAGTCATTCCATCCTTTTCAACAACATCAGATTTGTGAATGTTGTGAGTTGGCAAGCCTGGAAAGTGAGCACAAGAATGTAAACGTGATTATTTCAGCTATTAACAGCAGCGGATATGTTTTCACTAGCTTGATTTATGTAATCAGTTAGCTGTGTATAATTAAAGCACAATAGGGCCTGATAATGTGTGGCACATCGGAACAGGAAATCCACACCTGTCAGTCATCAGAACAGGTTTAAGGCACAACTGCTGTTTGAGGTTCAGTAATTCATCTAAATTATCATCTATCATCAAAGTGTCGGATGTGAACACACATGTTTAAAAGGTTATTATTTCTAATGTATAGACAATGTCTCCATTTTGTCTCTTTTACTTGCCAGTCAACTGGAAAAGTTGACTGGCAAGATAATATTCAAAACACAATAATCTTCAGTGTCATCAATGCCACATTGTCATTGTCATCAAAACTTATTATCCTTATTTATTTTTCATTCTTTCTGATATATTCTTCATTTACTCTTTTTTAATCATTATGCCATAATTTTTTTTACAGGGTCTTCACAAAAATAAATGTTTAAATAAAAATGCAAATTCAGGCAATTTTCCAAAGTTCCTCAAAGAGCTAAGTTTTCCAAACTGATAACTACATCAAGCCTTGTTATATTAATGGTTAAAAACTGCAATTTACACGTGTGTATGTAGAAAAGATTTACAGAAATAATGCTACCTACTCTGTACTCTACGACTTCTTTTAAGTGCATATTTATGTATCATATGCTAAAATCGTAAGCTCAATATTTTACATGTCCACCACACATACATGCATCATGTATTTATATGTAATATTGTAATATTTGAACATCACTAAATCCGTGTCAGTGACATTGAAGTTAAAGTCCCCCAGAATAGTACAGCTTTTCCCTTTTTTTTTGGTCAAAAAATTATTACTGGCTATATTTATTTGAAAAATTGTTTTTGTTTTTTTTTTTGGAACAGTGCATTAGTGAATACTGCAAATTATCTATACATTTTTAAATCTCTTTTTTAATAGGTGACAGACATAAGTGAAGATGTTATCAAATCATCCTTGTTCCCTCTGATCATTTGACCTATCTGAACTCTTTCTTTATTTTCTCATCAACACTTAAAGTAATATATTTCTTGTTTCTTATCTCTTTCTCTGATTCCTCTTCACCTGTCTGTCTGTCTCCCTTTCTGTCTGTATCTCTTTATAAGCCCCTCTCTGGTTGCAACATCTGCCTGATGTTTGTGACAGGCAGTGCGATAGCGCTGACAGGCTGGAGACGGTTATCAGAGAGGGCTGTCGCGAGAGGCTCTGCCTGGCTAAATTGAAAATTGCAAATGAAAATCCTGCTCGGCTCGTTTTTAAATTCATCAGCCATTATGTCAGATGACCTTTTGGGCGTCAGGCACGGCTGATAAAACTCCAAACGACAACACTCGGCTCTGATCCAATTTTCGACACTGTCCCCTTCCTGCCGTTCTCTATCCCTCCTCCCTCTCTTTCTCCTCGTCTCTGTCACTGTTCGACCCAGTGCCAGTGAAAATGATAGGCTTTCAGGAAAGCCTCCATTGTGCTCTAGATGGAGAGGTTTTGTTTGGAGGAGATGGCCCAGTCTTGTGTGTGTGTGCGCGCTTGTGCGTATGTGTGTGTGTGTGCGTGCCTGCGTGTGCATGCATGCACATCGTGAAGGGAGTGTGAGTAGTGTATGAGTTTGGGGGCACAGAGCATGGCCTGGCCAGGCCTTGTCCTGGTGCCACTGTTATTGTCCAATCACAGTGAGGATCAGAGGCCAGGAACGTGTGGGCATTTACAGATACAGTGGGGGAATGAGGGCAGAAAGAGAGGTGTAGGGGTATAATAAACACTAAGAGTTGATGTCACTCTCAATGGCTTTTCCTGGATGGGTCACTGTGTGCCAGTATTGACAGATGTGTGTCTGTGTGTGGACGTCTGTGTATCATCTCAGGAGTGGAACAGGGCTGATCTTCTCAGTCTATCAGAAGCTCTATCTGTCTGTAATTGAATTCTCTCCCTCTCCCATTATTATTGTCTTTGTCTCTGGGGACTGGATGGTCAGAAGCTTTTTTCCTCATCCTCAGGTGGAGCTGTAATCCAGCTTCTACCTCACAGACACATTACAAAATAGCTTGGTGGCACTTTATCCCTTATGTATTCTTTTATGTGTCAGATGGTTGAAGACCAAATGACCCTGAAAGAACTCACTCTCCATGCTGACATGAGATGATATCATATAGTTTTAGGTTTAGTTTAACACCATATATGAGTGATGGGTCTCTGTAATCATTCATCTTCTTCCCTGCGGCCATTGGGAAATGTGTTACTCTGCAGAGGAATGATGAATTTTTTCATGAGCTTCTCACAGTGAAGTGTGGTCACTCGTTTATGCTTACAAAAGAATGTTCTATCTTCAGGATTCTTTGAACTCATTTTTTTAATTTGCTAATGTTTTTTCCCCTCTCTTTTGGCTTTTCCCTATTTGGAGTTGCTACAGCATGCAAGCTTCCTGAAACTTGCATGATTGATTTTGCTACAGATTCACGTCAGAAGCCCTTCCTGATGCAACCTTCCCATTTATCTGGGCTTGGGACCACTAACTGGGACTTTGTGAATGAGCTTCTTGTTGGGGAATCAAACCCCAGTCTCTTGCATACCAATCAGGTATACTCACCACTACTGTGTACTAACGAGGCAGGATTCTAATAATAATTAATAGAAACAAAGAACAAACTAATATCTGTTTTATAGAATTGGTCTGTGCTGCAAAGCAATTTTTGACTGAGTGGATTTCTACTGCCCACCACCACTGCTGTCTGTCAAAACATGGGAAGTGGTTTCCTCTAGCTTTGTTTCATTCATCAATCTATCCATCCATCTTGTTTTTCTTTTCCTAACTTGAAGCTGCCAGGTTTCCAGTGTTTCTTTCAAATAGTGTGCATGGGTCTCTGATTACTACATACACAGTTCAGTTTTCTCAGTCCATGGCTAAAAGCAATGTAAGTACCTAAAACTTAACCTGGTTAAAAATGAATGTGTGATTTGTGGCGAGAAAGCTTACAAATACTTTACGATTCTTCTTTTTTGTTCTGAGATTTTTGCACTGGGACGTATGTGCCCCTGAATGGTTCTATATCATAATCCAAACCTGTGTGTTTCTGTGTGTGATCATTGCCTTATGTGCACATGGTTACAAATGCACTGAAATCATATGAGTGAAGTTATAGCACTCTCTGTGTTTACAAGGACGTCTTAGCATGTGTCTACATCTGTGTGTGTGTGTGTGTGTGTGTGTGTGTGTATGCATGCATGCATGCAAGAGTGTATGCAGCTGGCCCAGGTGTGCGTTATTAATCAGTTATCAGGGCAGTTTATTTGCTGGGTGACAAGTTGCAATTTCCCCCCTGATTCAAGGCCTCTTTGTCAGGTGGGAATTACATTGAGAGCACATGACAAAACACTTCACCTCTCTGCCTCGTTCCCCTCGATTCTCCTCTCTCACTTTAGATTTTGCCTCTTTTTCTCTCCCTTTCTGCCAGAGTTCACTCCCGCTCAAGTCAGAGTCCTATTTCCTTCTTTATGTTTCCTTGCTTTAACATCACCCAGATCTTCACCTTCATCTCCCCTCCTTCCCCAGTTCCATATATTCTCTTCCTCCATCTTTTTCTCTCTGCTACTATATTTATTTTTCCTCCCATCAACAACATCATCCTCAGCCCTTGGAGTAAAAAAAGGCGGACTGTATAATTAATCACACAGCTTGGTCTAATTAGAGATGAATACACGTTGTCCCTCTTGACACACACACACACACACACACACACACACTCTCACCTCTCAGCTTCTCTGGCCTAATAGAAGTTGATGCTGTATTAACAGCAAATGGTGCAATCCCATGAGAGCCCCTCTTGCCTTGATGAATCTGATGAATATGACAATAATTAGTGAAGACAGATGAGAGGTAAATTACCACTGACAATGTAATGCTATCCTGTCTGCCTCCAGAGAGAGAGAGTGAGAGAGAGAGAGAGAGAGAGTGAGTTTGCCAGGACATGACATTAGAAAAAAAGAGAGAGCAAGAGAGGGAGTAACAGACAGTGAGCGACGCAGAAAGTAGTTTGGTTTCATGCAAATTATTATTTTCATGCAAATTACGATGCACTGATTCGCTTTAATGGAAAGCGTAATGGAAAATGTTGCAATTTCTTCAACATCACAAAAAAGTTTTCAAATCTATTCTTAAAATAAATAATAAATAAAAATAAATAAATGCCCCCCAAAAATCTATACATTTAATTGTATATGACACATTGACCTTATTTGCACTTGTTATCAACATGCTTGCTGTGTCTGGATATGGAGAACTGCTGCATGCTAATGCAAGGTGTCACGACACACACATACAGTTGTTGGGATTTGGTTTGACCAAATGTGGAGGTGGTCATGCGTTATGATCAGACATCAGCTGGGTGAGAATCCAAACTATAATTTGCCAGCTTTCTGAAGAGCTTGGTTGATCTGATCCTGCCTCCTGCTTCAAGTCTCAAAAGCTACAAATCAGCACTCAGCAGCAGCAGAATAAGTAGAGCCCATATAGCAACAGTGTTACCCGCAGACCAATGATCAGAGCTCATTCACACCAGGGTCTAACATGTGATGTGGATCTATTTGCATAGTGAAATCTGATTGAGGACAAAAGCATCCAAAACTAGCATTATTCAGGGATGGATTCACAATATCAAGCAACAGAGAGCTCCAGGCTGCACTGCAAGAACAAATAATAGTTTATCACTCGTGTCATTCTCATTGGACAGAATTTTAGAAATGGCTTTGAAACTGCTTCATTTTCAATAGACAAGTTGTTGTGATAAGCTAGTTTCTTGTTTTAACTAAAGGCATTTTCTGTTTTGATTTGTAGATAATAGATAAAAAAAAATAAAATCATCCTTCAATTTATTTTATGGATCCCATTGTTTCCCAGCATTACCTAGAAAGAAACTGATGTGTAATTTTAAAGTCACAGAAAGCTCCTTGGGAAGGACCATGTGATTTGGATTTAATTATAGGGATACTTCTGCTCTTTCAATTAATTATTTCCCATTAAAACGCTAGTGTATTTTAGTCTGAGCACAGCAGGTCGTGCTGTGCTCAGGCTGCAAAATGGAAAATTGGAAAATTTTCTTGAGGCAAGACCACAATTAGACATATAGAGAGAAATTCACAGTAGTTCACAGTATTAGAGGAAATATGTATTTAGCTATAAATGGAGCAGTTAAATTGAGGAAATCCCCCTTTCTAACATAGCTAAATAACTCCCAGAATGTCCTCACTATTGACTATATAATTTGTATTAAAGTCCTCAATCATTTCAAGGAAACCTTGTTGAAAACATTGAGCTCTGAGTTTACTACACCATATTTTCATTGAGAAATGTCCTTTTTATAAGCAAGCAAACCAATTTTGTCTTCAACTTTTTCTTATATCAAAAGTTTTCAAAAATTCTCCTGATAGTTGAAACAATTTGGTAGTGAGAGAAAGACTGATAGTGAGCATGGCAGCAGCAAAGCCTCAGGACTAATTACCGCTCTCTGCCAGAACAGAAAGAGTGAAGGATGATGAGGGAGAGAGAAAGAGAGAGGCGGAGGCGGGCGAGATGGTAATTGTTTTCGTCAGAGGCAGTGGGGAGCTATCAGGGTAATAAAGTTAATTACCAGAACAAACAAGGGGAGAGAGAGAGGGATGGAGAAAGGGAGAAGAAGGACAGAGGGATAGATTTGATGATGATAAACAGCAGCAGATCTGACACCAGAAGAAAACAGTGAAATCAATTATTCTTATTTCCTCCCTCCGGTGAGGAAAAACACAAGAGCAAGGGCCACTGCCGAGCTCAACTGAATGGAACCAAAACTCCTCCTCCTCGCTTATCTGGAGCTCATTACCATCCACAGTGTGTATGCGTGCGTGTTTGTGATCAGTGTTCCTTGTCATATTTAGTCTTTCAACACATTTATAGTTGTCCGAATCAAAGCCATAAACAGACATTAAAAAATGCATTGCACATGCATGGTTATGTTTTTAAATTAATTTTGGAATTGCAGGTTTGGTAATATGAGATATGAAAGCAAGTTACTGTATATATACATATTTTTTATGACTGGTGACTGAAATAGAAAATTGTCTATCAGCCCTTCGCTGAGTGATCCAAACTTGAACTCAAAGGTGCAATTTAGGTATTCACAAGGACTAGATAGACCGGTGATAGAATCAGATGAAAAGTACAGCGGTCTGTAGCACCAATTATGTTGTTATGTTTATACAAAATCTAACGAGGCAAAGAAATCAGTGACTTTGCTCGATCAGTTAAATACAGAAAATTAGTCTGAAGATCTGATTTTCAAAATGAGCAAATTCTCGAGTCAAAAGAAGAAGGAAGTGTTGTAAACATGAAAAACGTTTCTTCCTTTGATTGGACTGTACCACTTGCGGTGCTGTCTGATGACCCATTTGACTTAATTCTGTGTCTATAATAGATAAATTTAAAAATAACCAATTTCTACATACAAAGTTGAGGGAGTCTTACTATCAATGATTTCTCCATTGTCATCTCATCATTAGGTCTTCTGTAGGGCAAGCAGAGTGGATGTCATTTATTTCCTTGATGAGCGTGAATCAGATATGTAGGATCACTTGTCCAGACTTAACCCTAATTGTAACGTTGACCTCATATAGCAACAAACTGCTGGAGAAATAATGACCAGCGACAGATTTTCAGATTCTATAATAACACACGCACACAAAAGCATGCCACATTATGTCGCACAATTTGGACAGCTAAACCAATCAAAGCCTTGCATTATTGAATCATGTGGATTTCAATGTCTCTCGCCATGGAAACCAAATAGTATCTGACAGGCCATCACCACGGCGACGTGGTGACAGGCCAGGTAATGGAACCTGTGTCACTGACATCACATGCACAGGAAACCAGGAAACACTTCATTATGGGGTTGCTGTCTGTGTGTGTGTGTGTGTGTGTGTGTGTGTGTGTGTGTGTGTGTGTGTGTGTGTGGGTGTGTGGGTGGGTGGGTGAGTCTAAGAAAGAAAACCACTCTTCAGTGCAAGCATGCTTTCTCTGTCATGTCTCATTTCCAAGATGCTGTAATTCTGTAATTGTACAAGCCATGCTGGTGTGTGTGTGTGTGTGTGTGTGTGTGTGTGTGTGAATTATTGTCTACAGTGCCACTTGATTATATAGCACTGAAACACAAATAAGTGTCAAACTCGAAGGAGATATCTAACAGCGACACAGAACAAACATCTGAGTCTTGTACATATGCAGCTTGAGGGGGTCCCTTTTCTGCTTTGATACATCCACAGCTGTAAAAAAATAAAGAAATAAAAAATAAACTGATTCAACAAAGGGAGACAAATATATGTAGTAACTATAAGGATAATCAGTAATAAGCTACAAGAACACAGTTTTCATCAACATGATGTAATTACTATGTGAAACTTTCAGAGATTTTAGATTATAGAAATTTATTTTTAGTTGTGACCAACACCTTTTCTTTTGGTTCCGCTGGAATCAATTTAATTGCGATTGGCTTTTGCTTTCCACTGTGTCAGAAGGCATTGGAATGAAGTTGAACCCTTCTTGTGTGGTGTAGCTGGTTGCTTTTCTAATCTGTTGAATTCAGCGGGGGCCACAGGGCTAATAGCCAGGTCTCATTCATAATAAATAGCAGCCATCACTGTCCCACCTTTTTGACTCATTAAGTGTGAGTGACTGATGCATCCCTGGAGTTAGTGTGGTTATCCACCATATGCAGAGAAAAACCAGTTTTGTTCACTATGTCATGACCTTGGTTTTTTTATAAAACCAATGAACCCAACTATAAAGAAGTCATAGGTAGGGAGCCTCTGACGGCATCGTACCGAACACCACACCCATCAGCATGTTGATGTTCCAAGTCATAGGTCAGAGCATTCAACAGCTGCAAGTAGCCTCATCCATGTTAGTTCCCATGGACTACGCTTTCACTCTGTCACTCTGCATGTGTGGGAACACATGCAGAGTGAACCCTCCACCTCAGGACTAAGCAAAGGGAAATTTGTTGTGTTCAGCCAGGAGACCTAGATATGATGGTTGTAAAACCTTATGACCAAAATCTTTCAGTCAAAAGACTTCAACTTAAGGCTGGGGGATGAGCACGCTTAGTGCAAGAACAGCCACAGTCGGATTGGCCGTCAGGCCCCAGTCCAATCCCAGCTTCCAGCAGCCGGAAACTAAAACTTTTCTGGCACGGATCCTCCAAACACCCTCCGAATGCCCTCCAAAGGAGAAGAAATCCCAAACTTTTTTTCCTTTTCATTGGTGGCCTTTATTTGGAGGCAGAAGATAGTTGCATGAAGAATTGAAAAGAGCACTGCACAAAGTATTGAATAAGCCACGTCAGGACCATGCAGCAGTGAAAGCCGAGGACAAGTGTGGCCCACCGCTCTCTAAGGCCCTCCTGTGGCTCTCCTGGCTGACAATGTGAGCACATCAGTAAACTGCACCAGGAGCCTGTCCCCAAAATGTCTTATCAAGGATGTTTCCTTTTTGGGGGTAACCTATCTCATATAAAGACCTTTCCTTTTTTCAGCTGTGTTTCAGGGAAATGTATGTATAATATATATTGTCAGTTTCGGTTTGTTTGGTCTAGGTTGCCAGGATGTCTGGTCTGGGTGAGTTTGATTCGGTTGTCAGGCAGTGCCTTTGGACTGATGTGCTGTTAGAGACCATCACCTGGGACATGTGATAGCTTATCAAAGTCTGAGCAGCCCCTCAACCTCACTGAGAGTGACACACACCCACACACACACACACAGACACATGTACACACACTCATACATATATACTTTTCACCTATTACTAAAGGAGGGTGTGTTAGGGTTTGTGGCTGCCCTGTGTGTGTGTGTGTGTGTGTGTGTGTGTGTGTGTGTGTCAAGGGAAGCCTGTTTGGAAGGACAGTTTGACGTCTCGCTTGGCATCATGGGATATGGCTGTCACCTGACGATGCTGCCACCATGGAGATAACCTTCAGGGTGACAGCCGAGACAATGACACACACCCACACACCCACATACCCACCCACACACACATATTGAGTCACATACATGCGTGACTGGCCAAACACACACAGCAGTCTAAACATCCTCAGATTGATCGTAATTAGTTCTAATCAATATGTTGATTGATAGTTTCACCTCAAAGATATTGTCCAACCTCCAACAAAGAGAGGTCTGGACATCCTCCTAAGTGAAGTCTGAAATGCAGAGAGTGAGGAGGAGCAGAAGGAGAGCGTAGGGGAATGTTGTCATCACCCTGTCGTGTTTTCATTTGTGAAATTGAGACAATAACAACTGATAGTTTTCCAAACTCTGACCATATCTTATTTGAATAACACGCTGGCTGGTGGACTGGCGTATTAAGAATTATCCAATCCATGTTCGGGATGTGTTTGGCACTGCAGGTTCCATGATTCTCCATCTTTTGTTTTTATTCCTTTCGGGCCAGTGAAGATCATGTGTTTTCCTCTGCCAGCAGTGGTGACATTTCCTCTCACGGTGGAGATGGTGTAGTGATATCATGCGACATAATATTTCACAAAATTAACCCATTGCCCTGAGCGCAGATATCCCAGAATTCCTCTGTTTTGTTTAATCACACATAAATGACAATACTCACTTTTCCTTGTGCAATCGTGTTATGATATAATGTTTTTTTTATGGGATTGCAGACATGAAAAACTGGTTGGATGGTATATTAAAATGAAAATGAATTTCCATCAGTGTCCCAAGCTGTGAAAAAACAAACCACAAAACATACGCACACACATAATTATATGATTCATCGGTTTTCATAAAAAGGTGTGACATGACTTCTACAGCCCTTCCTGTTTATAAAGCACTGGATGTGTAATAGGAGGCTGCACCCCAACACAGAACCTTTGCTCCAGCTGTCCGAGCAAGCAAAGCTATTACTAATATTGTGAATATGATCCTGGCTCTGTTCTGGCATCACTCCTTTGCTTCTTCGTCCATTTCTAACGGTATCATTTCAAGGGGATGCATTTAAAAAAGATTGTTTTTTTTTATTTTTTTATTTATTTATTCCCCCCCCACCCCCCCCAAATATTACTCTTTAATTTAGAAAGAAGAGGTACAATCAAAGTGATTCCGTAACTGTCATGAGCAGCAGTGGCAGTCATGAGTCTCAAAGAGAAACCACTGATCCATGTCAGTGCTATATTTCAAAGGGGAGCTCACAGGAAAACTATGCCATGTGACCTCTTACAAAAAAAAAGTAAATAAAAAGGAAAAAAAAAAACATTCCTCCTTGTTTGAATCACAGAGATAGATATTGATATAATTTGATGATGATGAGTAAATACATTCTTAATGCTTTCTTTTATTAATGTACGAGAGGACGATGAACGATGTGCAGTCTTCTCCCATGATCCGAATCATCTGTCATTATATGTCAGCACTGAGTCACAATATATTTTATAGATGTATTAACTGTAACTCTGGTACTTGTAACATATTCCCCCATCAGGGTTATAGTTCCCAGTTGATTTTCTTAGTGAGCATTCAGTGTCTGACCACTGGACCTGATGTGAGCTGATAAAATCTTGACGTGCCATCAGCGTCTCCAGTTATTACCATGTCTCTGCAGCGTCCAGTGTGTGATTTGGGGATTTTTTTGTTTTGTTTTGTTTTTGTTTACCAGTACTGATTTTAACTATGATTTACTTGCTATCCTCTTGTTTTTTCATGAAGATTTGCGTCAGCCAGGGTTAGCGGAATAATAATTATTCATTTTTTGTGCTAAAGCTTTGGTGAAGTTTCCGCTGTTGTGTAGTTTAGCTCAGTTCTCTCTGTATTACTGTCATACGGATTTTCCTGTCATGTTGACAGGTTATCATTTGACTTTTTTGTTCCAAACTCAGATAATTTCACCTTTTCTAAAATTTCTGACAGAGCAGATCAATACAGTGGGAGCACTCTAATTGACACTCTAATTGACAACTCAAGCTTTAACAACTGAGTTTCATTCTGATGTTATTAGTGTACTTTGAGGGGTTTTTAGAACAATACAGAGACTATTGGGAACAACCATGCTTGTTTAAGTCACACTTTAAAACTGACGTTTCTCCCTCAGCTTCATTTAAACCAAAACACACATTTACACAAAGGTTAAAGATCTGAATGCTCTGTCTGTATTTAGGCCCCACTAACTTCCCCTGAAACTACAGTTGAACGGATTTGTCAATCAACAGAAAACTATTATAGTCTGACAATTCAAGCCAACATCTTGAAAGAATGTGAGGGTTTTTCAAATGTATCCTTTCTTTTATCCACACAAATTGAACATTTTATGTCTTTGGTCTGATGGTTGAATAAACCAAGACATTTCAACATGTTACAGTGGACTTAACATGATTTTAAATACTGTAATCGTTAGTTATTTAATTATTTTTCTTTTTGATATCAGAGGGTCACAGCTGTGACTAGTTAGTGTCACATCTTTAACAGATGTCGAACTTTTACCAGGTGTTAATATCAGTGATTTATGCAGCATTTATCTTAACAGTGAAGGTACTTAGAATTGTAAATGCACGCACACACAAGCTGTGAGGGAACTGACCTAAGGGCTAACAGGAATCCTTCCAGGGGTTTAGGAAGGCCTGTTGTTCTCCTGCGGTGCATCGCTGTCATGTAGATGTGACCTAATGATCATCCCCTCCATTCAGCACAGTGCCTTTGTTTTAAGTCGTAGCCCGTTGTCTGCATGTGTGTGAGAAAGAGAGAGGGTGAGTCAGTGAGTGTGGGGGTGATGCATGTGTGTACGTAATTCAGTAAGTAGGTAAGTATCCCTCCCAGCATTTCCTGTCTTATGGAGCTCAGGCGGTGTTAGCCAGAGTTAGCAGAGGCTTTAGCACCTGCTGTCACTGCTGCAGTCCCACTCACTTGTCCAGACACAACGGCTTTAGCTTGGAGATGAGGATTACTGCTAGTAATGTGTGTTAAGAGCATTAGCTTGAGCCTTGGCTAATAGATTGTTAGAAAGCAACAGACAATAACCAGGAAATAGGTAATTGAATAAAACTGTTCATTAGAAAAAAAAAAAAAACAACAACTTTGAAATAAACATGTAATAAAACTTGTGTAAGTCCCGAAAAATTTGTCAGAGGTGCAGATACAGGTGGGGTGTATGTGTGAATGTTGCAGCCTGAGCCAGTGAAATAGCAGAGGAAAGTGGACTTCATCAGCTTATCCAAAATCCGGAAACTGAAGACTTTAACAGACTCAGCTGAGATTTTGATGACGATTGTATCTCTTTCAAAAAGTGGACATGTGCTGCTTGGACACAAGGCTCATCTGTTATGAAAATTCTGTGTTGGTGTTATCTTTATACTCAGTGACCCACATAAATGGATAGAAAGCTGTTAATTTTAATAATTAGGCTAAATAATATATAAATAATATATATAATATATAATATAATTTAAATATTCTTCTCACTATCTTGAGGCTGAATGCAATCTTGCTCTTCACCTGATCATAATGGAGACATGGATCAATGACAAAACTGTCGCCTGCCCACAGATTCTGAGCCCTAAAAGTGATTCAAACACAATATTTTCAAATAGGCATGCGGATTTTAATTTTGAATAACCACCAACTGGTTGTTTTTTGGGGGACTTTTGGCACCACACATCATAGAGAGGTAAATATTAGAGAATGACACTTTTTCTCACATTCTGATACAAATTAGGTTTAGATAGCAACCTATTTGAATGAGAAAACTGCACTAAATAAATCTATCTATATCTGCCTTTGTCCCATTGAAGGCACAGTCATGTCGTCTATCTACTTTACGCTACAATTGAGAAGACAAACGAGAACTAAAATTGTAAAATGAATGACAGTGGCACACCTTCCTCAGCAAAGGATCCAATTTGGTTGAAATGTGATACTAGACATTTCATCATAAATCTGCAAATAATTTACTGCTGTTTCCTTATGAATTTAATGCGGTACATTAACAAGCCTTGATCTATATTGCCACAGAACGTAATCCAGCCCACATTCTAATTTTTCCATAAAACACCTTCCCTTGACTTCACCGACAGCATGCCAATAAATGATACTTTCAATGGGAAAAAGAAAAACATTTCCGCTCAAGGAGGCAGTGTAGCTTTGATACATTTTTAAACAATTCTGTGGACCAACCAGGTGCCAGCAGCAGATCAGGTATTGATGGGTGTTGCAGTGTCTCTTTTCCATTCATTGGCAACTTTAGAGAGAGGCTCGAAATCTCCCCTCACATCATCTCATCTCCCCTGTTTGGGGTGAGAGAAGGTAAAGGAAGTGGGCAGAATACTCTCCCGTTGTGTGTCAGTGCTGCGCCACTCACTGGCAGGATCCTCCTATGTGGAAGAGCCCATACACACAAACATTTACATAAACACACTTGTGTGGGGATGTATATTGAGCAACAGGCTAGAAGCAGATCAGATGACAGTCAGGCGTAAACAAGAGGCAGAGGGAAAAGGACAATGCAAAGGCATTGAGAGACCCGTATAGCACAGTATTCCTGTAAAGTAAATGAGAAAAGCATGAACTTAAAAGTAAAAAATCTAAACAGCACATTTGTCTGATATGTATTTCTTACATTTAGTAGAACGTCTCGCCTCAGTAATGGAAAAGGAAAACCTTCAACAAAAGATCAGACACTGTGTCTTGGTAACTGAAAAAGGTTGTCATAGAAACTCATAGTAAGAAGGAAGCATCTGGAAGTGTTTGTTGACATACCAAACAAAACAAAATTGAAGATGAAACTGATATCTTCATATAAAACCTCAACTATCTCCTTATCTAATGTGTATTTCAGTTTCCCCTCACCAATCAGATAAGAAGATAAAAACCAGTCAGACAACAGCTGGTAAAAGAAAAAAAAAAAAGGAAAGAATATATAAGATCTTTTGCCGTTTTGTGCAGTTTGTGCTAATGTGTTCATTATTCACAAGAAGCCACCTGAGTAAACTTGCTGTGCTATGAAATCATGAAAATGCTATTTTCTATACATACCTAGACAGAAAGAGGGTTTCACTGTTTCATGCTCAACTGCAAAGTGTTTCGGTGTGTAAAAGACACAAGACTAATCACTCTCATTGTGGCCTATTTCCATGGTAACTCTGCACCGAGCAGTAATTTAGCCTTGCAAGCTAACGACACAGAGCGATTCATTATCTTAGCGCCAGGCTAGGGCCTCCTATTTAAAGATTCACACCATGAATGAACAATTAGAGAGCAGATTGCTGGCCTGAGTGGGGGAGAAACAGGAAAAGACAGAGGGAGAGATGGAGAGCATATGTGGACCCAACTCAATCCATCCATCCATGGAACTCAGTACAAATTATTCTTAGGAGAGCAATATAGTATATTTATATTTACAGAATATATAGATAAAATTTTGTTGTAAGATAAAGTTTAAGAAAGTTGAATACTGATGATTTTTAATTTTAGAACATTTATTTTAAGTCAAGCTCATTGAGAGTTTTAAAGTAGTAAAACAGTGTAATTATGTTTGTAATAAAATTTCAATGAAACTGCAATTTAATTCAGTTGTGTGCATTTGCAACAGAGTTGGGCCAGTCCTGCTTGTGAGTGCTGATGGTGGTTTCCATCCAGGTTGCTTTTAGTTTGAAATTTAATAGGTTGTGGTCTTCCAACACAGCTACATCCCTGATCAAAGATGGGATTAGACCGGGTTAAGGTGTAACGTGAGGAAGTTGACGATCCAATGTTGGATGCATTGTCACTTTTTTAACAATGGTGTACAGATTATGTTTGACAGAGATAAGTGTACAAAGTTTCTTTGCATTTGACACGAACGAAAGATCTTTGTTTCCTACTGACAGCCAGTGTTGGTTTGTCTAAAGTGAGAGTATGAAGAGCAGGACTCTGGTTTTCTCTGTATGTAATATTTCTCCCTCATATGTTCCTTGTTCCTATATGTAATCCCTGTTGTCCAAAACACACGCTTACCCACAGAACCATCATAAACCAAAACCTCCTCAAGGTCAGTATCTTATTCAAATGACAGTGTGTGAGTTTTCCATCTCTCTCTCTGTCTCTCTCTCTCTCTCTCTCGCCCCCTGTCAGGGCTTTTGTGTCTCTCTTTCTAAAGAAGCTGTCAAGCTGTACTGTTTAAGGGCTCACATGAGGGACAAAAAGCACACTTTGTTTTGTTTTGTTTGCCTGCCGTAGTGTTTGTCTGAATGAAGGAGTGAGTGGAGTGGAGTGGAGGAGAGAGAGAGAGGTAAGGAAAAAAGAGTGAGAGAAGGAGACAGACGAGGGGGGTAACATGTAATTTACTGTTTGCCCCACTCTACTGTACATGCTTTAGTTATGCTAATGCTGCTCTTTGTCGGGCTGAGGAGATAGCCATCAATCAGCTGTCAATTGGTCAATTGAAAGAAAAAAGATAGAGAGAGAAAGAGAGGGCCCCTGCTCCCTCCCTCCTTGTCCTCTTCTTCTTCGTCGTCTTCTCTACTACCTAGCAGACTTTGGGGTCCTGGGAAAGCCCGGCAGCTGGATCTAGATCAGGATCTGGAGTTCAGGTAGAGGGCAGGGGGAAGATTTAGGGTAAAGTGTTGAGGAAGCACAAGAATATATCTGTTATGTCTTAAATGTTTAGCTGTGTTGGGACAAGGAGCCTTATGAGTCTCTTTTTTTAATTGTTTTTCTAAGAAGACATTTCAAAATAAAGATCCAATTATGACACTTCTGCTGCTGTCAGCAGCGGATGAACCTTTTATTATGCTAGCTAATGTTAGCATTAAGATAAGCTAACAGGCCCATTAGTGCCAGTTCATTTAGCTTGTTAGCTGAAGTCTCGGGGCTGATGACATTCATTACATATCATTAGTGCACAATTAACGTGTCTCACTCTGACACAGTTGCACCCAATGTTACACGACATCTTTAATCATGTTTTATGAAATGTTTCCGCAGGCGTGACATGATTTATGAGTTTTACATGAGATGGCGTTCATTACATTAACCAGCTGTAATCGTAAATGCTGCTGCAGGCTCATTCCAAGCCCAGTGCCACCATCCTGCACTTTCATTTTAACTGAAAATTAGAAAGCAGTGTATTTAAAATTATAGATTTTTCTCCCCCTTTCCATCAGTTCGTTTGTCATTTTATTGCTTCCTATAGCTGTTAATCTTTCCAGGGAGTCAGTTTACATTCTGCACCATGTTCCATTGCCGAGGTATATTTTTTGATGCTGACTCAGTTTTCATTTTATAAGACATTATAATGTTGGACAAGTCCCTCATGATAGTAATGTTGAATCGGACAGTTTTTAGTACTACAGTATGATTTTTTTTTTTTTTTTTTTTTTTTTAGATTGAAGTCAGAGTTTTTACTCCAAACTGAGATTCACAGAGACTGTTGATGCCAAATATAGTGGTTTATATAAACTAACTCCATTTAATTAGATCCTTCTATACATTCTGATACATTTCAAAGGAAAACACTGTCCTGTTAATATCATTGTTTCTATTTGACAGATAAAAGAATCAAATTTTATCTTCATGTCTCTGATATTAAGTCCCTGCTCAACAGTTTGAGGTCATTAATATGACCGCCCGCATTAAGATCCTTAATAAATGTTTTTGCACCAGTAACAATACAATTAAGTGATATACTACAGTTAAAGTAACTAGCAGGGGCTGTTTTTATTTTATTTGATACATAAACCTTAAGTTGCAGTCAACATCTCTGCAACTGTACTCCGGTAATATTCTCAATAGATGACATTTACTTGTGAGTACACAGTTAGGTGGCAACTTCTACTGATATTGTGCATTTCTCTTACCGTGACAGATGCGCCAACACATGTGCACACACATACATGGACACACACTGAGGTACAAACATTACTATTCTCTCTTTTCTCACTATCACACTCACCCACCCGCTGATCCACACACAGACGTATAGAGAGAGCAGTATTGATTTTGTTGTCTCCAGGCACTTGAGAGTGTGTGTATTTGTGTGACTGTGTGTATAAAAAGGATTAAGGCCCTTGCTCGGCTGAGATAGCATCAGCCATCAACCCTGCTAGTCCGCTTCGGGCTTTCCCGGCTGCCGCATTGTCTATTCTGCTCCGCTATGTGAAAAATGTTGAATATCAACAATGGCTTTCAGTGGTGTATTGTTGAGTTTTTGTATGAACTAATCTTGCCTCAGTGAAAGAGACCTAGGGCTTGGACAAAACGTCTAGAGCCACAGCATTCCTAGCTGGCTCTCCCTTTGAACACTGAGCAGAAGGCTGGGGATGAAGGAGGCAGAGTAGAAGGAAAGGCAGGCTGGAAGAGAAGCAGGGAGTGGGAGAGGGAGAGCTGGGAACCGGGTAGGAGCTCGGAGGCCAGGGGTTAGGGGGTGGGTGGGGGGTGTAAAGGTGTGGTGGTTGGAGAAAGGTGAGGAAGGTAGTGGCTGAACACAGGCTGCGATGAAGATACCTTAGGTGGGAGAGGAATGCAAGGATGAAGGAGAGATGAGGAAGATGGATGTAGAGGCCAGGTAGGGAAGAAAAGGTGACAGAGAGGAGAAAGTGAGAACTGGGAGAAAGAGTCAACTGAGACAAAAATGTCATGTATCACTATTACTGATGAGGAATGCTAGTTGAGTGTAAGAAAAGACAGAATTTAAACTCAAGAAGAAAAACCAGTTGAGTTATAGGAAGTAGACCAAACAGAGCCTGCAGAGGTTTGGGGACAGACTCAGAAAATGATTATTCCAGCTGTAGGAGTATGATGGGGAGTCTGTCTTCCTTTTCCTGCCATGGATGTACTGCTGGTTTGGACAGCCGTTAACGTCCAATCAGACAACAGGACTGCAGGCCTTGTCATAATGACAGCCATGACATCACTGAAAGGTAAGCTGACTGAAAAATTGGCTGAATGATTGACTGACTGGTTGCCCCGTGAGTGACAGAGAACAGTTTGATTGGCTGCCTGAATGTTTTTTCATTCTTTCCAAAAGCAAAGTATTGCTAGAATCCAGGTGTGGGTTTTTGGGGATGTTTTCGTGCAGCCCTTCCCGTCTGTGCTGCTGTTTTCATGCAGATATATCAAGTAGCAGCATGTAGTGCAGCTTAGAGTGAACTTTCTGTCTGTGTGTGTGTTGCCATCTCTGTGGTCTCTCTCTGAGTGTCTCCTTCCTGTCCTGCTGCTTCTGGTGAGGTTCCTTCAGATAGAGGGAGAGAGAGGTGGGATAAAGCCAGGAGGCTTTTTTTTTTTTTTTTTTTTTTTTTTTTTTAAATATCCTGTCTTTGAAATTCACTGCTTTCAACTGATTTATGTTCATCCAGGAGACATTGGAGCGACATCATGTTTCATTTGATGGTTTCTGCAGATAAATGTTTTAATGAATTAATTCTAGATTTATTTCTGTGCTCGATTTTATCCTTTAAGAGCAGGTGTGGTTCACATTACTATTACACTACTAGAGAGTTGACCTGGACAAACACATCATATGTAGGGGCAGAGCAACACAAAAGAGGGTGAAGGCATTGAGTGTATCCTAATTCCATATGACATTTATCAATTTAGGTTTTATTTGTCCCCAGGGGCGATTTAAATGAAATGTGGAATATATATATATATAACAAACAGACACAAATAAGAAATTGCAACCTATGCACTGTACACATTGAGATAACAGCAACATCAGTGAAGAAAATCAACAATGGTGCAAATCAAAACCTCATAATAATGACAATGACAATAATGTGGGAGAATGACAGTCCAAAAAATTACAAATAACTGAACAGGAAATGATACAGTACCTGCACCATTGTATGTCGATCAAACGTGTCTCCTGTAATCGCACATAATGAATATTTTTCCCAAAAATGTGATT